>NC_135713.1:170451053-170753178 GCF_964656455.1 Halichoerus grypus
TGCTGCTATGAACATTGGGGTGCATATGGCCCTTCTTTTGCAGTGACTCAGATTTAAGGCCAGGTTGATTTGTCAAAAGCCTCCGTCCAGGCTGCTTTTCCTCCTAGCCACAGCTTTCCCCTGTCTCAGCCACTAGCGGTGTGTTTACTCACTTTCCCTTATAAATGATCTGGCCAAACCACTACCTCGGGTTTCTCTACTCCTAGTTCATCTCTCCTGTCTACCCACCAGAGGAGCAGAAAGGACATTCTTTGGCAGCCATGTGGATCTATGTGATTATCTAAACAGAAGACAGGAAGAGAACGGCAGGACAGGGAAGGTAGGATAAAGGAAGGGAAGGGGAGGGGAGGAGAGGGGAAGATGGGGGAGGAGAGGATAGGAAAATAGCACAGAGTACCTACCACATACTATTATGTGCACCATATAATGATTCTTCATGACAACTCTCCCAGGTGGGTAATATTATTCCCACTTTATGGATGGGGACATAGAAACATTTTCTTTCCAATCCCGTTCTCTCTGTTGCTGGTTTAAGCACAGCTTAAGCCACAGTAACAGCCATAATCACATAATGCAACCATTCACTGAGCTAGATATCAGGTACTGGATGAAGCCTCATTTTCCAGATGAAGAAAATGAAGCTCAGAGAGGTAAAATCACTTGCCTAGGGTCACAGAGTGCAGAGCCAGGATTCCAACCTAGGTCTGACTCTAATGTGTTGGTAATTATTAGAAAAGCAGGAAACTGGGAATTTAGAAGGAGAAAAAACAAAGTGGGTGGCAGCACAATTCAGAATTTTGCAAAAATCTTTGGGGAGATGAAGGAAGTGAAAACAGAAGCTAGGTTCTCATTATCTGCTGTGCATCTGGAGCTATGCTCTTCCTAGCTTCTGTGATGGGCAGAGCTAAAACTATACAAGCCTAGTGATTGGAAGCACCCATGGGTATAAGTGTCAGGCTAAGCTAAGTAAGTTAGAGAAGGCCACACAAAATATTTCCTCTCTCAACATCCAAATGACCTTGCATGCTGAGAGCCACCACATGGCCACAAAGTAGGAACTCACCTTTACAAACCATGGGTTTTCAGTCTATCTGCCTGTTTCTTTCCCTCTCTCCTCTCTCCCTCCTTCCCTTCCTTCCTTCCTTGCTTCCTTCCTTCCTTCCTCCCTTCCTTTCTTCCTTCCTTCCTTCCAGACCTCAGCCTTGGTTTCTCCTTTCGAATCAATATTTCCTTAGACCAACAGTGTTTAAATTTACTCACTTAATATTTCCCAGCAGCCTACAGCACTAACACACAACATTAGATTCAAAACAGTTTTCTGAAAGTGCTTGGAGTTATAAAGGCAAGTTCATAAGCTTGATGTGTAATAAAAGCCATGAAACAGTTCATACCCTTTCATCTGGCAAGCCCACATCCTAGTGGGTTCCCTAAGGAAATAACCCAAAAGCAAAGAAAAAGTACAAAGTTATTCACAGTGAGGATTTTCATGATAGAGGGAAAAAAACAAACAAAATTAAGAAAAGTTCACATGCCCAACAATAAGGAGAATGGCCAAACAAACTATGGTGATTCAATGTCATTGGAAAATGATGTCATTAAAAAAAAAGACGAGGACAAGGATGCCAATGTGTTGAGTTAGATATGAAATAGTGTTGAATAACAAGATCTGAGCACAAAGGGCACACCCACCTGATCACCTCTTGAGGGAAGCATCTCTTCGCACATGAAAAATAGAACTAGGACAGACAGGGTTTACTAACAGATAGGCTCTTTTGGTAAAGTTACATAGATTTTAGACAAACTAAACCCAAGCAAGCTTGCCAGAACCACGCTTGGAAAGAAGGCACATCGGAAGCAGAAAGTTTTCTGTTTCTATGAAGTGGTATCACTGGGTTTTGGGCACTGGAGCCCTGGACCTCTTGGTCAACTTCACCTCCCCACCCCAGCACTCACCAGTGAAAGTGAGCCACAGAGGTGGCCGTGATGTGGCTGGCTACAATCATCCTGAACCCTGTCCAATCTGGCATTGTCCTCATGGTTTCTGACTCCTGGGTCCCCCTGTCTTTGCATTATCAGGCTCCTCCAGGACCTCCAACTTAGTCTCAGTCCCAGTGATGACTTAGTGATAGATGTTCTGTGACCAAATAGTGACCCCTAATAAAAACTATCTCAGAAGCTAAACTGTCCTCAATAAAGGAGAGGTCTTTGGGTGAGGATTGCCTCTGAGGTGTTGCTTCCCTTGTGTCCTTTCTGCTTGCTGTGTCTCCATCATCTATCTGTTCCCAGTCTCTGCTTAATGACCTTACTCTGACTTGTGATCAAACTCTTGGCTGGACAACTTGGTTTGATGTATTTGACTCTGGCTGGATCTGAACAGTGTGAAGGGCTTGAGTATTTCCTCCAACTACAATCATGCTTTCGTCTTTAACTGTGGTTGGAATTCTGCTTGGTCTTAACACCCATAATACTCTAATTTCTAGGTTAGAGGCAGTGCAGGGAGATAAGGAAGAATACATTTTTAAAAAATTTTTTTATTGTTATGTTAATCCCCATACATTACATCACTAGTTTTAGATGTAGTGTTCCATGATTCATTGTTTGTGCATAACACCCTGTGCTCCATGCAGAACGTGCCCTCCTCAATACCCATCACCAGGCTAACCCATCCTCCCACCCCCCTCCCCTCTAGAACCCTCAGTTTGTTTTTCAGAGTCCATCGTCTCTCATGGTTCGTCTCCCTCTCCGATTCCCCCCCTTCATTCTTCCCCTCCTGCTATCTTCTTCTTTTTTTTTCTTAACACATATTGCATTATTTGTTTCAGAGGTACAGATCTGTGATTCAACAGTCTTGCACAATTCACAGCACTCACCATAGCACATACCCTCCCCAGTGTCTATCACCCAGCCACCCCATCCCTCCCACCCCCCACTCCAGCAAGCCTCAGTTTGTTTCCTGAGATTAAGAATTCCTCATATCAGTGAGGTCATATGATACATGTCTTTCTCTGATTGACTTATTTCGCTCAGCATAACACCCCCCAGTTCCATCCACATCGTTGCAAATGGCAAGATCTCATTCCTTTTGATGGCTGCATAATATAAGGAAGAATACATTTGAGCAGTTTAAGCAGTCACAATGCATGTCACAAAATCCATAATAATAATAATAATAGCCTTAATTAATTGAGGCTAGTAATGTGGTAGGTCTGGGAACTTTGCATACATTATCTCATTTAATCCCCACAGTAATCTGAGTGAAGTACATAGATATTGTTATTTCTATTTATGCCAAGGAGGAATTTGAGGCTGAGAAATAGCAAGTGAATTGCTGAGGTCAAAATCAGGTTTTGCTGAAGTCAAATCCTGTCTTTCCCTGGCATCCCCACCCTCCTGCCATTATACTCTATAGTCTTCTAGGCTCTAAAGATATTACCACGTGGTTGAAGCATGAGTGAGCCCTTGTCCCTTATGGAGCCTGCTTACTCTTACTTCATGTACAATCTTGATAACATACTTGGGTAATGCTTTTCAGGCTCTCAGCAGAATAAAAGTAGTATATGTTATGAAAGGAAACAAGGAAGCTTGAGATTCAAGAGTAGCCTGAATGTATAGCCAAAGCCTGACAACAAAGGAGCAGACAAAAACAAACTATAAAAACAGATAAAAGGACTAAAAAAATG
Source organism: Halichoerus grypus (assembly GCF_964656455.1). Taxonomy (NCBI): domain Eukaryota; kingdom Metazoa; phylum Chordata; class Mammalia; order Carnivora; family Phocidae; genus Halichoerus; species Halichoerus grypus. The sequence goes on from NC_135713.1 coordinate 170,454,734, forward strand.
ATGCCATTTAATGTTGGGCAAACTCCACACATCTCAAATATTCCTGAGTCTTTTAGCCCAAAATAATAGTTGGAACTTAAAGTGATAGCCTTGCATCACCACGATTACATTTTGTTTTGTATAATTTGTATAAGCATATACGAAAGCCTGGCATATATTTCAGAAGGAGTTTTAGCCAAATTGGTTCCATTAAAAAAAAATTGTGGCTCTTAAAGGAGAAAATAAATCCTTAACTCTTGGAAATGTTGGCTATTCAGAAAAATGACTGATGTCTTTAGGAGAGAGAGTATGGTTAAAGGTCTTATTCTCTCATTGGCCCATTGTTTCAGCTATCACATGGAACAGAAGCTTCCTTGTTGTCATTCGCTTGATGGCCAAACAAGGATTGGCACATGGCTTACCATTCCAAATTGATTACATTGCTGCCAGTTGGGCTATGTTGTGGGTGTTTAGTTGTTCTATAAAAGGGAGTTTTATGGTATTTAAATGTTTCTACTCTTTTCTGTTTCTTCAACTAAAAACAATGACAGACCAGTTTTTACCACATTTTTCCCCCCTGGAGGAAGAAACAATAAAGGAGAAATAGAATTCTATTTGAGAAAACAGTCCTAACGCTCATGTCTCGATCAGAAACATTTCAGGGTTTTGTTCTGTAGGACTTGGAAGTCTTGTGCAATAGGTGACAGGAATAGGAGTAGCAGAATTCCAACTTACTAAGGAGTGTCAGAAATCAGAATATCTCAACAAACGCAGCTCATGTACTAGCTGTCTGAATGCAGACTTCCCTTTGGAGGGTCGTGTATGTGTATATGTGTGCATGTCTATGTTTGTTTTTCCCTTTTGCATATTCACTCATTGATTGATACAGAGAAATGTGAAATGTCTACACTGCTTTGTAAAGTATTGACAATATATCCTTTTAAATTTGGAACTGGAATTTTACTCATGAGAAGTGACATTTCAGTCATGAATTCTAAGTCCCTTTTTAACCTAAAAATCTTGGAATTATCCTCAACTAAGCCATCACTCCCACCACATTCCATCCATCACCCAAGGCTGTCGGTGCTGCCCTCCTCAATCATTTTCAAGCCCATGGTCTGTGATCCGTTCTCACTGCCAGTACCTTGATTTGGGCCCTCCTGGTCTACAGCTTACAGCTTACCCTCCCATTACAGCTTTAACTGGATCCCTTGCCTCTGACTTCCTCCCTCTCCAACCCAGTCCCCACTCTGCCATTCTGATTTTGTCATTCCTGGGCTTAAAATCCTTCAGTGAATCCCTGCTGCTTATTGCAGACCTTCACAGCCTGTGTGTTGTGTCACACAGTGGGGTATAAGAAGTGCAGGTATTTTGGGGTTATAGGACAGGCTTGGGGCAGCAGGAGTCTCAGAGGCTGCTCAAGACTGCTGCCTTATCCACTTGCCCCAGTGTGATGTATAGATATTTTCTATTTTGTTCTTGAAAAAGTTCTAGGAAGTTCTGGGAAAGCCTAGCTTATAAAGCCCTTCTCACCCTGGCCCATCTACCACCCCCCACTTTTTTTTTGCTTGGTGAACATGTACTCAGTTTTGAGACCCTGCTCAACATTCCCCTCCCTGCAGCTTTCCCCTGCTCCTGCAAACAGGACTAACCATTGTCTCCACTCTACTCCAATGCAAGCCAGCCAGGGGAAATTGGGAAGTTTCCTTAAACTCTCTGAGTCTTAATTTCCTCATTTGAAAAATGGAGATAATAATATCTGCTTTGCAGGGTTAGCATAACGATTAAATAAAACAACATATGTAAAGCATTTAGCACAGAACTTGGCATATAGTAAGCACTCAGTAAATATTTGTCGAATAATAAATGGTAGTTGCTATCGTTAACTATCAAACTTTTGCCAGTGCACTTATCCCATAATCATGCAATGGTTGTTAACTCCTCTTTTAGGATTTTCCTATTCATTTCAGTACAATAGATTCTGCTCTGCTAGGATGTCAGTTCCATGAAGGAAAGGATATTGAGCTTGTCCACTGGTGTCTCCTATACACCCTCGACTGGGCCTGGCACATAGTAGACTTCAATAATATTTGTTGCTCACTTGCTTTCCTCATTTGCTTCTTGTGAGGGTCAAGCGCCACGATGTATGTGAAATACTCTGAAAATATAAACATCCTGTGAATATCTTATATATCTAGGAGTTATCCATTCATTTACTTTTTTTATCTCCAGGCTGGTGCTTGAGTTGTACTGCCAGCACATAAACCTGCCTGCAGACTCATGTTCTGGTGTGGCATGTAAGTTCTGGGGAAGTCTAGTGCCCACATACAATGCTAGCACTTTTGTTGGACAGAGGTAACTAAGGCAGACATTCTAATTTGTATCATTGCCTTCTGAAATAGAAGAGCCTTTTATGGATCTGTCAGCTACAGCTTTCAGGCTTGTAGCACAAATGCAGTTCTAGATATGTTGTACACTGAGTCCAGCTACCCTCATTCTCCAAACCATGGTGTGACTGCCCCTATCAAGGAGAGTCACCTTGGGAAGGGCAGGTGAGGGAGATTCCAGGGGGGACTTCACTTCAGGTGAGAGCTGGAAACTCTTTAATGATCAACTGGTCCAATCTGCTTGGTCTAATTTATAGAAAAGGAAATTGTGCCCCAGAGGGAGTCAGTGACTTGTCCAATGTCACACAGCCAGGGACTCCCTTCAAGTATTCCTTCCTTCCATTTTACTACAGTGTCTAACAGAGGGAAAAAGAAATGGAGTTCCAGGCAGAGGAAATAAGAATACCTGGAAAATATTGAGAAAATATTAAGAAAATGAAGTCTATTTAAGGGCTTCATTCATGTATATTTGGTAGCTCAGGTCTGTGAACAGAGGCTGAGAAGAGAAGATTATACATGAAGGTGAGTAAACATAGATAAGGCACAAAGCAGGCTTGAAGCCACGTTGGGGTGTGTGGGTGTGTGTATGTATGTGCATGTGTACTTTATTATTTGGTAATGAGGAGAATTTTATTATGTTTTTGTGTTTCATTTGTAGGAAATTTGAGTGGGGGAATATAAATAATATGAAGCTTTTAGAAAATTAGTTTCTCAACAGGTAGGAGAAGGAATTGGAGGTGGGAAGCAGAGGAGACAGGGAGACAATTGCAATCCTCTCTGCTTGAATTGATGAGAGCCTCAGCACAGTGGTGATGGCAGGAATGGAAAGCAATTTTGCCAAGGAATATTCCCAAGGAAAAGAATAGTTAAGGGATATGTGTGAGAGACACAGAGCAAGAAGAATCAACATGAGACTCCTTAATGAGAATAGTAACAATTAATCAGGTGCCAAGGTGATGAAGTGGAAGTCAGACAGGTAACAAGGATGCAAACATCCTTTAAAATGCTAAAGAGACCAAAAAGACAGGAAATCTTAAACAAAGATTTAATAAGAGGGATTTCTTAGCTGGGATAGAGAATTAAGCTAATTGGAGAAGGAGGGACTCAGTGGCTTTCGACTTATTATTTAAGAAATCACTAAATGTATGTTTCCTATTAATGAGATGGTGTTTCCTCAAATCTTAACAACCGTGCACAGTTCCTTTACTTCATCTGTCTCCTCCCCTTCTCCAAGAGGAAGCAGACCTTTCCCATCATTCGAGGCCTGGGTTCTAGACAGTAGGTATATTGTATCCTGCTCATGGGATTTTCTGCTTTATGATCCTTACTTTTTCTTCTACATCTTCTCTTGCCAAATTTGGATTTGATCGTGGAATTCCCTTCCTTTGTGATTTCTAATCCCTTGCTGGGTTGCCTTATTTTAACACCTCTCTTGGAATTGCCTGTAGCCAGCCCCACCAGCCTCATGATCATGAACCAAACCCTAGTTATGGAGCCTTGCCCAGGAGCTGGCATACTGTAGATATCCAATAATTCTGTGTTGTTGAATGAGCAAATGAATGAGTGATGAATGGAAAAAGAAAGGAAGGTAGGAGAATAGAAGAAATAAAGGAGCAATTTTATTCCATGGAGAGATTTCACCTATATGATACCAAAGACCTTGGTTGAGCTGGTCTATTTCTGGTGAAAGGCAGTGCCACCTACACATCCAAGACATTATGAATCATCTACATAATTTAAGAGCCATTCTTTTTAGTAGGAAAAATAACAAGATTGAGTAGGTAGCTTCAGTGAAATGGTCAACCCATTCAGTGATAACTCTATGTCCTTTATCAAACAGACATGGTCTGAGCTGATTGAGCCATAGGGGAGCTTGGCATTGTGGTAGCCACTGACTCTGTATGTTGAAAGGATCCCACTGATTTGGGGCTGACAAATTCTCACCACATTGCAATGAGCAATAATGAAGTGGCATGACTATCTTCCATTGCCACTGCCTCCTGGTTTTACAGCTACATCTTAGAGCTTCTCTCAGTTCTCTTTCCACCATTGCCTCCTTTTCTTCTTCTTTTTTTAAAAAATTTTTTATTGTTATGTTAATCACCATACATTACATCATTAGTTTTTGATGTAGTGTTCCATGATTCATTGTTTGTGCATAACACCCAGTGCTCCATGCAGAACATGCCCTCTTTAATACCCATCACCAGGCTAACCCATTCTCCCACCCCCCTCCCCTCTAGAACCCTCAGTTTGTTTTTCAGAGTCCATTGTCCCTCATGGTTCGTCTCCCCCTCCGATTTCCCCCCCTTCATTCTTCCCCTCCTGCTATCTTCTTCTTTTTTTTTTTCTTAACATATAATGTATTATTTGTTTCAGAGGTACAGATCTGTGATTCAACAGTCTTCCACAATTCACAGCGCTCACCATAGCACATACCCTCCCCAGTGTCTATCACCCAGTCAGCCCATCCCACCCACCCCAACCCCCACTCCAGCAACCCTCAGTTTGTTTCCTGAGATTAATACCTCATATCAGTGAGGTCAAATGATACATGTCTTTCTCTGATTGACTTATTACGCTCAGCATAATATCCTCCAGTTTCATCCACGTCACTGCAAATGGCAAGATCTCATTCCTTTTGATGGCTGCATAATATTCCACTGTATATATATACCACCTCTTCTTTATCCATTCATCTGTCGATGGACATCTTGGCTCTTTCCACAGTTTGGCTATTGTGGACATTGCTGCTATAAACATCAGGGTGTATGTACCCCTTCGGATCCCTACATTTGTATCTTTGGGGTAAATACCCAGTAGTACAATTGCTGGATCGTATGGTAGCTCTATCTTCAACTTTTTGAGGAACTTCCATACTGTTTTCCAGAGTGGCTGCACCAGCTTGCATTCCCACCAACAGTGTAGGAGGGCTCCGCTTTCTCCGCATCCCCCCCAACATGTCGTTTCCTGACTTGTTAATTTTAGATATTCTGACTGGTGTGAGGTGGTATCTCATTGAGGTTTTGATTTGGATTTCCCTGATGCCGAGCGATGTTGAGCACTTTTTCATGTGTCTGTTGGCCATTTGGATGTCTTCTTTGGAAAAATGTCTGTTCATGTCTTCTGCCCATTTCTTGATTGGATTCTTTGTTCTTTGGGTGTTGAGTTTGATAAGTTCTTTATAGATTTTGGATACTAGCCCTTTATCTGATATGTCATTTGCAAATATCTTCTCCCATTCTGTCGGTTGTCTTTTGGTTTTGTTGACTGTTTCTTTTGCTGTGCAAAAGCTTTTTATCTTGATGAAGTCCCAATAGTTCATTTTTGCCCTTGCTTCCCTTGCCTTTGGCGATGTTTCTAGGAAGAAGTTGCTGCGGCTGAGGTCAAAGAGGTTGCTGCCTGTGTTCTCCTTTAGGATTTTGATGGACTCCTGTCTCACATTGAGGTCTTTCAACCATTTGGAGTCTATTTTTGTGTGTGGTGTAAGGAAATGGTCCAGTTTCATTCTTCTGCATGTGGCTGTCCAATTTTCCCAACACCATTTGTTGAAGAGACTGTCTTTTTTCCATTGGACATTCTTTCCTGCTTTGTCAAAGATTACTTGACCATAGAGTTGAGGGTCCATTGCTGGGCTCTCTACTCTGTTCCATTGATCTATGTGTCTGTTTTTGTGCCAGTACCATACTGTCTTGATGATGACAGCTTTGTAATAGAGCTGGAAGTCCAGAATTGTGATGCCGCCAGCTTTGCTTTTCTTTTTCAACATTCATCTGGCTATGCGGGGTCTTTTCTGGTTCCATACAAATTTTAGGATTATTTGTTCCATTTCTTTGAAGAAAGTGGATGGTATTTTGAGGGGGATTGCATTGAATGTGTAGATTGCTCTAGGTAGCATTGACATCTTCACAATATTTGTTCTTCCAATCCATGAGCATGGAACGTTTTTCCATTTCTTTGTGTCTTCCTCAATTTCTTTCATGAGTATTTTATAGTTTTCTGAGTACAGATCCTTTGCCTCTTTGGTTAGATTTATTCCTAGGTATCTTATGGTTTTGGGTGCAATTGTAAATGGGATTGACTCCTTAATTTCTCTTTCTTCTGTCTTGTTGTTGGTGTATAGGAATGCCACTGATTTCTGTGCATTGATTTTATATCCTGCCACTTTACTGAATTCCTGTATGAGTTCTAGCAGTTTTGGGGTGGAGTCTTTTGGGTTTTCCACAGAAAGTATCATATCATCTGCAAAGAGTGAGAGTTTGACTTCTTCTTTGCCGATTTGGATGCTTTTGATTTCTTTTTGTTGTCTGATTGCTGTGGCTAGGACTACTTCTAATACTCTGTTGAATAGCAGTGGTGATAGTGGACATCCCTGCCATGTTCCCGACCTTAGGGGGAAAGCTCTCAGTTTTTCCCCATTGAGAATGATATTCGCAGTAGGTTTTTCATAGATGGCTTTTATGATATTGAGGTATGTACCCTCTATGCCTATACTCTGAAGAGTTTTGATCAAGGAAGGATGCTGTACTTTGTCAAATGCTTTTTCTGCATCTATTGAGAGGATCCTATGATTCTTGTTCTTTCTTTTCTTAATGTATTGTATCACATTGATTGATTTGCGGATGTTGAACCAACCTTGCAGCCAGGGATAAATCCCACTTGGTTGTGGTGAATAATCCTTTTAATGTACTGTTGGATCCTATTGCCTAGTATTTTGGTGAGAATTTTTGCATCCATGTTCATCAAGGATATTGGTCTGTAGTTCTCCTTTTTGATGGGGTCTTTGTCTGGTTTGGGGATCAAGGTAATGGTGGCCTCATAAAATGAGTTTGGAAGTTTTCCTTCCATTTCTACTTTTTGGAACAGTTTCAGAAGAATAGGTATTCATTCTTCTTGAAATGTTTGGTAGAATTCCCCTGGGAAGCCATCTGGCCCTGGGCTTTTGTTTGTTGGGAGATTTTTGATGACTGCTTCAATTTCCTTAGTGGTTATAGGTCTGTTCAGGTTTTCTATTTCTTCCTGGTTCAGTGTTGGTAGTTGATACATCTCTAGGAATGCATCCATTACTTCCAGGTTATCTCATTTGCTGGCATAGAGTTGCTCATAATATGTTCTTATAATTGTTTGTATTTCTTTGGTGTTGGTTGTGATCTCTCCTCTTTCATTCATGATTTTGTTGATTTGGGTCATTTCTCTTTTCTTTTTGATAAGTCTGGCCAGGGGTTTATCAATCTTGTTAATTCTTTCATGAACCAGCTCCTAGTTTCGTTGATCTGTTCTACTGTTCTTTTGGTTTCTATTTCATTGATTTCTGCTCTGATCTTTATGATTTCTCTTCTCCTGCTGGGTTTAGGCTTTATTTGCTGTTCTTTGTCCAGCTCCTTTAGGTGTAGGGTTAGGTTGTGTACTTGAGACCTTTCTTGTTTCTTGAGAAAGGCTTGTATTGCTATATACTTGCCTCTTAGGACTGCTTTTGCTGCATCCCAAAGATTTTGAACAGTTGTGTCTTCATTTTCATTGGTTTCCATGAATTTTTTTAATTCTTCTTTAATTTCCTGGTTGACCCATTCATTCTTTAGTAGGATGCTCTTTAGCCTCCATGTATTTGAGTTCTTTTCGACTTTCCTCTTGTGATTGAGTTCTAGTTTCAAGGCATTATGGTCTGAAAATAGGCAGGGAATGATCCCAATCTTTTGGTACAGGTTGAGGCTGGTTTATGACCTAGGATGTGATCGATTCTGGAGAATGTTCCATGGGCACTAGAGAAGAATGTGTATTCCGTTGCTTTGGGATGGAATGTTCTGAATATGTCTGTGAAGTCCATTTGGTCTAGTGTGTCATTTAAAGTCTTTATTTCCTTGTTGATCTTTTGCTTAGACAATCTGTCCATTTCAGTGAGGGGGGTGTTAAAGTCCCCCACTATTATTGTATTGTTGTCAATGTGTTTCTTTGCTTTTGTTATTAATTGCCTTATATAATTGGCTGCTCCCATGTTAGGGGCATAGATATTTACAATTGTTAGATCTTCTTGTTGGATAGACCCTTTAAGTAGGATATAGTGTCCTTCCTCATCTCTTATTACAGTCTTTGGTTTAAAATCTAATTTGTCTGTTATAAGGATCGCCACCCCAGCTTTCTTTTGGTGTCCCTTAGCATGGTAAATGGTTTTCCACCCCCTCACTTTCAATCTGGGGGTGTCTTTGGGTCTAAAATGAGTCTCTTGCAGACAGCATATCGATGGGTCTTGTTTTTTAATCCAATCTGATAGCCTGTGTCTTTTGATTGGGGCATTTAGCCTATTTACATCCAGGGTAACTATTGAAAGATAGGAATTTAGTGCCATTGTATTGCCTGTAAGGTGACTGTTACTATATATTGTCTGTGTTCCTTTCTGGTCTATGTTGCTTTTAGGCTCTCTGTTTGCTTAGAGGACCCCTTTCAAGATTTCTTGTAGGGCTGGTTTCGTGTTTGCAAATTCCTTTAGTTTTTGTTTGTCCTGGAACCTTTTTACCTCTCTTTCTATTTTCAATGACAGCCTAGCTGGATATAGTATTCTTGGCTGCATATTTTTCTCATTTAGTGCTCTGATTATATCCTGCCAGTCCTTTCTGGCCTGCCAGGTCTCTGTGGATAGGTCTGTTGCCAATCTAATGTTTCTACCATTGTAGGTTACATATCTCTTCTCCCAAGCTGCTTTCAGGATTTTCTCTTTATCTCTGAGACTCGTAAGTTTTACTATTAGATGTCGGGGTGTTGACCTATTTTTATTGATTTTGAGAGGGGTCTCTGTGCCTCCTGGATTTTGATGCCTGTTTCCTTCCCCAAATTAGGGAAGTTCTCTGTTATAATTTGCTCCGATATACCTTCTGCCCCTCTCTCTCTTTCTTCTTCTTCTGAGATCCCAATTATTCTAATGTTGTTTCGTCTTATGGTATGACTTATCTCTCGAATTCTGCCCTCGTGATCCAGTAGTTGTTTATCTCTCTTTTTCTCAACTTCTTTATTTTCCACCATTTGGTCTTCTATATCACTGATTCACTCTTCTGCCTCATTTATCCTAGCAATTAGCACCCCCATTTTTGATTGCACCTCATTAATAGCCTTTTTGATTTCAACTTGGTTAGATTTTAGTTCTTTTATTTCTCCAGAAAGCGTTTCTCTAATAACTTCCATGCCTTTTTCAAGCCCAGCTAGTATCTTTAAAGTGATGATTCTGAACTCTAGATCTGACATCTCACTAATGTCTGTATTGAGTAGGTCCCTGGCAGTCGGTACTACCTCTTGTTCTTTTGGTTGAGGTGATTTTTTCCATCTTGTCATTTTGTCCAGAGGAGAATAGATTAATGAGAGAACAAAATGCTAACAGGGTAACAATGTCCCCAGAAAATATACTATAAACAAATCAGAAAAGACCTGGGGGAAAAGAAAGCTGGGGGAAAAAGAAAGGGAAACAAAGAAAAAAGAAAAAGCAAAAAACAAAAAAAAAAAACAAAAAAAGAAAAAGAACAAGATAAAAACCAAAAAAACCAGAACCACACAAACAAAAAAACAGAATGTGATCAAATATAATCAGGCTGGTGCATAGATCAGTGCCACACACTAGATTTTGGATGTAGTTTGGTCTGTTAGAAGATAGTGCCTCCCAAAATTTTAAGGAAAGAAAAACTTATATATGTACAAAAATAAGGGTTGATATGTTGAAGGGATGGAATATGACTGTAAAGATGAAAATTATAAAAAATTTTATAAAAGGAATTGATAAGAAGTTTTTTGAAAAAAGAAAAGAGGATTTAAAAAAAAAAGAAAGAAAAAGGGAGAGAATGTGATCAGGCAAGAGAGTAGAACAAAACCATCCACTAGAGATTTAGGGTATATTTTGATCTGTTAGAAGAAACTATCTCAAAATTTTAAAGAGAGAACAACTTATATATATATGCCAAAAATACGGGTAACTACTATGAAGGGATAGAATATGACTCTAAAAATGAAAAATAAAAATGTTTTTTTAAAAAAGGGATTGATAAGATGTTGGTTGAAAAAGGGAAAAAGAAAAATTCAAAAAAAAAAAATAAAAGACAGTTAAAAAAAAATTAACTTTGAAAGACTACAGAATCATGGTAAAAAAGCCATGGATTCTATGTGCAGTCTTCTCCTAGCGCTGGAGTTCTGCCGTTCTCATTGATGCGTAAACTTGGTCTTGGCTGGCTGTTCTCGCTGATCTTCTGGGGGAGGGGCCTGTTGCCGTGGTTCCCAAACGTCTTTGCCGGAGGCGGAATTGCCCCGCCGTTGCCCGGTCCCGGCTAAGTAATCTGCTCGGGTTTGCTCTCAGGAGCTTTTGTTCCCTGCAAGCTTTCTGTACAGCCTTGAAGGCCGAGAGTGAAAATGGCAGCCTCCCAATCTCTGCCCCGGAGGAGCCGAGAGCTCAGGGCCCCACTCCTCAGTGCCCCCCCAGAGAAAAGCAGTCAGTCACCCTCGTCTCCCCGGTCTCCGGCCGCACTCCATGCTCATCCGGCCTGTGACCGAGCGTTTCTATTTCTGACACCCGACCCTGTGTGGAGTCTCCAAACCCAGCAGATCCCTGCGGTGTGCTCCCATGCCTCTCCTCCTGGGGGAGGAAGGGGAGTCTCCCCGGATCTGCCACTTGTTGTGTCCCTGCTGGAGGAGCAGTGGCCCGACTGTGCCGCAGATCACGGTTTATGGCAACCCTGAGCTGAGAGCCCGAGCCTCTGCTCTGTCTCTGCAGCCGGCTTCCCCATTCTGATACCTGGGAGCTCTGACGCACTCAGGCACCCCCGGTCTTTCTGTGACCCTGAGGGTCCTGAGACCACACTGTCCCGCGAGGGTTCCACCCCCCGCTTAGCCACTGGAGCGATGTCCCTTAGCAGAGCACACTTCTAAAAGTCCGATTTTGTGCTCCGTGGCTCTATCACTTGCCAGAAGCAGTGGACGGAGGCCCCTCTCCCACCGTCTATCTTCCCGAATATCGCCTCAGATTCACTTCTCCACACGTCCTACCTTCCAGAAAGTGGTCGCTTTTCTGTTCAGAGAGTTGTTGCTATTCTTTTCTTCGATCTCCTGTTGAGTTTGTAGGTGTTCAGAATGGTTTGATCCCTATCCAGCTGAATTCCTGAGACCAGATGAAATCCAGGTCTCCTGCTCCTCCGCCATCTTGCTCCTCCTTTTCTTCTTCATCCTGCTCCTTCCCTTCCTCTTTTCCCTCTTACTTATATTACTGCTCAGATACTGACTTTTGAAACTCCTGGTTAAATATGGTGGATTGTCTGCAGACATGTATCTTTTACCTCCATAAGCTCCATCAAATTAATAGTAAAAAAAGAAAAGAAAAAGGATGCTTCCAAGGACAAAGAGGAGACATCAGTGGATTAGATATTTCAATGCATTTTTGAAATGCAAGATGTAAATGGTAGAACAGAGGGGCTGTGAGCTAGAGTACAGGCAGAGAGGAAATCCCATAAGAAGCGAGCCTGAGCTGGTTCACCTGACAGAATCCCTGTAACTTAGAGGCTTCTTGGGCTGCTTGAATGAAGAACGTCCCAAACTGAAATCATCACCTTCCTCCTTCTCCTCCTCTACCACCACCACCACCTTCACCATCAACGCTATCACTCTTCCTCCTCTGTTCCCTCCTCTAGTCCTTACCCCAAAGGATGGCACCACTGACCACACAAACCAAAGTGTACCCTCCACAACCAACCTTTGAGTACAACACTGAAAACCATTATAGTGACTTCTACTGACACAAATCACTTCACAGTACCAATGTATGCTCCTGTATCTGTTCTCCCACAAGACCATGAGATCTTAGGGAACATTTCATCCTTGACAGTAATTTCAAAGTTGAGCACATACTTGGCATGCAGTAGGCACTAAATAAAGAATTGGTGAAGAATCCCTCTCCCTGAAGGATGTTTTGTTCCTAGAATACCATCACTCCTCCCCACTCTATGGAGTCAAGCAAGATGATGCCTTTATCAATCAAAAGTTTTTCCAAAATTGAGTAACAGAATAATATTACTACAGTATTATACTCACTTATTAGGGCATATTATTCTAATTAGAGTATATTATATTACTACTAGAGTGTATTATATTGCTCTAATATTAATACTCTATATAATTGCAATACCATTGTTAGATGGTTGTTCACTGAAGCCTGGAATTTTGAACCCTATGACATATCTTAACTCCTGTGATATCCATTTGTGTGTCCAATCTGTGGTGGTAAGATATGATATTTATGCTCCTGGAAAGCAGATGGTACTTGGAATGACAGTGGTACTCAGGAACACAAGCTTTGTGTTTGTGTCCCAAATCTGCCACTGATTTATCCTGTAGCTTTAAAAAAGTCACTCTTCCTCTCTGAGAATATGTCCTTCATCTTTAAGATGACACAGTTGGGCTAGATAATCTCTAGGATTTGTGTTTCTCTAAGGCGTGTATACACCCGAGCTCATCATTAACCTTACACTAGAGATGCCCCGGTCTCTCCTTCAGGGCAATCCTGAGTGCTAACATTGCCTCCTTAATTCAGGTGATGAATGTGTATCAACAAAGACAGAGGTTAGAGACTTGTGTTGATCTGAGAGAACAGTCTGCACTTTCATCCTCAGGCTTAGAACCTATGTGAAAAATGCCTCTGAAGAAGTTGGACACTGGTTGTGCGTGGGTTTGATCCTTACTTTGTATCTTCTGCTGTTCTCTCTTTTTATGTTTTTCCAGAAGGGGAAAACTACTCAAAAGAGTCCAAGAGACACAGTCTTCTCTTGGAACGTATACCCGCTGATTTCAATGATGTTTGTACACAAGATTGCTTGAGGGCTGGGAGGAAAACTTTTCTTATCCTTTTATATATGAATAAAAAGGAATGCTGCATTTTTGTCTTAACATTACTAATCTGGTCCAAGAGCTAGAGCTTTCTTGGGAATCACAGAGCCTGATTTTCCAGCCTCTGGTTAGAGAGACAGATGGGTAAACACAGATCTATCAGAACTCACTCTGGGTTCAAAAGACTTGGGAGGAGTGGTATGAAGCTCAGAATCTCTGCATGATTCCGGCTCCATCTGAGACTGGGGAGGCAGCATCCTTAGTTGGGCATGGAGGCTGCCTTATAGCTCACCTGATCTTTTCAACCATGCTTCTAGGTCTCTGGGGGAGGATTAGCCCATTTCATAGATATGAGAACTGACACTCGGAGTTGAAATAACTTGCTTGAGGTTACAAATTAAACCTGAGATTTGAATCCAGGTCTGTTTGACTCCCAAAACAGTCCTGTTTCTACTAGATAATATATTTCCCATTCATATTCTGGTTGCTTGTAGCAACTGTGTGTGTGTGTGTGTGTGTGTGTGTGTGTGTGTGTGTGTGTGTGTTTGCAAGGAGGAGGTGATAATAGGACGGGGGAATGCAGGGCAACCCATTCTCTGAGCATACATTTATCTCACAGGCAGGAAACTGCTGATTCATCATGTATTCTCTTTGCCCTGCTATAGGCAGAGAATCTAGGAGTTTGGTAGATGGAGGGAGAATTTCTTCTCATCTGTACTTGGGGAGCTCCACTCTATTAGAACTCTGAAATGCAAGTTGGAGCGAGGTGGTAGACAACCCAGAGACCAGGAGGAGAACTGGACGTTTTCCCTGAACACAGAAAGGAAACACTTCCCTGCCATTAGCTGCACATCTAGGCTTTCCTTTATCCCCCCTCCATCCCCCTTCCTATTCTATATGCTTTCTTTGGAGAACCATATACTTTCCTGGTTTCCATACATGGATGAAGTAATGACTTCTAAACCTACAACTTCTGCCAGATTTTGCTTCTGAGTTCTAGGCCTGTGTAAGCAATTCCTTCTGTATGCCCAGTGGGTGCTCCTCAGACACCTGAAATTCAGCATGACTAACATTGACCTCCTCACCTTTTTTTCTTTCACCCAAACATCTTCCCTTAAAGTTTCTCACCTCAGCAGATGGCTCCACCATCCACTCAGCCACCCACATCAGAAACCCAGGCATCATACTTGACTTCTTGCTCTGATTCCCATTTTCTGGAATCCTCGTACACGTGTTTATTTCCCATGCTGCTGACAGAGCAGAACACTTCACTACTGTTCTTTAGACCCTTTGGGGGGGATCCCCTTGGCCTTCAGAATAAGGTTCAAACCCCACGGTGGTCTTCGGGATTGATGCCAAGCACAGAGGGGGGCAGTGGAGGACCTATGTTTGAATAACAACTCTGTAATGGATTACATATGTAAGGTTGGGTGAGCCATACCATCTCTTCAACTGGCTCCTTCTTCATCCCTAATGTGCAGCTACTAGCCCTGGCATTGTAGATTTCTGTGAAAATTTAATCAAATGAGAATAGTATGTTAACCTGTTAAAAACCAGTGCCTGATGTGTAATAGCTTTGAATGGTAGCTGATCTTAAATGGCAATGTTCTGAACTGTGCTGTTAGGGGGACTTTTAAGGGTGCTACACAGGAAGTGTCATGGTGTCTGAGTTTCTACCTAATGGGGGAATTCCATCTCATCATGGGCTTCAAGGTAGGAAATGGCTTTTCTGCCAAATGTAGTATATGATGCCTTTCCTGGCACACAGGAGAGAAAATATCATGAAGCCTACTCATGGAATAACATGGCACACATCAGAAAGGACCCAGATGCAGAAACTCTTAGGTCAGCAAAATCCAGTGCAGCAGGAACTCCTGGCCACCCTATGAGCAAGAAGGGCAGTGAGCAGCAAGGGCTGTGCATTCTTAGCATTTTGGAGAGAAGTAAATATATCCATAAAGATCATTAGGTAGAATCAGTGAAGAACAAGAGGCAAAATCTTGGAACTTTCCATTATCGGTAGACAAGGATCTAAAGTGAACCTCAGCAGAGGCAGTGTGTCCCAAGAACAGCCCCGCACACTTGTGGAAGAATCCCGACAGGACTCAAAATGTTTCCTTGACCGCAGTGGTGAATGGTTATTCTTATTTTTTTGAGTTATTGCGTGTTTTATCATCTGGTATCATAATCCACTGCATGGATGTTTATTATAAATATTTTTGTCAGTAAATATATACCTTTTTCATCACAGGAGTATAGACTTCATCATTCTCAACAAATCCCTGTGTTTTCTTCACAAAGACCAGAGCTCAAAACCCTTCTAGTTATTGTGACATGTGGATACCTGGATGGGAAGGCTCCTGTGTCACAATTGTTAAGAAATCCCTTCCCTGTGAAGCTGATGGATTCTCTGCTCTCATATTTTCTCTCTTGTACTTGCCTATTACATATGCTGTTTGAAGTATTCCAATTGTTTCCTGGCTGAATCTAGGGAGAAAGAGACTTGCCTCGATATGGGTCAGAATAGCTAAGAGGGAGAGAACCATCCTGAGACACCACATGGGATGGTGGCAGAGATTGCTCTGGCCCAGGATTTTCTATGGAGGGATTGCTAGTAGGACTTGAGCAAATAGGAGGTAGAGAGGGCTATCCTTGGTGACCCCTTCCTGTGGGGACTTCTCTCATTGAAGATGTGTTTTTCTTTGTGGATTATTCAGGGTTTGCTTCATCTGTAGTTAGATGTGGGTGGCAATGTCATGAAGAGGAAAAGCAATGGGCTCTGAAACTAGATGCTGGCTCAGCTTTGTGGCCCCAGTGTTTGCCAGTTGTCATGGTGTTTGGCCATGTTACCCCACAGACCCTCTGTTTCCTCACTGAAACCTGTTGAAAGGCTCTTGTGAGGATTAATGGAGCTAACATGGTAAGCACACAGCACTGTTATGGACACGATAGTGTTAATTTCCTTCTTCTTCCTTTCTCTTTGCATCCCAAACCATGGGGTGGGGGGGGCAGGTGACTCTCTGCACAGTGTTATCCATGTCCGCTGGGCTTTCCCAAGGTCATATTCCTTCTTGGCTGAGCAGATATATTTCCAGGAACTTGGACTTTTTGAGACGTGGATTCCAGATAAGAGTCTACAGTTCTGCCCCCAGGTGGACAAGGAGACAGTAAAATGGCCATCAGGGTACAGAAGTTCTACTACTTCAGCTCTGAAATATTCTCACTGAAATCTGCCCTTCTGGAGAGGGCTGGGAGGTGGGGTTTTATTATGTAACATGGATTTGATGTTAGGATTTGCACATTGAGTTTTCATTACTGGGCCTCATAAAAAGCAGAAGACCTTGGTAGAAAAGATTAAAAAAAAAATTTTTTTAAAAAAAAAGATAGACAAGTCAGGGGGTCTGACATATTCTCCACTCTGTGATTCTTAAGGACAAAGATAAATGGAAAAGAGAGATTCTATTTTTATGCTTTGAAAGCACTTACTTTAGGTCAGGAAAATAGCCAGTCTGGATGTTTAGTCCTGTCTGTATAGCCTGGAACAGATCTTTCTTCTTCTTTTTTCCTTTCTATTAATTGGGGGTGCTAAGCAGACAGGGAGACGGGGAGGTTGCAGGAGACATACAATCTTGTGTGATCACAAAAGGATTAAGGAAATCGGACCTCCTACAACACTGGGAAAAGTAAACAGGTTTTGTTATCAAAGAGACCTCAATTTAAATCTCATTTCCTTTCCTTACTAACTGTGTGACCCTGGGCTAGTCACTTAAGTGCTCTGTGCCTCAGTTTCCCCATCTGTACAATGGGGGTAATAGTAACTACCTTGAATGTTAGAGAGATTAAATGTGATACAGTATGTAGCCACACAGTGTCAGATACCTAGTGGATACTAAATGAATGATTAAACAATACATAGAGTACACACCAGAAACTTGCAGAGTGTCATGATAGAAAGCAATGTTGCTGAGTGTGCATCAGAAATGGAAACCAGGGAAGGAGGAATCATGGGCCTTCCCACTATAGCAATTATTCTGAGATTTGATTAGAGTAAAGGCCAAAAGAAAAACCAGATCAGGTATTAAGCACATTTTGTTTGTTCTTTTATATTCTCCTTTTGTATTCCAAGAAGCTTTGAGGTATCTTAAAACAACGTATATGGATACAATAAAATAGAAAATTCCAACAAAGTATATAAAAGGTCGGGAAAGCATATATTATAATTACTTTGGCTGAGATAACCACTGAGTTTAAGGCTGAGTTTGGAGTTTCCTGATAACAAGCCAAGAGGAGAAAAGGATAGATTAAATGATTCTCATCTTCTGAGAAAACACATGATCCTAAGAAAGAAAATCTTTCTTTGGCATTACATTTCCAAAGGAATTCATCACAAATCCCTGAGGCATTCATGACATTGCACCTAGTATTGATGAACCGAGCAACATAAGGAACGCTGTCTTCAAAATGACTTTCCTGTAGTGTGTTCCATGGCCTTTATCATCCTCACCCTTGAAGAAGGGAGCCACGGCAGGTAACAAATCATGGCAGAGTACTGGCTTTGACTGAGGTTTGAATCCCGACTCACTCTCTAATTGTGTGATCTTGTGAATCACCTTTTACCCTTGCCTCCTCTGCAAAATGGCACTCCTCGCGCCACCCTCCCCTCCCGTGGTGCCGTTCTGTGCTCTGGGAGAGCAGACAGGTGGCTGACACCCAGCTTGGAGTCTGACACAGAGGAAGTGCTTCGTAAGTTGGATCGGTTTTCTTCCCCTTCCTTCTCTCAGAATGTAACCTGATGTGGGATCTTCTGGGAGCATCTAAGCTAATGAGGTAATTCACTTTCAGGCTTTACTATGTCAGGCTTTCTAATCTTCTCCATTGGCATCAGAGAGGTGGCTCTAAAATAGAGACCTGAATATGCCTCTCCCCTTCTTAATATTCTCAGGAGTCCCTTGGCTAAATACAATTCAGGGCTCTTCACCCTGAGACCTGCCATCCCCAGCCACCACTGTCCAACACACACTCCAAGCTCCAGGCATCTTAAACTATTGACCTGTCCCAGGATACATAATGCCTTTGCACCCGCTCCTCCCTCTGCCTGGAGCATCCTTCTCCTCCCCTTCCTGCTCAGTTTGGCACTTGGTCGTCCATTCTTCAAGAGTGTTCGATTGGCCCCTTTCTGTCAGGCCATCTATCACTACCCCGAGATTCAGTCTTTCTGTCTCTGGATCCCCTTGGCGATGCTTTCACATTCTCTTACAGTATTTTCTCTCTCTTTCTCTCGCTAGACAATGGGCTCTTTGAGGCCAGAGATGGTACCCATCATGGCAGCATTTCCCTTAGTGCTAACTGGGAGCTGGTTAGTGTCCGGTGCTAGCTGGTGCCTCCACGGTACCTGGTACACAGGCCGGACTTCACCCCTGTAGCTATAACCCCACATTGGTTCACATGGTGGACTTGGAGCTCTTTGAAAGCAGGGACCCTTTCTTTTTTTTTTTTTTTTAAGATTTTATTTATTTATTAGAGAGAGAGAGCACTGAGCTGGGAGGAGAGGGAGAAGCAGGCTTCCCGCTGAGCAGGGAGCCCAACACAGGGCACGACCCCAGGACCCTGGGACCATGACTTGAGCCGAAGATGGACGCTTAATCAACTGAGCCACCCAGGCATCCCTAGCAGGGACTCTTTCTACTTCACCTCAGCATCTTAAGTGTGTACCACCTGCCAGTAGTGGGGGAATGAATGCTTTCTAAGAATGAATCAATACATTCTCGGTGAATGAATAAGGGAGGACCTTTGCACACAGTATCACCTATCCTTCAAACAAGGGGGGAGAGTGACATTTAAACCTCTTTCCATTTCAGGTGCATCTCATTAAATGTAGCTTTCGGGAATCACATCTTAGGTGGGGGTTAGGTTCCAATATGGGGCATAAAGTAAAAGTCAAACAAATAAAAACCCTCCTTAGGAATTTCTCAGGAAGGTACCCCATTGGAATTAGTATTTCTCAAGTCTGACCTCCTCAGTTTCTCTTCTGCACTGGCAAGGTTCATTTTCTTTAGTTGAACCCTAGAAATAAGTAATTAGCTTGTGTTTCAGGATCATGTTCAATCAAAAATATGTATGATTAAACACTAGACCGGGTCGGAGCCCACGGGGGGGACCTCTGGGGCGGAGGTGGTGAGGGCATGGCCCGCTGGATGATGACCAGGTGGAGGCACAGGTGGTTAGAAAAGGCTCACGATGGAAGATCAAGGTAAATACCAAGATGGAGTCCAAAGCCGAAGACCGAAATGGGCCAGGGATCAGGGAGCCAGCATGTGTTCTGAGAAAAACAATGGAAAAGCTAAGAAGGGATTGCAAGATGTCGGAGCAGGATCCAGAAGCAGAAGTCAGAGAGGCAGGAAGAGAGATCCAGGTTCTACGAGATGCCACTGTGAGAAACAAAGAGGGTGCTCTAGGACCATAGGCTTGCATAGCCGCCCTGCATCCATGGGCTCCCTGCGCCTGGCTCTGTGTGCCACTGTGCCCTTGGCTTATTCAAGGAGTGGTGATTTTCAGATTTTACAAAATATGTTTATTGCAAAGGTAATACTTCTATTATAAAATTCCAACTTCAACACTGAAGCGTATAAAATAAAAACGAAGAGTCCCTCCTACCTCCCTAGTGCCTCCAGTCTTGCTCTCCAAGGGTAACTAACCAGCGTTAACAGATTGGTGCAATATATATATATCCTTCCATATATATTTTAAGCACATGCACTCAAACACACACATTCACGCAGTGTTTTTTTATTATTAAAAAATGCTATTGTTACCTACATTCTGTTATGTGTTATTTTTTTCTCACTCAGTGATATATTGCGGCAGAGTTTTGCATCCCTAACTTTTGCACCTGACATTTCTCAAAGTGAAGTAAGCCCATTAAGGTATTGGATGCTGGGAGGCTATTAAGACCAGATCTTGATATTCTAAGAAAGCTTTTCTTTCCATCCTACTCAGTCTGTTAGCCCCAGTGAATTAGAAATTAAAGATTTATGTTGCTAATTATTATTTTTTTAATAAAATTTTAAGGGCAAAGCTTTGCTGGAAATATACACTGTAATTGTGTTTACTGATCGTCACCAGTCCCGAACAGCAATTCACGGTATAAAACTCAAGTAATTAGAACAATAAGCCCAGGTTAATTAAAATACTGGGTAACATTTGGGTAAGAATAAAATCCACTTTGGAGATTTTCCAGGTGTACATTCATTTTGTAGGCACTTCATTCGCCCTGGGAGCTGGTGCTGACAAGGTAAGACGTTCGATGCTAATCAGCACTGGTCTGCCTTTGATCATGCCCTGCATATTTCTCTTCTTTGGTTCCAGGACCAGCTTTAGAGAGCAGGGCCCAGCTACTGGGCCCAACACTGAGGTTGTTTATACCTAATCTTGGGTCCCATTCTTGCATTATTACCATCCATGTCACTTACTTTAATGGTTACAGGCTGGCTAATTAAAGCAATTAATCAAGCCCCCAAGAAGTTTGGATGCTCTCCGGTGTTTCTTCTGCCTTTGGCCTCCATCCAGTGCCAGAGACCTGGTTCCTTTGGAGTGCTGTGGTCTCCATGCCCGGTCAGAGGATGGGTCATGTTGTGAATCATTCCTCCTGCTGCCAGGAAGAGTTCCTATGAGCTCTGCTGGTGGAACTGCAAGGTCACCCCTCTAAAATGCTCTTCTGGGCAGCCCCTGCTCCAGATTGGGTGACTGGTCCCTTTGCCATTCTTCACTGACCATACTGCATTGTCAATATCCCTTTATGTCTTTGAGCTCCATGAAAGCAGACCTATGTTTTTCATTTTGTATTTTCAGAGCTTTGTCCAAGGCCTGTATACAGGGGACAACCAATAAAAAACCACACACACCCCCTAGTTTCTTTCTACCCAAAGACTTTTAGCTAAGGAGAATAATTAATTCAACAGATATTTATAAGGACCCCCTTTGGGCCAGGTAGTGCTGTGGGTACTGTGAGGGATCAGAGATGAATAAGATAAAGCTCTTGCATGCCAGGAGTTTACAAGCTGGTGGGGAGATAAAGCACATTCACAAATGGCTGTAAGACACGAATCCTATAATAGAAGCCCGATGGACTCTCTGAGCAAGGGAGATCCAAAAGGGTTTCATGGAAGAGATGGCATTTTGGCTAGGCTTTTGATTTTTTTTTTTTTAAGATTTTTATTTATTTATTTGACAGAGAGAGAGAGAGCGGGCGCGCACAAGCAGGGGGAGAGGCAGAGGGAGAAGCAGGCTCCCCGCGGAGCAAGGAGCCTGACGCAGGACTTGATCGCAGGACCCCAGGACCATGACCTGAGCCGAAGGCAGACGCCCAACTGATGGAGCCATCCAGGCGCCCGCTCGGCTTTTGATTTTTATGAAACTGATTTGGATGCAGAGACTTGTGTGTGTGCGCACGCGTGCACGTACACACCCGCCCATATGTGAACTTGTATGTGGGGAAGGGAGAAGAGATTGAGATGCTTCTGGGAATAAAACCTCCAGCACAAGCAAAGGCACTGGGTTGCATGTGTGCCAGTCTTACATTCATCGCAGAGATCAAGTTTTGTTGGGCAGCTTCTGGCAACCCCAGGAGGGGCCTCAGGTCAGGGTGGACCACTGCGATACTGTGGGGTAGGTGAATTTCGAGTTCAGCCTCCCCTTTGTTGCTTTCCTCTTTCCCTTTGAGGGGCATGCCCCTCCCCTTCCTTCCCGTCTCCAGACAGGCTGTTTGGATTTTTTGGCTTTCCAGCCCTTCCTTAAAAATACCCATTCTCAGGAAGAGATCAAAACCCTCTTCTCCTATGTGAGTTTGGGTTTCAGCTATCTGTTTTCACATAGTCTGCTTTAGCCTGGCACTGATTTCACCTGCTGCAGAGCTGTGGGGGCGGGGGGGGGGGGGGCGCGGGATTTGGCGCCAGAATGAGTCCTAATGTGCACTCGGCTTTCTTCCACTCCCAGGAGTTGACAAAAGGAGCGGGTCCCCCTCCCTACTGCCCTGCCCCATTTAGTCTACATTTCACAGTCACAAAGCCAAATTTTTCTAGGGGACGAGCTTCCTCAACTTCTCCTTCTGGTTTTCTTTCTCATTACTTTGATTAATAGGGTAAATAAAGATAGTAGGATGCCTTTCTTAAGACTGAACTTGCTTTGATGTCCCTTCTCTGCTCTAGTGCGGGTCTCTGACTATTGCGAGGAAGGTAAGCCCGTGCTGAGGCTCCTCAGGGGTCTTTGCAAGGGGCAGCCTGGACCTCAAGTGGGGGAGCCTCCCATGACTCAGGAGGGCAGCAGGATAGCTGAGGTGAGTGGGAAAGGCCCCCTTTGTTCTGAAATTTACAAGGGAAAAAGATGTTTGCTTTCACAGGAGGGCTGATCTTTAGGGAGGGAAAGGGATTCTAGTTCAGCAAAGAATGGTCACCAGGCACAAATCCAGGCACCCATAAATCTGGAGGAAGTCTGTGGGAAGGACTGACTATTTAAGAAGTATAGTCCGTGCATCCAGTAGGGGTAGTTCTGGGCACCGACAGAGTGGCTTTCCCTCTTTCAAGGGCCCACTGTGTCCCACACTGGGGTGGGGGACCAGCAGCTGCCCAGGGTTACCTGTTGGGCTGCAAGGGACCTGCCGATCACACTACAGAGCATCTCAGCGTGGACGGGAAAGAGTCTGGGCTTCCCCTGTGTTAATGTGGGATGCAGACCATCCCCTTTCCTGGTCTATGTAAATGCTAGGACTTGGAAACATTCTATGGGGAGAAGCTGAAAATGATGAAACCAAGTCAGAAACCTCAAGCCAAATAATCCTTGGTGACCTGGGATGGGGGCCTGGGGCTTTCATGGAGCAGTGAAAAGCAGAGTTAGTAGGGACTGAGGTGACCTCTGCCGTGCCACAACACCTGTCCCAGCCTGATGTCCATGAAAGTGTTGTGGTGAAATCAGACGTCGGACATCTTCCAAACAGACACTTGCTACCATCTAAAATGGGTTCTCTATAAAATTCTCTTGTCAATTTTGAGTCACTCTTCTTTCAAAGGAGGAGCTCTGTGGCTGTGTTTTTTTTGTAAACGTGATTTTGTTGAGGCATTCATTATTTCCATTGGTGGGTTTAGAGCTGCCAAGTCTTTCAAGCTTTCAAAGCTCTCATTTTTTTCTTGGGACAGCTCTTGGGGGCATTGTCATTTTGGGCCTAGAGATGAGATGGGTAGTTAGGGCTTTCAGGCCACCTCAGCCCAGCCTCTCCCCTTATGGATGAGAACCTGAGATCGAGGGATGGTGATGGAAGGGCCCAGAGTCGGCAAGCCAGTGAGATAGTGCTGGGCAGCGTGCAGCGGAGATGGACAGGAGGCTGCGTGAGGGTGTTCTTGCTGCAAGCACATCGCCTTGTTGACTCATTCTGGCTTTAGAGTTGGCTGGATTCCACAAGTAATTTGCTTTCCCATGTGGGACCCTGAAGTCATGATGCGTCTGTTCTGTTTGAGCTACAAACGTCCATATTCTTTCTCCTTTCTCTTCCTGGCAACGCGTCCTTCATGATTACTCAAGATTCCCTCCTCTGAAATCCCTTCCTGTCGCCCCAGAGAAGGTGTGGCTCTCTGTATGCAGTGCACTCTGGTATCTGCTTTGTTAGGGCCTGTCATCCTTATTCTACCTTGAACTCGTTATAGGCAGGTCAGTGCTTTACTTCTGTGTCTCCACACCTAGCACCTAGTACGCATAGTAAATATTGGTTGAATGAATACGTGTGCCCTTGTTTATTTGGGTCTAAGTGTAATACTTTATATTTAACAAACAGTGGTTATTTTATTATGGTTAGTTCCTGTTAAAGAGCTACAAAAACTTAGTCTTGTACATTCTCAACATATCAGACATGGAGGGGGCCATTTCATAAATGCAGAACCTGAGGCCCAGAAAGAAAGTTGACTTATCTAAGGATGCACAGAATTTCCATGCCAGAATTAAAACGTACCCCTGTGAAATACAAAGCCCTGCTTATGATGCCTGGGCCACCATTTAAAATATTTATTGTTTTAGTTGCATTAAAATACATCTTCCTACAGCATTCCTTTGAGCATAAAGAAAGATTAAGGATTATGTTTGTTATTATTATTGTGCATCTTCCTAACAGAAATCATTTCGCTTCTTGCTGGAGGTAAGGATCAGAAATGGCCATTTCTCAGTCTTCAAGGAAAGCAGGCCATAATTACTTTCTATCAAATTTTTGGTAGAAATAATCCCCTCTTACATGGGGACAAGATATCTACTGAACTTTCATTACACATTTTCTTTTCACTGAGCTTACAGCCCCCTAGATGAGAAGCTTGATGCCAGCTTAACTAGAGCATTGAAAATGTGCTGTTCTCCAAGTCATCAGCGGATCGTGGGCACCACGGTTTGGACTGGACATCTCATAGTGTTGGGAGTTAGGTAATAGCAGGAATAGTGGTGTCAGTATTGGGTCTCAGTCTGCCCACGATGTCATGGCTTCCCTGTTAGCTATCTGGAGCCCAGGAAGGACCACCATGGATCCATGCTCTGCTTTCTAGCTCTAGAGAATGACATGTGACCGAGGAGGGACAGGCCCAGTAGGAGTCAACAGCAAGGGCCCTCTCTTGTGAATCTGCCCCTGAGGGCTTGGGGGTGGAGGAGGCGGTTTGGTCTTTATTTCCATCACTGCAACTCTGGCTCCTGAACTTCAGATCTTGGGAGATCAGAGCCTGAGCCAGGCTGAAAGGGGGCAAAGTCAGCCCTGTGCGTGGGTGAGAAGTGAGTCTGAATCACCTCACTCTCCCTCTTGAGTGATAGGAGAAAAGCCAGCAGGAAGGAAGATCCAAATATTGCCAAAATCCAGCCAGAGAGTTGTCTGCCCAGCCTTGCTCTGGTGGTTTTCAAGAAGGTCTTTCCCTTGAGCAACTGGAGCTGTTGGTTTGCAATTCATGCCAATTCATTGCAGCAAGCCTCTATTAAGTGCCTACTGTGTGCCTAATTAATCCACTGGGGTGATACAAGAGAAGTAGAAGCCTTGACCCCTGCCTTAAATAAACTTACCAACTAGTAGGAAGATTCATTCATTCATTCAACATTTTCTGAAAGGCTACCTTGTGCTCTATACAGTATTAAGCACTGAAGGTAGAGATGATTAAGACACAGTACCTCCCCTCAAGAATGCCACTGTCTGATAGACTGATGGGGGAGACAGGTGCCTACAAAATGAGTGAGAAGGACTAGGAGAGCCATCTGGTGGGATGGAAGCAAAAAAGGAGGGCTGCCTCGCCCAGCCTAGGCTCAAGTTAGAGGAGGGGATACTTGAATAGCATCATGAAGGATGAGCAAGAGTTAGCAAGTGAGGAAATAAAATTCTGTTTGTACCGTGCAAGTTTAGGAGTCAGAATCATCCCCCATTATAATTTAGGGGATGGTTTAATGATTTACAAGAATAAAGGACTAGAGTATTTGAAATTGTAACTATCTCTTTCTGGATATACCCACAAATAACTAGAGAATAATTAAAAAAAGAAAAGAATAACAAAATAACGGAACTCTCACATGCTGCTGGTAGGAGTGTAAATTGGTACAACTGTTTCTGGAAAATTGGCAGTATTTGCTAAAGCTTAACATATGGCTTCCCTATGACATAGTCATTTTACTCCCAGGTATATACACCCAACAGAAATGTATGCATACGTTTACCAAAAGTCACATATAAGACGATTCACAGCAGCGCTATTCCTAAAAGCCACAGCCTGGAAAACGCCACAATGACCACAAGTATAGAATGGGTAGATAAATTGTGCTCTCTTCAGTCCAGCAGAGTACCATGCCACAGCCAGAATGAATGGCCCACAACTATTACAACAATATGGACAAGTCTCATACCATTGTCCGCACCATATGACCCTATTGTGATAAAAAAAAAGTACAAGAACAGGCACATAAATCTATGCTGTTAGGAGTCAGGATAGTGGTTATACTTGGCGGGGGTAGTAACCGGAAACAAGCATGAAGGTGGGTGCTTCACTGGTGTGGACTATGCTCTGATTCTTAACTTGGGCGTTGGTCACGCGGAGGTGCTCAACCCACGAGAACTCAGCAGGCTCATGAGAGTGCACTGCCTTGTGTGTGCACCATGCTTCCATGGAGAGCTGCAAGCCATCTGCAACCCAGGGAAACACGGCAGGTCAGAGGCAGCCTGTAAGGGCTGTGGGAACGTGGAGTTCAGCAAAGGCCCATGGTGAATTGGGTCCTCCAGGGTTGCTCTTCTCTCAGAAGAGTGGGTATTCCTAGGGGCTATTATCAATGGGTGGCTGGGCTCTCTGTCCCTCAATTTACACATCAAGACAATGGGGTAGCAATCTGGAGTAGTTGTTGCTGATTCACTCCTAACCCCATTAACTGCTTGCCTGCTGGGCTCCAGCAGGATGAAGACAGTGATGGAAGCATACAAATTCAAGGGGTCATTGTATTCTGATGCAGGGGGCTGGGAGGCCTGATCCACCTGGAGAGGTACAAAACTGGGATACCAAGCTGTGTGCCTGGTGCATCCCTAGGAGGCTCTCATCCCAGCATTTTACGTCAGTCATCCCCTGACATTTGGCTAAGCCACTGAGCCCATCCTTGTGGTCTCTTCCTTCCATGAAGACAGACGCCCTGGGATCCAGCAGTATTCTCAAGGGCACATGGGCTGCTTCTCTCCATATCCTAGAGAAGGAAGCCAGGGGAGAGGCATGTGATGCTCATGCTAATCATTCTCCCAGATTCCTGGCATGTCTGCTGTCCCCCTCACTCCAGATGCCAGGAATGTCACAAGAAAATCACCCTGGAAAGAGATGTGACATAACCTACCATTGTCCCTGACAGCCCGGGATCCCAGCTTGGCTGAGAGCCACAGAGGGAGAGGAGAGAGAAAAATGGGCTGAGTGTAGACTTCTTTTCAGCCTTTGTGCTTGATGTTTCATCTGACATCTTTGCCAGCTCTGAGCAGCTACCTACTGAGTACCTACCAGGGCCTGGGCGCTGGAGATGCCACAGCAAACAGACAAACAAAACTAGACCCTGACTCCATGGAACTCAGTCCAGTGGGGAAAATAGCTGTTAAACAGATGTTCACACATACGATCAAATAAATGGTGCTGTGCCAAATATGGGGAGAAAGAGAACAAGGATATCAGAAAGCATCCGACCAGGTGACCTGGACTAGTCTGGGGTAGTGAGGGAAGGCTCTGCAGAGGATAGGACTTCGAAGCTAGCTCCTGAAGGCTGAACAGGAGTGACTAGGTGAAGAACATGAGGGGAAATGTTCTAGGCGGAGGGAAGAGCTTGTACAGAGGTCTCAAGGCAGGAAGGAGAATGGCATTCAGAGGAACTAAGAGAAGGTCAGGGTGGCTAAAGTGTGGTGCTTGAGAATGGAGATCAGCCCGAGAACCAGCTGCAGAGGCACCCAGCACCCAGACCACGGAGGGCCCTGTGAGTTGTGGGAAGAATTTAGCAACTGACTTTAAGGGTAATGGGTGGGTACTGAAGTGTCTTAAGCAAAACAGTGATATGTGTATATTTGCTGTTTTTAAAAGGGTTGGGGTGCCTGGGTGGCTCAGTCGGTTAAGCGTTTGCCTTCAGCTCAAGTCATGATCCCAGGGTCCTGGGATGAAGCCCTGCATCTGGCTCCCTGCTCGGCAGGGAGTCTGCTTCTCCCTTTCCCTCTGCCCCTCCCCCCCACTTGTTCTCTCTCTGTCTCTCTCTCTCAAATAAATAAAATCTTAAAAAATAAATAAATAAAAGGGTTACTTTGGCTTGTGGTGGGCAGTGGATAAGCGAGGGGCAAAAGGATCTGAGCAAGATCAGTAGGAGGTCATGGCTCTAACCCAGGCAGAGAATATGGCAGATTGGGGGGATGAGTGGTGGCGGTGACAGTAAGGAGTGGAGAGATCAGAGCTGTAGTTTGGTGACAGAATGGTTAAGATTTGATGATGGCAAGGATGGGTGAGGGAAGCAGAGGAGTTCATTATGTCGGTGCATGATGTGAAATGGGGGAAATGGGAAAGGCAGAAATGTATAGAAAATTCTAGGTTCTGTTTTTATCTTAATCCTCAGAAGGGCACGCCCTCTGTAGATAAGAAAATTGAGATCCAGAGTGGTCAAGAAACTCGGCCAAGGTCACAGAGCAAGCTCTCTAAATCATAGCATCCAGGTACTTTGTGGCCAATTTCAGAGGCTTGTGTCTGTCATACATCACATTCTTGCAGCGCATCACAATTTACAGAGCAATTTCAAACACATCATCCCATTTTTTATTTCTACCGGGACAGCCCTACATGGTAGACGAAGCACATATCATTATACCAATTTTATGGGCAAGGAAATTGAGGGCATTAACTTGACCAGTGTCTTAGAGCTGGAACTGGTGTGAACAGGATTGGAACTCTGGTCTATCTGACTCCCAGACCATGCCTTTCCTACCATCACCTCTCACTGCTAAGTTCACAAACGCTGGAGTCAGATCAATTGCTTGGCGGACTAATATTGGGCAGTTTTATTTAACCTCTCTGCACCTTAACTTCCTCACCTGTAAAATCGAGAAAATAATATGTCTCACATATTATTGTGGCGAGTGTTCAATGAGCAGATATGTGCAACATGCTTAGTGCAGCACTCGCACAAAGCACACACTCAGTGCTCATTAGATAGGAGGCTGCTGCTGAGCCTGCACTTCTTTACCCAAGCACCCCCTTTCCCTTGAGAAAAGGCAGCGGCTCCCCCAGCTGGGGAGGACCCAAGAATTGCTGACCAGCTTTCCCCGCCCCCCAGGTGGGTCTCTATCAACCTCCTGCAAGCCCTTGGAGCACAGTTCCCATTCTCTCTGCCCTGCTCCCTCCACCACAGACAGCCATTGCTGAGTTTTGATCATTCTTCCTCAATGATTTCCTTCTCCTTGCTCATTTCCTTCCCATCCTGGATGCCACTCCAATTCAGATCTCATTTCCTCTTGCCTGACCTCCCCCAACAGCTTTTAGCTGCTCTCCCAAGTGCTTGTCCAATGGAGCATATAATTCCCTGTGTCTTCCCATTGTCTACACAACAGCACCTACACTCCTTCATCAATAAATCAGGCATCTTTACAGTCTCCTGACAATCCCTTTCGAACTTGCCTCTCAGTGTTATTCAACAGGGACCCTTGTCTCCAACCAAAGAATCCAACCCACCATCTCCCAGTGTGTCCCTCAGAATCCCTCCACCACACTTCTGGCCACATTGTCCCTCATACCCAGAACATCCCTCTCTCTCTGCTTTCTACCTATCTTCCCCCTTTCTCAAGGCCCCACTCGAGTCTCACCACCTTTGTGAAGCTGTGCCAGATTCTCCAGGCTAGAAATCTCTCCCAGTGATCCTCAAAGTGCTGATGGCATTTTCTAGACCTTGTGGACTATAGCCATGACGCCCAGCACAGCACCCAGCACACAGTCTAATACCCGTCTACCACCACCGGTGATATTTCCGCTTCCGGGGGCCCTGCTGCTATGATCAAGATACCCCCTCTTCAGTGGGCACACACGATCCCTGCTTTCTCCCTGTCCTATCCTTTAGACAACTCATACCTTGCTCTCCCTCAGGATTCCCTCTCAGTCCCTCTCTGGCTCCCTGTTCTCCCCTCCCATGCAGCAGGAAGAATCAGGCCAAGGAGCTAAAAAAGAAAACCCTTGTCTCCACTTGCTCCTGTCTTCAGCACAGTTGTTTCTGAGTTTTGTTTTTGTTTTGTTTTTATTTTTTTTTAAGATTTTATTTATTTTGACAGAGAAAGACACAGCAAGAGAGGGAACACAAGCAGGGGGAGTGGGAGAGGGAGAAGCAGGCTCTCCACTGAGCAGGGAGCCCGATGCGGGGCTCGATCCCAGGACCCCAGATCATGACCTGAGCCGAAGGCAGACGCTTAACCAGTGAGCCACCCAGGAGTCCCTGTTTTTTTTTCTTTTTTTTTTTAAAAATAGAGATTCAGCAAACCCTGTGATACTTAGTGATTGCGATATACACATGTATTTATGCATTAAATTAGTCTCCAGGGGATACCCTGCTAAATATAGTAATGATGTGAACCAGAATGTGTTCAAACACCTTTCCCTCCTTGCTATTTTTTCCCCTTTCCTGGAGCTGGGGGTGCTGTCGTTGGGAAAGCAGGGTGGAACCTTGCCTGACTGGCCAAATGCTTTCCGTATTTAAGAATAAACTTCTTGAGGAGGCAGGAAAAAGCTCAGAATCCAGGGGAAAAGAATGGGGGGAATGTTTAGATGATGAGGTTGGAGACAGTAGGCAGTAGTTGAAAGAGTGGTGTAGCTTTGAGCCATACCGCCGTCCCTTATGAATGGTGTAACTGTGGGACAATCCCTTACTCTCTTAGGATCTCAGCTTCCTCATCTGTGAAATGGAGGTATTAGGACTCATTTTGCAGGGTGTTTTAGGATCAGGGCTACATATAGGCATAGCAGATAGTAGGTGTTTGTGAAGTGGTGGCCATTAGTATGATTAGGCTATTCATTAGCTATAAGGCTGTTGAGTTAATGGGACAATCAGCCTACAGTGGATAAGGAAGGCCTGAGCTAAAGGGTAGAGAAACCAGACTGAGAGTCACAGCTTGTCAGGTCGGGAAGGAATCTTAGAAGTCATCTGGGAAATCCTCCCATTCTACGAATGAGAAAATTAAGGCCCAAATTTCAGAAGGGGTATGGCCAAGGTCCAGAAGCTCATCGTTCAGCCTGGTATCTTGATTGCCAGTCCAAGTCCCCTACATGGTAGCCAATTATGTCTTAGTCGGCACTGCCTGGCCTCTCTAAAAAGTTTTTTCTTTTTACATACAAACCTGGAACATGAGAACTGGTGTCCAGGCCTTGGCTCTGTCCTTAACAGCTATCCCTCGACTTTGGACAAGCCACTTAGCCTCATTCAGCTCCGGTTTTTTTCACCTTTCCTATGGGCACCATCATCTTGGCCTTGTAGGTTTGTGAGGATCAGGGGTGATAAGTCTGTGGGCCTATACAGAACCATCCAATGCAGAACCACCCAGGCAGTTGATTGTACCTGTCCTCTTCTCACAGAAAGGAGTTGCCTTTGGTAGTGAGGAGAAGGAGGAACATATTTGGGGCAAGGAGGGGAGGTCCTATCCTCCCACCCTCTATGATTTAGGCATGCAGGTGTGTTCTTAGAGATCCTCCCGGTCCCCATGGGAAAGGGGTGGGGTCCTCATCATGCTCTACACTTGGGTTGATTTGTGGCCTGAGATCAGTTACTCTCTCTCTCTTGAAATCTGTACAAGGGGGAGTGGTTGTGGGACTACATGATCAATAAGGCCTCACCTGGCTGTGAGCCATGCTCCCCTGCCCATTGTGAGGGAAGGAGTTTATCTCCTCAGGGCTGAAGCATCTAGGTTTGCCCCAGACTCCTCACTCTTCCCTCTTGGGGAGTCCCCTGGGAGGGGTATCTGGAACTAGTCACCTCCTGTCTCCTAAT
Organism: Halichoerus grypus; assembly: GCF_964656455.1. Taxonomy (NCBI): domain Eukaryota; kingdom Metazoa; phylum Chordata; class Mammalia; order Carnivora; family Phocidae; genus Halichoerus; species Halichoerus grypus. The sequence goes on from NC_135713.1 coordinate 170,486,461, forward strand.
TTTCCCCAACTCACTCTGAACTTCTCAAGCGACTGGACATCTGGCCTCTGGCAGGGCTGAGAGAAGGGTGTTGGGACTGGCATCCCACAGAGTCAGGGATGAGCTGGCATCATAGGAATAAAGACACTACCACAGCGAGTCCTCATGACGCTCCAGGGGCTCAGTCCTCTTAGCTCCACCTTACAGATGCGGTGGCTGTGCCCATGCGCTCACATGAGCTGACCCAACCACAGGGCTCCTACAGAGAGCTAAGCCTCCCGGATTCATTTAATCCTTTTGGCAATACTATTCAAGTCATCACGACTATATCTTAATCGTCCAGAAAAGGAAACTAAGGCTCAAAGAGGTTAAGATGCTCAGTGGAGGCTGCACAGCAGGTAAGAGGGGGAGTCAGGATGTTCAGTCTGTTTGTTTGGAAAACCTCAGCTCTGTTTACTCCTGTTTACTCTTCTAGGCACTGCCTCAGTTTCTTCTGAATAATTACTCTCTGAGACACCAAAGGCACTGAACTGAACAACCCAGATGAAAGGCACACATTTTATTTTGCCACTTTTTTTGATCTGCACTCTTGCAAAGGTCTGTACTGACTCATGAGTCAAAGACAGGTCTTTCTTATGCTAAGTAGCAATAATTCATAACCCATATGCTAAAAAAAAAGCTACAAATTTTATTATGCATTTTCTGTATACCAGAGAGGGTGGATAATATCATTTAGTTCTTATGTTGCCCTTACGGTGATCACTGTTCTCCAGATGAGCAATGAGGGTTTAGAAAGGATAGGTAGATGCCCAAAGTCAATGCTAACAGGTGACAGAGCCAGGATGCAAAGTAAGCACCTGCCACTAGTCTTAACCTCGGCTGCATATTTGGATTATGTGGGGGAACATTTGGAAATTAGGATGTCATGCCCTACCCCAGACTAACCGACTCAGGATCTATGGGACACAGAGCATCCGTGTTGGTTAAAGCTCATCAGATGATTCTGATGCTCACTGAAGTCTCAAAATCACTGCTTTACTGGCAGAGGATTCTTTCCCACCAACCAATGATGCCAAGTGACTAAGTGGTGTCAACTTTCAGAAGCCCCTTCGTGTTATGAGGGTTGCCTCAGCCCTCTTGGTGCCAGAGAGTTTAATACTAGAGCTTCTTGCCCCCAGTACTGTCCAATAGAGATATAATGCGGGACACTTAGGCAATTTTTACGTTTTCCAGTAACTGTTTTAAACAGAAGGGAAGAGAAACAAGTGAAATTGATTTTTCAAAATATATTTTATCTAACCCAATATATAAAAAATATTATTTCAACATGTAATCGATATAAAAATAATTAATGAGACACTTTACATTCTTTTTCTTTTTTTTTTTAATGAAGTCTAAAAATCTGTCATGTTACCCTGACAGCATCTCTCACTTTGGCCCAGCCACATTTCAAGGGCTCGATAGCTACAGTGTGGGGAATGTGGCTAATGTACTGGACACTACCACTTGAGACAATTTTCTCTGGTCCTCAACTCCTCCCCCAAGGTCTCAGATTCGTACAGGAATTATAGCAGTACTCCCAGGAGAGACTGTCCCTCATTGAATTTTCACGGCCTTCTAGGTACCACTCTGTCTTATTACCTACATACGGTCTGTTCAATCTACAATAATCAATCCCTGCTCTCCCCAGTGCCCGATGATCACCACCATAGCATTAGCTAATACCTCCATCCCATCCCATAATGGCCATTTGCATGTGTGTGTGTGTGTGTGTGTGTGGTGAGAATATTTAAGCTTGACTCTCTTAGCAACCATTTCACCCACTGACTCTTTACGAAGGGTCCAGCCTTGGGCAGAATTCCAGGAACTTCGCTTTGGCAGGATGATAGAAGGCCAGTTCTCCTTCCTTCATACTCCTTTCTTTCTTTGTTTCTAAAAAGTGAAATGTCTTGAGAAGTAATTTGATGATATAGATCAGGAGACATAAAAAAATATCCATTCCCTTTGATCAAGTAATTTCCTAAGGAAATAATCTGAAATGGAGAGAAAGCTTCATGCCTGGAGATGCTTATCAGGGCCTTATTTACACTGTGATATAATTGGACACCACCCAACTGTTCAGCACTGGTGTGGTGATTACAGAGGAGGAGCCAAGTCTGAAGAGTGGGAAATCATGTAGCCATTTGAAATAATATCAGAAAGTGATCGTAAAGGAGACTTCTTCTGGTAAAACACAAAGGGGAAAGAGCAAGAATCAAAATTGTTTATGTGGAATTACAAGTACGTACAAATATCTCAACACAACAAAATAACCGAAAGAGAATACGCCAAGGAGCTTAAAGTAGTTATCTTTTGGGGGTATGGTGATGGGCAATTTTTCCCTTCCTTTTTTTCCACTTATCTGTATTTTTTGCAATACAGTGAGTACATATTCCTTTCATAATAAAATAGGCTCTGTTGTAATAAGCAAACAGTGTTAAGGGGGAAAAAACTTTAAAAAGCAATTAGAAAGTTTTCTGCAAGTTAGGAAATTGTTTGGCCATGCCTATAGGGTGCTGTGGGGGGAGGGGAGAAATAGGGATTATGGATATGGAGGCTCCTCTCCTGCTCAGGCAGATTTGCATTTTGCACACTGATGCATCATTTCTGACAATTTGCGAAGTCTTTCCCCCCTGAGCCTTGGACTGGGGCTGCCCCTCAAACAAAAAGCCAGTTTGTGAGGAAGACCCCTCTTCAGTGGTGTTGACACAACAAACTCTTTCTTCAGCCTGGAGCTGCAAAATGGACGTATTCAGGGCCCCCAGGAAGAGGCTGGACAAGGAGGTGCTCAGTTGCTCTATGTCTAAAATTAAGTGTCTGAGAAGCACAACTATTTTCCAAGCCCCTGGGCCGTAGAATCCTTGTCTTAGGGCACTGAGTTTGAAACCCCAGGGCCTTCGGAGTCTACACGTTCCAAAAGGGAAGCCTCATAACCTTTGTATATTGCAAAATAAGCTTAGAGGAGGGAGCATTAGCTGAGGCAACTTGGGAGAGAGGAGTTAATATGCCCTTTTGATAGACAATGAAACTGAGGCCCAGAGAGGGTGAAGAAAGTCACTACCGGAGAGAGGGGCCCCCCTGGGTCCAAATTCAGCAAAATGCATGCACTTGCATCGTGTGACCTTTTCTGCTCTACTCTGCAGGGGTTGTAGATGCAGCGGGCATGCCTTGGAAGAGAGAAACTTAGCTGTTGAGAAACTTGGCTCCCAGTCCCGCCCAACTATATTTTCCCATTGCTGGGTTCTTGCAGTTTAACGCAAAAAGGGAAATAGACCCATCCTCCAACGACCACAGCCACACAGCCTGTTCCAAACAGACCCCATCAGTAATCAACCCAGCTAGTGTGCAATCCTCAAAGTTGAGAGGAAGTTTAACCTGAGAGGGCAGTCTTATATTCTTAGATGAAGGGAGCATCTTGAGCCCTGACATAACGAAGGGAGATGGGCTGTATTAATTGTAGGGGTTACTTAGAATGCAGGCGACTGTTTCTTCTCCCCAAATGAGCAACCCAACCCAAGACCACGGTGGCTCGTGTGTCATCCTCTCATGACAAGGATTGACAAAGTGTCCTCTGTATTCAGCAGGTGACGGGGGTCGTCTTCCTGCAGGCAAGTGTAAGACTAATGGTGTTTTCAGCGGAAGATGGAGGAATAACTCAGGCAGGCTGCAAACATGCAAGCTGTCAGGGTGATTCACAGAGTAATTACAGAATAATACAGTGTAAACTATTAGGGGATAATAACAATAAGTCAGGACTGACTCATCGCTTTGAAAACTTGGGGCTGACAAACCTGCCAGTTATTTGCTACTCCTCAAAGTCTGTAAAGCAGTATAATATGAGCCAAGCCTGGCAGCTGGATTCAAAAGAGATAGATCTATTATTCCCTTTTACATTAAACTGTGAGAACCCAGAAATGGAAAAAAATATAAATGCAAGCGGTTAGGCTAATATCGACACTAGCGTCCAGACAAAATGATAATTGTCAGGCACCTAAAACCCCCAGCTATGGGGTGGACTCAATCCATTGAAAGTCAAAAATAAAGCCAGAGCATAAGGATGGACATGACTTGTTCTAACTAAAAGGAGAATGAAAATAATATAATGAAAGCCAGATTTGCTAGAGTACCTACTACATGCCAGGTAATTTATACACGTTCCATTCATGTGAATTCTCACAAATCAGCAAGTAGGAAAGCGGGGTCTCATTTTTTTTGGATTGAAGAAACTGTGGTTTAGTTATTCTAAGCAGTGCAGCCGAAGTGACAGAGATCGTAAGTAGGGGAGACAGGTTTTAAACCTGTAGATAATGGGTTTCAAAATCCAGGCATTTTCCACCATTCCAGGCTGGGCTGGTCCCAGGAGCTGTAAGCCTGGTTGACACCTGGGACAACCTATCTTCTTTAGCGGCTGCCAAAGAAAAAAATGTGGCATGCTCTGTGGCTGCCACCAGGATTGGCCAAGTACGTGGCAGAAGCAGGTCCAAGCGCAAAGAGGAATACCAGTTGAGAGGCTGTAGCCACATGTGGCATGAATGTGAGGGTGTCCAAGGTCAGAATTATTGATCAAATACTTGGGAAGCATCTATGTCACATTAGGACTTGGGGCCACGAAGATGACTAAGACAGTCCCTACACCCAAGGAGCCCACAGTTCAGCGCATCCCAGACACAAGTGCTACATAGAAACAGTAGATTCACAGAAGGGGGAGGAATGAAGTCAGAGTCTCCTTTGAATGGAGGTGACATTAGAGTGAAGCATTGGGGGATAATGAGGGGAGAAAAGGTGGCGTTTAGAGAGAAGGGCCAGAGCAAAACACCAGGCATGGAAGTTCTGGGATGCCAATGTGCTGGGGCAGAGCAGGGGCAGAGCGGGGGCAGAGCAGGGGCAGGAGAGGGAGAGTGTGACAAGCTGTGTGTGCCACACATGTAATCTGGGCTTGATCGGGGAGCAATGGGAAGATGGTTGGGTGGGCTGGTTCCTTCCGATTCTGGGAGAGTTACTCGGGGCCTGACTCGATGGTGCGGCAGGCAGGGTGCAGGATCCAGGTACAGTGTCTGGAATCCAGGCCTGGAAACCAGGAGGCCTGCAGACTGGGGAAGGAGGGAGCGAAGGGACAGGAACGAAGGGGGTGGAAGAAGGGAGCATTGGTGACAGGAAAGGGGTATCCCCTGGATCAGGGCTGTCTGTGCTGGGGATTTCCATGGACAGCTCCTGGAAGTGATGAGGGCCCAGCCAGCAGTGTGTCCTCCAAGGAGCCCTCCTGATGTTTCACTGTGTGTCCAAAACCTTGGGACTAGTCTCCATGCTGAGATCCTTGTCAAATCTCCCCTCTGTCTCTCTCCCTGCCATCCAGCACCCCCACCCCAAGCCACTCCACCAAAGACTGTGAGGGAAGGGAATGCGGTGGTCCTGGGACAGCCACAGACCTGCCTGCCAGGGGCTGTACTTGGGCCTCAGACACCTCCCTGGCCCCAGGCTCTCTGTCCTTCAGGACAGTCTCTGGATCATTTCAAAGCTTTAAAAATTGGGATTTATAACCCCAGCATCTCTAGGTCAGTCATTTCTTTTTTTTTTTTTTTAACATTTTATTTATTTATTTGACAAAGAGAGAGACACAGCAAGAGAGGGAACACAAGGAAGGGGAGTGGGAGAGGGAGAAGCAGGCTTCCCACTGAGCAGGGAGCCCGATGCAGGGCTCGATCCCAGGGCCCTGGGATCATGACCTGAGCTGAAGGCAGATGCTTAACGACTGAGCCACCCAGGCGCCCCAGGTTAGTCATTTCTTCCATGGAGGCTCTTCATTCTCACCCGAAGCCAGAGGAAAAGTGACAAACACGAATCCTGTCTTTATCTAAAATGTGGATCTTTTGTTCAACGTGAGGTGTTTCTTTCTTGACATTAATTTTGATTTTTTAAGAAGTATTGCCTTAAAATCTGCTTTATCTTGAGATTTTTGCCCCCCCCCCCCACTTAAGTTTTGAGCCTGAGGCAAGGGCCTTTTTTGCCTCATTCCTCGCCCAGGGCCAGGTGGGGGACTTAAGTCGATGAGCACCTACTGTATGGGAGGCACTTTACAGAAATCCCTGGTCGGTCCTCCCAGGGCTGTGGGGGGTATCATTAGTCCCATTCTGCAGGTGAGCAGAGTGAAGCCCAGAAAGGTTCAGTGAGGTGCCCAAGGCTGCTGTGTCTGGAGAGTGATCAGCGCTTCCAGGTTCTGTCAGAGCCGTGCCCCTCCCCACCATGCCCCTCTCCTCTGGAGATCTGGCTGGAGTCTGACTGATTCTAGAAAGCCAGGTCCACTTAACTGTGGTGTAACCTGTCACACAGGTGGCGATGGGGCTTCTTGTTGACTGATACAAAAAGCTACCAGACAGACGGTCAGATTTGTCAGTGCGCTCATGGCACAGAGGAGCCGGGAAGGCTCTGAATCTAGACAAATGGCCTCAGTTCTTGAGACAGAAATATTCCTAGAGCCGAGAAGGGTGATTTGTCAGGCTGCCTGGGCTGGATGGAAATGTCTCCTGAGAACATCCAGCTCCCTATTAATTTGGGGCTCTTCAAGCAACCCACCCCCCGCCCAGAGTTGGCTTCATGCTCCTGAGGGGTCCTGCCCTCCCAGAGGGGGCCATGGGAGACAAAGACTCATTTTCCATTGTATAAGAGCACACTGGTACTCCAGCGAGGGAGCAGCAACAGAACCCAAAGTGCTTGGACTGTGCAGTCTAGCAGAGCCGGGTTCAAACCCTGACTCCACCACTTAATAGAGTAACAATGGCAACCATTTGTTGAGTCCTGCCTGGACCACTGTGAACACACCAGCTCGCTGAGCCGCACCATGATTTTACATTTTTCAGGTGTGGAACTGAGGCTCTGAGAGGCGTTGTTGCCCAAAGGCATGCAACAGTTAATGGCAGAGTCCAGATTTTTTTTTTTTTTTTAAATTTTTTTTTTATTGTTATGTTAATCCCCATACATTACATCATTAGTTTTAGATACAGTGTTCCATGATTCATTGTTTGTGCATAACACCCAGTGCTCCATGCAGAACGTGCCCTCCTCAATACCCATCACCAGGCTAACCCATCCTCCCAGGCAGAGTCCAGATTTTTAACCTAAGATGCTCTGACTCCAAAGTTCTCGCTAGGCTTCCTCCAAGTCATGTGACCTGCGGCGGGTTTACTTCGCTTCTCGGGGGCCTCAGTTTCCTCCACCATTTAATGGGGCTAGTGATGCTGTCAGCATTCTCGTAAGGATGTAATGAGGTCATGAATTCGATGAGCATCCATTAGGGGACTGCACTGCTCCTGGTCACATACTGACTCTGGAAGTGGGAAGAGGATAGAGATGGTTCTTACTGCAGGGACCTCCCAGAATACTAGGAGAGGCCAGGAATAAGCAGAGATGGCAGCCTCCAATTAGAAGCACATAGCAGAGGAAAGCTGGGGTGACTGGGAGGAAGGGCATAAGTGGGAGAACCCAGGGTGGCTTCCTAGAGGAGGTGACCTCCAGCTTGGGTTCTGAAGAAATGGGGGGGAAAGGTAATTCCAGGCAGTATGTGCAAATCAGAGGCAAGAAGGAGCAAGGCATGCACGTGCAGGCATGGCCATGGACGCTGGCTAAGCATGCATGCATTTTCAGTGGGAGGAATAACCACGGAGGGTGAAAATTAATTCTTGGAGAGGAGGGTGAATGATCTTGGATATTTCAATGGTTCATGGCCTTCCAAAGGGTCACAGTACACAAACAGATATGCAATATATCTGTGATATTAAAATTTCCTGGGAAGACAAGGAGAAAAAGTCTTAAAAGTCTCTGTAGGTTACAACATGGATGAACCTTGAGGATGTTATGCTAAGTGAAGTATGCTAGGCATAAAAGACAAATACTGCATGATTCCACTTATGTGAGGTACCCAGAGTAGTCAAATGTATAGAGGCAGGAAGTAGAGTGGTGGTTGCCTGGAGCTGCGGGAGTGAGTGGGAGATGGGGAGTTAGTGTTTAACAGGGACAGAGTTTCAGCTCAGCAAAATGAAAAATTATGGAGATTGGGTGCACAACAATGTGAATATATTTAATACTATTGAAACTTACACTTAGAAATGGTTAAAGGGGGGCGCCTGGGTGGCTCAGTTGTTAAGCAGCTGCCTTTGGCTCAGGTCATGATCCCAGGGTCCTGGGATCAAGCCCCACATCAGGCTCCCTGCTCAGCAGGAAGCCTGCTTCTCCCTCTCCCACTCCCCTGCTTGTGTTCCCTCTCTTGCTGTGTCTCTCTCTGTCAAATAAATGAATAAAATCTTTAAAAAAAGTTTAAATTGTACATTTTATGGTATCTGTTTTTTACACCACAATAACATTTTTTTTTTTTTTTAAGAAGGAAAACAGAGAGCTTCCACAGGGAAAAGGGCTGAGAAGCACTGGGTTAGAACAGGGTGCTGGGGCTTGGGCAGAGCAAGATGGCGGAGGAGTAGGAGACCTGGATTTCGTCTGGTCTCAGGAATTCAGCTGGATAGGGATCAAACCATTCTGAACACCTACAAACTCAACAGGAGATCGAAGAAAAGAATAGCAACAACTCTCTGAACAGAAAAGCGACCACTTTCTGGAAGGTAGGACGTGCGGAGAAGTGAATCTGGGGCGATATTCAGGAGGATAGACGGCGGGGGAGAGGCCTCCGTCGGCCGCTTCTGGCAAGTGATAGAGCCACGGAGCACAAAATTGGAACTTTTAGAAGTCGGCTCTGCTGAGGGACGTCACTCCGGTGGCTAAGCGGGGGGGTGGAACCCTCGCGGGACAGTGTGGTCTCAGGACCCTCGGGGTCACAGAAAGACCGGGGGTGCCTGAGTGCGGCAGAGCTCACAGGTATCGGAGTGGGGAAGCTGGCTGCAGAGACAGAGCCGAGGCGCGGGCTCTCAGCTCGGGGATGCCATAAACCATGATCCGCGGCACAGTCGGGCCACTGCTCCTCCAGCAGGGACCCAACAAGCGGCAGATGCGGGGAGACTCATATTCTTCCCCCAGGAAGAGCGGCGTGGGAGCGCACCGCAGGGATCTGCTGGGTTTGGAGACTCCACACGGGGTCGGGTGCCAGAGATAGAAACACGCAGTCACAGGCCGGGTGAGCACGGAGTGCGGCCGGAGACCGGGGAGACGGGACTGACTGATGGCTTTTCTCTGGGGGCTCACTGAAGAGCGGGGCCCCGAGTTCTCGGCTCCTCCGGGGCAGAGATTGGGAGGCCGCCATTTTCACTCTCGGCCTCCAAAGCTGTACGGAAAGCTTGCAGGGAACAAAAGCTCCCGAAAGCAAACCCGAGCAGATTACTTAGCCTGGACTGGGCAAGGGCGGGGCAATTCTGCCTCCAGCAAAGACATTTGGGAACCACGGCAACAGGCCCCTCCCCCAGAAGATCAGCGAGAAGAGCCAGCCAAGGCCAAGTTTACCCATCAATGAGAATGGCAGAACTCCAGCGCTAGGGGAATACTGCACATAGAATCCATGGCTTCTTTACCATGATTCTGTAGTCTTTCAAATTTAATTTTTTTTTAACTGTCTTTTTTTTTTTGAATTTTTCTTTTACCCTTTTTCAACCAACATCTTATCAATCCCTTTTTTAAAAAACATTTTTATTTTTCATTTTTAGAGTCATATTCTATCCCTTCATAGTAGTTACCCGTATTTTTGGCATATATATATATATATATATATATATATATATATATATATATAAGTTGTTCTCTCTTTAAAATTTTGAGATAGTTTCTTCTAACAGATCAAAATATACCCTAAATCTCTAGTGGATGGTTTTGTTCTACTCTCTTGCCTGATCACATTCTCTCCCTTTTTTTTTCTTTTTTCTTTTTTTTTTAAAGCTCTTCTTTCTTTTTTCAAACAACTTCTTATCAATTCCTTTTATAAAATTTGTTATAATTTCCATCTTTACAATCATATTCCATCTCTTCATCATATCAAACCTTATTTTTGTACATATATAAGTTTCTCTTTCTTTAAAATTTTGGGAGGCACTTTCTTCTAACAGACCAAAATACACCCAAAATCTAGTGTGTGGCACTGATCTATATACCAGCCTGATCATATTTGATCATATTCTGTTTTTTTTGTTTTGTTCTGCTTTTGTTTGTTTTTATCTTTATCTTTTTCTTTTTCTTTTTTCTCTCTTTCCCTTTCTTTTCCCACTGCTTCAGGTCTTTTCTGACTTGTTTAGAGTATATTTTCTGGGGACGTTGTTACCCTGTTAGCATTTTGTTCTCTCATTAATCTATTCTCCTCTGGACAAAATGACAAGATGGAAAAAATCACCTCAACAAAAAGAACAAGAGGTAGTACCGACTGCCAGGGACCTAGTCAATACGGACATTAGTACGATGTCAGATCTAGAGTTCAGAATCATCACTTTATTTTTTTGTTTTTTTTTTTTAAAGATTTTTATTTATTCATTTGCGAGAGAGACGGAGAGAGAACAAGCAGAGGGAGAGGCAGAGGCAGAGGGAGAAGCAGGCTCCCTGCTGAGCAAGGAGCCCGATGCGGGACTCCATCCCAGGACCCTGGGATCATGACCTGAGCTGAAGGCAGACGCTTAACCATCTGAGCAACCCAGGCGCCCCAGAATCATCACTTTAAAGATACTAGCTGGGCTTGAAAAAAGCATGGAAGTTATTAGAGAAACCCTTTCTGGAGAAGTAAAAGAACTAAAATCTAACCAAGTTGAAATCAAAAAGGCTATTAATGGGGTGCAATCAAATACGAGGGCGCTAACTGCTAGGATAAATGAGGCAGAAGAAAGAATCAGTGATATAGAAGACCAAATGATGGAAAATAAAGAAGCTGAGAAAAAGAGAGATAAACAACTACTGGATCATGAGGGCAGAATTCAAGAGATAAGTGATACCATAAGATGAAACAACATTAGAATAATTGGGATCCCAGAAGAAGAAGAAAGAGAGAGAGGGGCAGAAGGTATATTGGAGCAAATTATAGCAGAGAACTTCCCTAATTTGGGGAAGGAAACAGGCATCAAAATCCACGAGGCACAGAGAACCCCTCTCAAACTCAATAAAAATAGGTCAACACCCCGACATCTAATAGTAAAACTTACAAAGAGACAAAGAGAAAATCCTGAAAGCAGCTTGGGAGAAGAGATATGTAACCTACAATGGTAGAAACATTAGATTGGCAACAGACCTATCCACAGAGACCTGGCAGGCCAGAAAGGACTGGCAGGATATATTCAGAGCACTATATGAGAAAAATATGCAGCCAAGAATACTATATCCAGCTAGGCTGTCATTGAAAATAGAAGGAGAGATAAAAAGCTTCCAGGACAAACAAAAACTAAAGGAATTTGCAAACACGAAACCAGCCCTACAAGAAATCTTGAAAGGGGTCCTCTAAGCAAAGACAGAGCCTAAAAGCAACATAGACCAGAAAGGAACACAGACAATATACAGTAACAGTCACCTTACAGGCAATACAATGGCACTAAATTCCTCTTTCAATAGTTACCCTGAATGTGAATGGGCTAAATGCCCCAATCAAAAGACACAGGCTATCAGATTGGATTAAAAAACAAGACCCATCGATATGCTGTCTGCAAGAGACTCATTTTAGACCCAAAGACACCCCCAGATTGAAAGTGAGGGGGTGGAAAACCATTTACCATGCTAATGGACACCAAAAGAAAGCTGGGGTGGCAATCCTTATAACAGACAAATTGGATTTTAAACCAAAGACTGTAATAAGAGATGAGGAAGGACACTATATCCTACTTAAAGGGTCTATCCAACAAGAAGCTCTAACAATTGTAAATATCTATGCCCCTAACATGGGAGCAGCCAATTATATAAGGCAATTAATAACAAAAGCAAAGAAACACATTGACAACAATACAATAATAGTGGGGGACTTTAACACCCCCCTCACTGAAATGGACAGATTGTCTAAGCAAAAGATCAACAAGGAAATAAAGACTTTAAATGACACACTAGACCAAATGGACTTCACAGACATATTCAGAACATTCCATCCCAAAGCAACGGAATACACATTCTTCTCTAGTGTCCATGGAACATTCTCCAGAATCGATCACATCCTAGGTCATAAACCAGGTCTCAACCAGTACCGAAAGACTGGGATCATTCCCTGCCTATTTTCAGACCACAATGCTTTGAAACTAGAACTCAATCACAAGAGGAAAGTCAGAAAGAACTCAAATACATGGAGGCTAAAGAGCATCCTACTAAAGAATGAATGGGTCAACCAGGAAATTAAAGAAGAATTAAAAAAATTCATGGAAACCAATGAAAATGAAAACACAACAGTTCAAAATTTTTGGGATAAAGCAAAGGCAGTCTTAAGAGGAAAGTATATAGCAATACAAGCCTTTCTCAAGAAACAAGAAAGGTCTCAAATACACAACCTAACCCTACACCTAAAGGAGCTGGACAAAGAACAGCAAATAAAGCCTAAACCCAGCAGGAGAAGAGAAATCATAAAGATCAGAGCAGAAATCAATGAAATAGAAACCAAAAGAACAGTAGAACAGATCAACGAAACTAGGAGCTGGTTCTTTGAAAGAATCAACAAGATTGATAAACCCCTGGCCAGACTTATCAAAAAGAAAAGAGAAATGACCCAAATCAACAAAATCATGAATGAAAGAGGAGAGATCACAACCAACACCAAAGAAATACAAACAATCATAAGAACATATTATGAGCAACTCTATGCCAGCAAATTAGATAACCTGGAAGAAATGGATGCATTCCTAGAGATGTATCAACTACCAACACTGAACCAGGAAGAAATAGAAAACCTGAACAGACCTATAACCACTGAGGAAATTGAAGCAGTCATCAAAAATCTCCCAAAACACAAAAACCCAGGGCCAGATGGCTTCCCAGGGGAATTCTACCAAACATTTAAAGAAGAATTAATACCTATTCTTCTGAAACTGTTCCAAAAAATAGAAATGGAAGGAAAACTTCCCAACTCATTTTATGAGGCCACCTTTACCTTGATCCCAAAACCAGACAAAGACCCCACAAAAAGGAGAATTACAGACCAATATCCTTGATGAACATGGATGCAAAAATTCTCACCAAAATACTAGCCAATAGGATCCAAAAGTACATTAAAAGGATTATTCACCACGACCAAGTGGGATTTATCCCTGGGCTGCAAGTTTGGTTCAACATCTGCAAATCAATCAACGTGATACAATACATTAAGAAAAGAAAGAACAAGAATCATAGGATCCTCTCAATAGATGCAGAAAAAGCATTTGACAAAGTACAGCATCCTTTCTTGATCAAAACTTTTCAGAGTATAGGCATCATAAAAGCCATCTATGAAAAACCTACAGCGAATATCATTCTCAATGGGGAAAAACTGAGAGCTTTCCCCCTAAGGTCAGGAACACGGCAGGGATGTCCACTATCACCACTGCTATTCAACAGTGTATTAGAAGTCCTAGCCACAGCAATCAGACAACAAAAAGAAATCAAAGGCATCCAAATCGGCAAAGAAGAAGTCAAACTCTCACTCTTTGCAGATGATATGATACTTTATGTGGAAAATCCCAAAGACTCCACCCCAAAACTGCTAGAACTCATACAGGAATTCAGTCAAGTGGCAGGATATAAAATCAATGCACAGAAGTCAGTGGCATTCCTATACACCAACAACAAGTCAGAAGAAAGAGAAATTAAGGAGTCGATCCCATTTACAATTGCACCCAAAACCATAAGATATCTAGGAATAAATCTAACCAAAGAGGCAAAGGATCTGTACTCAGAAAACTATAAAATACTCATGAAAGAAATTGAGGAAGACACAAAGAAATGGAAAAACATTCCATGCTCATGGATTGGAAGAACAAATATTGTGAAGATGTCAATGCTACCTAGAGCAATCTACACATTCAATGCAATCCCCATCAAAATACCATCCACTTTTTTCAAAGAAATGGAACAAATAATCCTAAAATTTGTATGGAACCAGAAAAGACCCTGCATAGCCAGAGGAATGTTGAAAAAGAAAATGTTGTGATGCTGGTGGCATCACAATTCCAGACTTCCAGCTCTATTACAAAGCTGTCATCATCAAGACAGTATGGTACTGGCACAAAAACAGACACATAGATCAATGGAACAGAATAGACAGCCCAGAAATGGACCCTCAACTCTATGGTCAACTAATCTTTGACAAAGCAGGAAAGAATGTCCAATGGAAAGAAGACAGTCTCTTCAACAAATGGTGTTGGGAAAACTGGACAGCCACATGCAGAAGAATGAAACTGGACCATTTCCTTACACCACACACAAAAATAGACTCCAAATGGTTGAAAGACCTCAATGTGAGACAGGAGTCCATCAAAATCCTAAAGGAGAACACAGGCAGCAACCTTTTCGACCTCAGCTGCAGCAACTTCTTCCTAGAAACATCGCCAAAGGCAAGGGAAGCAAGGGCAAAAATGAACTATTGGGACTTCATCAGGATAAAAAGCTTTTTTTTTTTTGACCGTTCATACCAGTTTTATTCATAATATCCCCAAACTGGAAACCCTGGATGTCCTTAAACCAGTGAGTGTGTCACCAGCTAGACCCCAAGACCTGACTTTACTGCCCACCTGCTTGTATTCACTAACATCTGTCTTATATTTCTCCTTAAGCTTTTCTTTCTGGCTTACCTCTTTTTTTTTTTTTTTTAATTTTATTATGTTATGTTAGTCACCATACAATACATCATTAGTTTTTGATGTAGTGATCCACAATCCATTGTTTTTGTATAACACCCAGTGCTCCATGCAGTACGTGCCCTCCTTAATACCCATCACCGTGCTAACCAATCCCCCCTCCTCCCTCCCCTCTAAAACCCTGTTTGTTTCTCAGGTCCATAGTCTCTCATGGTTCATCTCTCCCTCCAATTCCCCCCGCCCATTTTTCCCTTCCTTCTCTTAATGTCCTCCATGTTATTCCTTATGTTCCACAAATAAGTGAAACCATATGATAATTGACTTTCTCTGCTTGACTTATTTCGCTTAGCATAATCTCCTCCAGTCCCATCCATGTTGATGTAAAAGTTGGGTATTCATCTTTTCTGATGGCTGAGTAATATTCCATTGTATATATAGACCACATCTTCTTTATCCATTCATCTGTTGAAGGGCATCTCGGCTCTTTCCATACTTTGGCTATTGCGGACATTGCTGCTATGAACATTGGGGTGCATATGGCCCTTCTTTTCACTACATCTGTGTCTTTGGGGTAAATACCCAGTAGTGCAATTGCTGGGTCATAGGGTAGCTCTATTTTTAAATTTTTGAGGAACGTCCACACTGTTTTCCAAAGTGGCTGTACCAACTTGCATTCCCACCAACAGTGTAAGAGGGTTCCCCTTTCTCCACAACCTCTCCAACATTTGTTGTTTCTTTCCCTGTCCATTTTTGCTATTCTAACTGGTGTAAGGTGGTATCTCAGTGTGGTTTTGATTTGGATTTCCCTGATGGCTAATGATGATGAACATTTTTTTCATGTGTCTGTTAGCCATTTGTATGTCTTCTTCAGAGAAGTGTCTGTTCATCTCTTCTGCCCACTTTTTGACTTGATTATTTGTTTTTTGGGTGTTGAGTTTGAGAAGTTCTTTATAGATTTTGGATACCAGCCCTTTATCTGTAGTGTCATTTGCAAATATCTTCTCCCATTCTGTGGGTTGCCTCTTTGTTTTGTTGACTGTTTCCTTTGCTGTGCAGAAGCTTTTTAACTTGATGAAGTCCCAAAAGTTCATTTTTGCTTTTGTTTCACTAGCTTTTGGAGATGTATCTTGAAAGAAGTTGCTGTGGGCGATGTCAAAGAGGTTACTGCCTATGTTCTCCTCTAGGATTTTGATGGATTCCTGTCTCACATTGAGGTCTTTCATCCACTTTGAGTTTATCTTTGTGAATGGTGTTAGAGAATGGTCGAGTTTCATTCTTCTGCATGTGGCTGTCCAATTTTCCCAGCACCATTTATTGAAGAGACTGTCTTTTTTCCATTGCATGTTTTTTCCTGCTTTGTGAAAGATTATTTGACCATAGAGTTGAGGGTCCATATCTGGGTTCTCTATTCTGTTCCACTGGTCTGTATGTCTGTTTTTGTGCCAGTACCATGCTGTCTTGGTGATCACAGCTTTGTAATATAGCTTGAAATCGGGCAACGTGATGCCCCCAGCTTTGTTTTTCTTTTTCAACATCTCCTTGGCGATTCGGGGTCTTTTCTGATTCCATACAAATTTTAGGATTGTTTGTTCCAGCACTTTGAAAAATGTCATTGGAATTTTGATCGGAATGGCATTGAAGGTATAGATTGCTCTGGGTAGCATAGACATTTTAACAATGTTTATTCTTCCGATCCATGAGCATGGAATATTTTTCCATCTTTTTGTGTCTTCTTCAATTTCTTTCATGAGTGTTTTGTAGTTCCTAGAGTATAGATCCTTTACCTCTTTGGTTAGGTCTATTCCGAGGTGTCTTATGGTTTTTGGTGCTATTGTAAATGGAATCGTTTCTCTAATTTCTCTTTCAACAGTTGCGTTGTTCGTGTATAAGAAAGCAACTGATTTCTGTGCATTGATTTTGTATCCTGCCACATTACTGAATTGCTGGATGAGTTCTAGTAATTTGGGGGTGGAGTCTTTTGGGTTTTCCACATAAAGTATCATGTCGTCTGCGAAAAGAGAGAGTTTGACTTCTTCTTTGCCAATTTGAATACCTTTTATTTCTTTTTTTTTGTCTGATTGCTGTTGCTAGGACTTCTAGTACTATGTTGAACAACAGTGGTGAGAGTGGGCACCCTTGACGTGTTCCTGATCTTAAGGGAAAGGCTCTCAGCTTTTCCCCATTGAGGATGATATTCGCTGTGGGTTTTTCATAGATGGATTTTATGAACTTGAGGAATGTTCCTTCTATCCCTATACTCTGGAGAGTTTTAATCAGGAAAGGATGTTGTATTTTGTCAAATGCTCTTTCTGCATCAATTGAGAGGACCATATTGTTCTTCTCCCTCCTCTTATTAATGTGTTCTATCACATTGATTGGTTTGCGAATGTTGAACCACGCTTGCATCCCGGGGATAAATCCCACTTGGTCATGGTGGATGATCCTTTTAATGTACTGTTGGATCCTATTAGCTAGGATTTTGTTGAGGATTTTGGAATCCATATTCATCAGGGATATCGGTCTGAAATTCTCCTTTTTGATGGGGTCTTTGCCTGCTTTGGGGATTAAGGGAATGCTGGCCTCATAGAATGAGTTTGGAAGTTTTCCTTCTGTTTCTATTTTTTGAAACAGCTTCAGTAGAATAGGTATTATTTCTTCTTTGAATGTTTGGTAGAATTCCCCAGGGAATCCATCAGGCCCTGGACTCTTGTTTTTTGGGAGGTTTTTGATCACTGCTTCAATCTCGTTACTGGTTATTGGCCTATTCAGGTTGTCAATATCTTCCTGTTTCAGTCATGGCAGCTTATAGGTTTCCAGGAAGGCCTCCATTTCATCCAGATTGCTCAGTTTATTGGCATATAGTTGTTGATAATAATTTCTAGTAATTGTTTCTATTTCCTTGGTGTTGGTCGTGATCTCTCCCCTTTCATTCATAATTTTATTAATTTGGGTCCTTTCTCTCTTCTTTCGGATAAGTCTGGCCAGTGGTTTATCAATCTTATTAATTCTTTCAAAGAACCAACTTCTAGTTTCATTGATCTGATCTACTGTGTTTCTGGTTTCTAATTCATTGATTTCTGCTCTAATTTTAATTCTCTTCTAATGTGTGGCTTAGGCGTCATTTGTTGCTTTTTCTCTAGTTCTTTAAGGTGTAGAGTTAGTTGGTGAATTCGAGATTTTTCTATTTTTTTGAGTGAGGCTTGGATGGCTATGTATTTCCCCCTTAGGACTGCCTTTGCAGTATCGCATGGGTTTTGGACCTATGTGTTTTCGTTCTCATTGATTTCCATGAATTGTTTAAGTTCTTCTTTGATTTCTTGGTTGACCCAAACATTCTTGAGCAGAGTGGCCTTTAGCTTCCAAGTGTTTGAATTTATGCCAAATTTTTTCTTGTGATTGAGTTCCAGTTTTAGAGCATTGTGGTCTGAGAATATGCAGGGAATAATCTCAATCTTTTGGTATCGGTTGAGACCTGATTTGTGACCCAGTATATGGTCTATTCTGGAGAAAGTTCCATGTGCGCTCGAGAAGAATGAGTATTCTGTTGTTTTAGGGTGGAATGTTCTGTAAATATCTATGAGGTCCATCTGGTCCAATGTATCATTCAAAGCTCTTGTTTCCTTGTTGATTTTCTGCTTAGATGATCTGTCCATTGCTGAGAGTGGAGTATTGAGGTCTCCTACAATTAATGTATTGTTATCAATATGACTCTTTATTTTGGTTAACAGTTGGCTTATGTAGATGGCTGCTCCCATGTTGGGGGCATAGATATTTACAATTGTTAGATCTTCTTATTGGATAGACCCTTTAAGAATGATATAGTGTCCTTCTGTGTCTCTTATTACAGACTTTAGTTTGAAATCTAATTTGTCTGATATAAGAATTGCTACCCCAGCTTTCTTTTGAGGTCCGCTGGCATGGAAGATAGATCTCCATCCCTTCACTTTCAGTCTGGATGTATCTTTAGGTTCAAAATGAGTCTCTTGTAGATGGCATATGGATGGGTCCTGTCTTTTTATCCAATCTGCAACCCTGTGCTGTTTTATGGGAGCGTTTAGGCCATTCACGTTGAGAGTGATTATTGAAAGATATGAATTAATTGTCATCATGTTGCCTGTGAAGACGTTGTTTTTATAGATTGTCCCTGTAAATTTCTGTTGTAGATCACTCTTGGGGTCTTTCTCCTTTTATAGAACCCTCCTTAATATTTCTTGCAGGGCCGGCTTAGTGGTCACATATTCTTTCAACTTCTGCCGGTCGCGGAAGCTCTGCATCTCTCCATCCATTCTAAATGAAAGCCTTGCCAGATTAAGTATTCTTGGCTGCATGTTCTTCTCATTTAGTACCCTGAATATGTCTTGCCAGGCCTTTCTGGCTTGCCAGGTCTCTGTGGATAGGTCTGACGTTATTCTGATGTTCCTCCCTCTGTACGTAAGGAATCTCTTCCCCCTAACTGCCCTTAAGATGGTTTCCTTGGTTCTAAGATTTGCAAGTTTTACTATTACATGCCGGGGTGTTGGCCTGTTTTCCTTGATCTTAGGAGGGATCCTCTCTGCCTCTAGGACTCAAATGTTTGTTTCATTCCCCAGATTAGGGAAGTTCTCAGCTACAATTTGCTCAAATACATCTTCTAGCCCTCTCTCTCTCTCCACTCCCTCCGGGATTCCAATGATTCTGACATTGGAACACCTCGTGGTGTCACTTATTTCTCTGATTCTATTTTCATGGATTCTGAGTTGTTTTTTCCTGGCCTCCTCTTTTCCCTTTTTATCTATTATACTCTCTTCCAGATCGCTTATTCTCTCTTCTGTCTCAGTTACCGTAGCTGTTAGATTATCTAGATTGGATTGGATCTCATTGATAGCATTTTTAAGTTCTGCCAATTCCCCTTTTATTTCTGCCTTTAGAGACTCTATGTTGCCATTAATTGATTTCTCCATTCTAGCCATTGTCTTCACAATTGCTAGCCTGAATTCCATCTCCGACATCTTGGTTACATCTGCATCCATTTGTAAATCTGCAGCATAAGTCATAATCTCTGAGTCTTTTCTGTTTTGGGGGCTCCTCCTTCTAGTCATTCTGTTGATGGGTGGTTGAGGGAATGTATAGAGTCCAAATTATTGACCAGAACCCAAACAAGATGCACCTGTTTTCTTGGGACCTTAGGGTTGCTGGCCTCTTGTTTTCCCAGCCTGTCTTCTGCAGGAGGGGCCTGCTGCACTGTTACTCAGGCAACCCTGTTTGGGCAGAGTTGCCCTGCACCCCTGTGGCGGGGGATGGGCTCAGTGGGAATCAGTCTTTGGGGCTTTTGTTCTCTGGCGCCTTTCCCTGGTAGCTTTCCGCGTCTCTTCTGCGAGTCAGAGCAGAAGAGACCATTTCCAACCCTCTGCCTCAGAGCAGAGAGACCTCAGTCTGTTCTTCAGTGAGCTCTCCAGGCCACACCGTCTCCGTTTCTGTCCGTGCTGCTATAAACTGCAGCGTCCTGGGTTGTGCGCCCCTCCACAGCGCTCCCAGTCCTGCCTCCATGTCGGGGCACGTCTCTGCCCTTTGTGCTTCTAAAACCACCAGCCGCTCCCAGTTAGCGCACGTGCGCGCGACTCCGCGGCTTGGGGTCCTGTCCCGGGGACTGCAGTTTGTGTGCACGTGACTCCGCCACTCGGGGTTTCTAACCCGGAGGTTGCAGTTCACCGGCGGACCCCGGTGCACTGGGTTTCCGTCTCGGAGGCTGCAGTTCGCGTGCATGCGACCGTTGCTCCAGGTTTCTGTCCAGGCGGCTGTGGTTCCTGTGCGCGGTCCTCCACCCCGGGGGCTGCCCTAAAGTCCTTTCCCAACGCTACTGGTCTGCGAGCCTGTGCCCGTCCGCAGCGCGCGAGGCTGTCACTCACCAGCGGTGTAGGATCCCCACGTCCAGGCACCCTCCCACTGCCGTTTATCCTCCGATATCTGCCCGCAGAATCACAGCTCTCCGCTTCGTACCTCAAAACCAACCGCCTGCAATATTCTGTTTGTAGAGATCCAGATCTTCTTACATCTCAGGCTGGTTTCGTGGGTGCTCAGAGTGCTCTGGTAGATATCCGGCTCAATTCCAGGGACCAGTTGAAATAGGGTCCCCTACTCCTCTGCCATCTTTCCCCCCTCCCTCAAGATAAAAAGCTTTTGCAAAGCAAAGGAAACAGTCAACAAAACCAAAAGACAACCGACAGAATGGGAGAAGATATTTGCAAATGACATATCAGATAAAGGGCTAGTATCCAAAATCTATAAAGAACTTATCAAACTCAACACCCAAAGAACAAAGAATCCAATCAAGAAATGGGCAGAAGACATGAACAGACATTTTTCCAAAGAAGACATCCAAACGGCCAACAGACACATGAAAAAGTGCTCAACATCCCTCGGCATCAGGGAAATCCAAATCAAAACCTCAATGAGATACCACCTCACACCAGTCAGAATGGCTAAAATTAACAAGTCAGGAAATGACAGATGTTGGCGGGGATGCGGAGAAAGTGGAACCCTCCTACAGTGTTGGTGGGAATGCAAGCTGGTGCAACCACTCTGGAAAACAGTATGGAGGTTCCTCAAAAAGTTGAAAATAGAGCTACCATACGATCCAGCAATTGCACTACTGGGTATTTACCCCAAAGATACAAATGTAGGGATCCGAAGGGGTACGTGCACCCCGATGTTTATAGTAGCAATGTCCACAATAGTCAAACTGTGGAAAGAGCCAAGATGTCCATCAACAGATGAATGGATAAAGAAGAGGTGGCGTATATATATACAATGGAATATTATGCAGCCATCAAAAGGAATGAGATCTTGCCATTTGCAACAACATGGATGGAACTGGAAGGTATTATGCTGAGCGAAATAAGTCAAACAGAGAAAGACATGTATCATATGACCTCACTGATATGAGGAATTCTTAATCTCAGGAAACAAACTGAGGGTTGCTGGAGTGGGGGGTGGGGTGGGAGGGATGGGCTGACTGGGTGATAGACACTGGGGAGGGTAGGTGCTCTGGTAAGCACTGTGAATTGTGCAAGACTGTTGAATCTCAGATCTGTACCTCTGAAACAAATAATGCAATATATGTTAAAAAAAAAAAGAAGAAGAAGATAGCAGGAGAGGAAGAATGAAGGGGGGGAAATCGGAGGCGGAGACGAACCATGAGAGACGATGGACTCTGAAAAACAAATTGAGGGTTCTGGAGGGGCGGGGGGGTGGGAGGATGGGTTAGCCTGGTGATGGGTATTGAGGAGGGTACGTTTTGCATGGAGCACTGGGTGTTATGCACAAACAATGAACCATGGAACACTACATCTAAAACTAATGATGTAATGTATGGGGATTAATATAACAATAAAAAAACTAAAAAAAAAAGAAGAAAGAAAGTAAAAAAAAAGAACAGGGTTCTGGGGGGAGATGGAGCCCACCTGGAGATGAGGCTGGGAAGGTGAGCAAGGCCAGGCCCTGTTAAATCTTGGATCTCATGTTCAGTAGACCGATTTCAGTCCTACAGGTTTGAGGTCAGCAAACTTTTTCTGTAAATATTTTTTATGTTCTGGTTCATATGGTTTACTCAACTCTACTGCCGTAGAGCAAAAGCAGACATTGACAATATGCAGATGAAAGGGTGTGGCTGTGTTCCAATAAAACTTCATTTACAAAGGCAAGTGCATTTGTACTTGGCCTGTGGACTGTAGGTTGCTGAACCCCTAACTATGCTCTCAGGGCCTCCAACTGGCATTTTAAGAAGCCACTTTGGCATCTCCATCCTGATTGGAGAGAGACCATGGTGCGTGTAGAGGGCCCCGCCCAGCACAGTGCCTTGAGCTTGAGGTGGGTCCCTTTCCTTTCCCTATACCAGGCAGTGTCTTCTGAATGGGGGTCAGATATAGCCGTCTCTCTGGGGCTGCCTCCTCTTTTTGACCTTGTGCACACCCAGGGCTGTGATGGCTCCCCAGCTCCCGAGACCCCGGGAAGGAAAGAGATAAACCTCCTTGACATCATTTTAGCTGCAGCAAGAAGAGCCAGAGCTAGATTTGGCAGTGGTGACAGGCAGATGGGTATCTGATATTTCTCTGTAAGTCATTTGTTAGCAAAATCTACCCCCCACCTTCCCATTACCCCCCCACCCCCAGCACCTCCCTCCCCATCCGTGCATTTCATAGCTTTGATTCATTAACTCTAATAGCTGGAACTGCAGGTAACACTCGGAATTGCATTTTAAGCAAGCACGGGTGACCGCTTTAAAGGTGGCCCCTCTAAAAAGGTTAATATTATAAATGCACCTTAAATGCCTAATACATAACCAAGTGCCACAAATATGGAAATGTCAGCAGCATTAAAACTCAGAAAACAAGAAAAAAACAGCTCACCTTTGCTCTCTGCTGTATTTTATGAAGGTCTGTGCTGCTAAGTCAGGCTGCCAGTTGGGCTGGAGAACCGCCTTCAGGTCCCTTTGGGACCAGTGGGCCATGCCCATGGGCGGGAATGGGCCAGAGGAAAAAGCCGCCCCCCTCCAAGGGGTTTGAAGGACCACTGTCAGGGGCCAGTCTCTTAATCTGTCAGAGTATTGGTCTCCTCAGATGCAAAGTTGGAATGCTGGTAATTATTCTTGCCCTACTCGCCTCATTTAGAAAGTTCAGAAAGTTCTTAGTTAACTCTGAATCCCACCATAAGTGTTGGATATTGCTATTTTTTTTTCCTAGCACCGAGGTCAGGGCTTGGCACACAGCCAGGGTTCAATAAATACTTATTGAATTGATGTTTCTTCTCTTTCCTTACATCTTTTCTTCTTCCCATGGCCTGTAATGCTTCGAAGGTGACGTCCGTTTGTTTAGACAAATGCTAAAATTTCAGGCATGACCTCCCCCAGGTGTACTTGTGTTTTCTGGGAGATGACATTGGAGAAAAACTTTTCTAAGATTTGAAGGAATAAATGTCTAATAGTGGAATTTCAAGTAAATCGATAGTCCAGGGAGGGAGGCATTCGTGATTTGAGGATTAGACTGCAGAGGGGGTGAGACTGGGTGAGACTCCTGGCTCACCAAGCTAGTTCTGAATAGTGAGTATGTGTGTGTGTCCTGCAGGTGAAAGGGGACATGGGTGTGTGTGAATGAACGTGCACACATGCGTGTGCATAGATAAACCAGGGCCAGGATTAGGGTGAAGCAAGTGAAGTGCCAGTGAGCATGATTTAAGGAGGCACTCATTCTCAGGTACCCACCCTGCACTTGCGTGACCCCAGGAGTAAGCATTTTCATAAATCTCGTGTCCCTACGTGCCTCACCCTGGTCCCAGCCTTGGGATATTCCTGTGTGTGTAGGGAAGGGGCCTTGTTTAAATGCAGTTCACAAGGAAGAGCCAACATCCTGATTCTTTTTTTTTTTTTTTTTAAGATTTTATGTATTTATTTGACACAGAGAGAGAGAAAGAGAGAGAGAGCACACAAGCAGGGGGAGTGGCAGGTGGAGAGGGAGAAGCAGGCTCTCCACTGAGCAGAGAGCCCACCATGGGGCTCAATCCCAGGACCCTGAGATCATGACCTGAGCCAAAGGCAGACACTTAACTGACTGAACCACCCAGGCGCCCCCAACATCCTAATTCTAAAGAGCCTTCCAAACCCAAGACAAATTTCCTTAAAATTTGGATTTTCAGGACATCATTAAGGTCAATCAATCCAGTGGTAATCTAATGTTAATGGGCATCAAAATCACCTGGCCAAAGCTGGCTAAACCTCTAGATTCCCAGGCCCACCCCCAGGATTCAGGACTGGGCCCTGGAATCTGCACGTTTGATAAGCACACATGCTCCCTAGTTCAAGCAATTCTAATATGCATTGTCTAGGACCACCCACCGAGAAACTCTCATAACTAGGGTGATTATGCAATTCATCCAAACCAGGTCACTTCTGAGAGTGAAAGAAATCTGTCATAGTTTGAATCAGAGGGTGGCAAACCGTGCCTCTTTTTGTAATAAAGTTTTATTGGAGCAAAGCCGTGCCCATTTGTTTACTATTGTCCATGGTTATAGAGTTCTAAACTATAATGGCAGAGATGAGTAGTTGCAACACAGACCACAAGGTCTGCAAAGCCTAAAATATTTACTACCTGGTGTTTTGCAGAAGTAGTTTCCAATGCCTAGTTTAGACTATTGTTTGGCAAAAGTTTACCCCACCCTCCACCTCATCCTTCTGTGGGCAGAGTGTGCTTCTCCATGTCATTGATATTGGCTTAGCCATGTCTCTTACCTGTGCGATGAGAGGTTAGGGACATGATGTGGGCTTGCTCTCTTGTTTTGCTCTCATTTCAATGAGAAGAACATGTCTTGGCTAGCCTGCTGATCCATGGGGAACGAAAGACATGTGAAGCAGACCCAGACCCAATTCACTGTGTGCAGTCAAGCCCAGCAGAGTCCACTCAAGATCAGCTAACCCCAGCGTATCCATAGACTCATGAACAAACATAATGGATTGTTGTTTTAAGTCACTGAATTTTGGGGTGGTTTGTTAAGCAGTATTATTATAGCAATAACTGATTGATACAGAGATACTGTTAATAATTACTACATGTTTAAAGGCATAATCTGGAAATGATTACCTTTACTATAGTTTAATGATCTTCCTTTCACTTAGAAAGAAGCTGAGGCTCAGAGGGGTTGGGGTTTGACCAAGAAAATTTTTGGTAATGCCTGGATATCTCACTGCACTGCATCCTTCAAAACTGGGTTGTGGATACATAGTTACAGAGCCTCTAAAGAGAGATGCATAGTGGCCCTTGGGATAAACTGGAGTGGGCTCAGGGGGTGGGGGTGGGTGGGTTTAAGTTGGGATTTGCCCTGACTGCTGATGTCCCTTTTGCCAAGGTGCTGGGTAAAGGCCTGCCTCAGACTGACATCTCTTGAGATGAATGCCCCTACCCACTCCTGAACAAATAAATAGCAAGAAAAATGCAACCCAAGGGAAGCAGCACCAAGAATAATTATATAGCAGTCGCATATTTTGATTCAAACTTAATGTTGCTTAGCAAAAGAAAATGTGCTGTGAATAAACAGAGATCAATTCATGCCACTGTCAAATGGCATGTGACATTAGCAAAAGATGTCCTTAGACCTTCTGAGAGCCTCAACCATTCCACTCCCATGCATGGCAGGACAAGTGCCCTCCAAGGGGGTTCCCTGTGAGAAGTTAGCAAAGAGGAAGGGGACACCTGTGAAATCCTAAACTGCAAACTGACTTATGGTGGAGTGGGGCGCGCATGTATGTGTTTGTGTGTGCATTCATGGGCCCCTTTGTGCAAGTCTATGTGTGTGCTTCTGTTTTGTGTGTGGTTCTTGTGAGGTTCTTGGTGTCTGTATATGTTCATATGTATGTTCATGGATTTATGTGTATGATTGTGTATGTGCTCCCTGTTGTCTGACGTTGTTAGGGTCCTTCTGCTTGCTTGCTATCCTACCTATAGCCTGGCCACGCCTGGGGAAGTCAGATGACCATCACACACTCCACTGGCTGATTAAGTCCACGTGAGAACTGTAAGTGATCAGTAACTCTCAACTCTGCCTTCTTACCCAGGAAAGCTGCAGCTTTTGCTTGGGGGCTTGCAAGACAGGGAGGTGATTTTCCCTGATGCAGTCCCGTCTCATGATTTCTGTGTATCTGAGGATGACTGAGCATCTGGGAAAAGCTCATAACCTCTCCACAGCTCCCCTCCTGCCCCTCCTCATTAATTCCAGACTGAGTCTGCCTCAGTGACTTATACCCAGGATAGAGCTGGCTTGGCTGGGCAAGACGGGGTTCTGGAGGGAGGTTGGATGGGCCTGAGATGCTACTCAGAGGGACCAGAAGTTCATATACTCGAGGGACATATGCAAATTGTAGCCAGATAGGTGAGCTGAGGTCAAAGCCTAGATGTAGCTTCAAGCATCTGAACTGAGGAATAAGAGGGAGGCTGAGACTGGCCAGGGACCAGGAATGAGCAATCCAAATTGGGGCAGAAAAAAGGGTAAGGCAGGTAAGACACAAGGCTGTGAATATGACAGAGGAGCCAGAGTATCAGACGGGTCTGGTCCACATGGCCCAGGGCCAGGTGGGTCTGCTGACATATTCAGAGTTGGACCAGGCTGATCACAAAGGGCCCTCCTCTAGGAAGCTTTCCATCACAAGACCACCAAATTCTGATCTGGCCACTTACACCTGCGTGACCCTAAGCCAAGAATTTAATCTCTTTGGGCCTCAGTTTCTTTGTAAATTGGGGATAAAAATCTCTGTCTCATAGGGTTGAGGTAAAGGTTAAATGAGATGATATGTTTAAGCAGTGGACATAAGGCTTCCTTGACTATGGTAGATCTCTCTGGAGTCTCTCCTCCCACTTACCCCTGTTCACACATTTCTTAGGTCATTTGCCGACTACTTCAGGAACGTATTTATTTAGACATAAATAAATAAACAGACATGTTTGGTGAGTAGACCAGACATTCTTTGAGGACAGAGACCAGACTGGGCTCTGTATTCTTGGTACCTGCACATATCGCTGCCAATCTACACTTGAATGAATGAATGAATGTACACTCTTAGTTGAGGGAGTCATGCCACTATATATGTAGCAAAAGCTTGTTTTGGGCGGGAGCTGAGAGCAGTAGCTTGAATTAGCAAATCAAAAGAGGGTTTTTAAAGCAAAACAAAAAAAGTAAAAAAAAAAAAAAGAAAAAGAACTTTCCAGTTTATAAGCCACCAGAACTCCTGACTACCAAAGTGTTTCCAGATAGAGGTCTTTGCCAGGGAGGCTGTGGTGTATAGATAAGACTCATTTGTAATTAGTAAGTGTTCATTTGCATTCAAATGCAGTAAGGTGCTCAAGTTCTTAAAAATAATCTGTTGTCTGGAGAAGCCTAAATATTACCCTTGTAATCTTGAAGATTAGCAATTTTTGTTTCTTGGTAACATTTTTTCATGTATTCCTTCAACAACTATCTATTGAGTTCTTATTCTGTGCCAGGCACTGTTATAGAGAACATAGCAACCAATAAGGCAAGGGGCCCTGTTCTCACATATATTATGATCTAGTGAGGGGAGATAGTCAGTAAATAAATGAATAAGAAACATAGGAATAGGAAATATGGAGCTGAGATTTACAACCGAGTGATGCGCTCACGAGCCACTGGGTGACTACTTTTGATTGGGTGGTCAGACCAGGGGGAGAGCGAATTCCCAAGAGAAAGAAGAGGTGGTGCAGAGGCCCTGAGGTAGAAAAGAGATTGGCATATTCAAGGAGTGGACGAGAGGGGAGAACGACACAGTGATGTTAGAGAGCAAACTGAAAGCCGAGTCACATAGGGCGTTATAATCTCTGGGGAAAGAATTTAGATTTTCTTTCAAGGGCCATCGGTGGGTTTAAGCAGGGGAATGACATGATCTGATATATACCTTTACCAAAAAAAAAAAAAAAAAAAAAAATCAATGGACTTTAGGGGCCAAGAATGGAAGCCAGGTACCAGTTAGGTTATTCCAACAGTGTGATGAGAAACAATGGTGGCTTGGAGGAAGATGTTAGCAGGAGAGGTGGAAACGTGGGGATATGCATGTACATGTTCCCAACGTATTTTGGAAGTCGAATCAATAGCCTTTGTTGATTGTCAGGGGGAGAAGGCAATGAGTCAAAGAGAGGAATACAGGGTACCTCCAAGAGTTTTGGCTTGTGATAGGGTGAACAGTGGTGGTATTTTCTGTTGGGAAAGAATCGGGGGGAACAGTCTGGGATGTTCTCTGTGCCTGCATGCATGTGTTTATGAGGACATGTGTGTGCTTGTGCTTGAGTGGGAGGGACAGCAGTGTTTGGGGAGCGAGGGTTCTGCTCCGGCCACGCTAAGCTTGAGGTGCCTGTTAGCCACTGGATATTTGCACCTTGAGCCCTGAGAAGTGATTAAAACTGGAAATATAAATCCAGGAGTTATTTGCATATAGATTACCGAGGAAAAAGAGTGTAAAGAAGAGGAGACCTCAGAGAGAGCCCTGAGACACTCCAATATTTGGAGTTTCAGCAAAGAAGGAGGAACTGGCAAAGGAGAGCAGGACGGAGAGGCCCATGAAGTAGAAGTAAAACCTGACATTGAGCTGTCACCAAAGCCAAGAAAAGAAGAGGCTCTGGGAGACAGGGAGGGACGGACAGTGTTGACCTCCACAGTGTGAAAATAGAAAACTGCCTGGTGGTGGGACAGCCAGTGGCTGTGCCCGTGGCCTGGGCAGTGTCCACGCGGTGGTGGGGTCGCACACGTGACTAGGATGGGAGGCAGAAACATAGACAGCTATGGACGCCTTTTTTTTTTTTTTTTTTTTAAAGAAAGCATTGCTGTGAAGGGGAAGAGAGAAGCGGAGTAGGGGCTGAAGGGTTGAGTGGGGTCGTGTGTGCTGCAGGTAGATTTGTGAACACGTTTAGTGATAGAGGGAAATGATGCCGGAGGAGTGGTGGGATCGCGTCGCAGGGCCCAGCTCTTTGGGAAAGGAGAGATAATGGCCTCCGGGGCACAGGGGGAGGGGTGGCCTTTGAAAGTAGTGCAGACACTTCACCCATAGAAACAAGAGGGGCGCAGAGAAGATGAGTTCAGGGGAGCGTCTCTTCAGTATGGAAATCTGAGAGAGTGTCTACGTACTTTCCTCTAATTGCATTCGAGCATGGGATAAAGACCATGGCTGTTGTGTGTGCATATTTTCGGGGGGCGGGGGTGGGAAGGATGTAGGAGTTTTGAGTAGAGACTGGGAGGTGTGAATAGTTATTTCAAAGAATAGGCAAGTGACCTTCTTGGAGAGGGTAACAGGATTGCCAGGCAATGCTGACTGCCACTTTGGGATTTCTGGCCATGAATATAAAGCTGGACCAGTTAGCCCATGAACGTGTGCTTTCCTCTGGTACCTTGCAGCAAGATCTAATCATGCTTAGGGCCTGCCCCACGAGGTAAGAAGATGCAGAGGTGGCAATGGAATTAAAGGTGTTTGGTAGAGAGTGATTGCAACTATAAAACATGCAATCACAGAAAATTCAGGGGATGGCTGAGGCGACAAGGGGGAGGGGTCATTGTGTAGAAGCCTCATTGAGGTCACAGAAAATTGTAGAAGTCTGAGCACTGGCTGTGAGTGAGCCAGTAGGATAAGAAGTCATCAGAGGGGATACTTAAAGTCAAGATTTCTCAAAGGTGACCCAGCCATTGGCAATGATAGGGTCAAGATTGTGGCCGTGGAGCTGGGTAACAGAGGCAGCAAGGGCAGACCATTCAGGTGGATTCTGAAGTCGCTGTGAGTAAGGATATGGATGTTAGAGAGGACACGGAGACAGTGAGTGGCTC
Source organism: Halichoerus grypus (assembly GCF_964656455.1). NCBI lineage: Eukaryota > Metazoa > Chordata > Mammalia > Carnivora > Phocidae > Halichoerus > Halichoerus grypus. Next base: position 170,516,529 of record NC_135713.1, read on the forward strand.
TGACTGAGGTCGGGGCAACAAGGAAGGCTGCACGGATCTCCAAGGACCTGTGCATAAATGTATGCATGAGGGCAGGTGCATGCATGTGTCAGTGGGGAATATGCACCGTTAGGAGGCAGCACTTGGGAGCAGGGAGGAGATCTTTCAGTCCTCAAGTACAGGTAGAAGCGAAGGTGAAAGTGTTGAAATGGGCTTCAGTGAGGATGCGGTGAAGGAAATATTCAGAGAAGGATTGTAGTTGTCGGGGTCTCTTCTGCCCATAGACTGTGAACTATAGAGGGCACAGCACAAGGCAGGGGAGGGCTAGGAAGTTGGGTGAGATTAGCAGATGTGCAGAGCCCTGAGGAGATGGGGTTCCATCATGAGGGACATGGAAGGGCCTTGGGCTTTTAGTGGGGGTGGGGCTGAATAGGGTGTGGGCCCTAGAGGAGTGGCCGGATGGTCTCGCGTTCACATTGGACTCTTCTTTCTGGAGGCTTCACGGTAATGGTCAAGGGGGTGGGTTTTAGGGGGTAACTTGTGTAAGAGTGAACACCAACTAGAGCAGGATATCTTGCGTCCTCAGACCAGATCAGGGAGGTAAACAAGAGAAGCAGGCTGGGCCACAGCTGGGAGGCGGGGAACCAGATCAGTGCTTCTCAATCTTGGATATGCAAACAAATCACCTGTTACAATGAAGATTCTGATTCAATAGGTCTGAAGTGGGGTGGGGCCTGAGCTTCTGCGTTTCTGACAAGCTCCCTGGTGATGCTCAAACTGCTGGTCCATGGACCACACTTTGAGTAGTGAGGAGCCCAAGGTCTGCTAAGGGCAACAGCTGCTTCTCACTGATATCTATTGTTGTCATAGGAGAATGAACGCTCACTGTTGTCTTCTCTTCTGATTTTTAAAGAAAAGCCAGGAATCTGGATTTTTATGTAAAATAGTCCTATTTAAAATTTTTGGTAAGTAATTTTTAAAATTCTGTAAAACACAGGAGGGCCAAACAAAGTGTGCATTGTATTCCACTATAGCACATGGGTCTGTGATTTCTGATGGAGGGGAATTGGGACAGGCTGGGGATTGGGGAGCACTGGCCTGGGAGTCAGCTCTTCTGGGTCATAGAATTGCTCTGCACCTAGCACTAGAGGTTACCACTCATATGGCTCCTGGAAGTTAAAAAGTAGCTTTTCATGTACCCAGGCTGACATCTGTCCCTGCCAGGCTGCATTCAGCCCCACCTCTGCAAAAAGTGGTCCCTTCTATGCCCGTCGTTTAGAATGGTCTCCAGCTGCCACCCCACCCCAGGGCATCCCCCTGGCTTTCAAAGTGGTTTAGATAGTGGAGCTCCCAGAAGTCTCAGTTTTCTTTGTGAAATGCCATGAAATATTGACATATTTAATTCTATCATTCAGATTTGGAACGATTTTTTGAGCAGGAAATATGGCTGCATTATATGTACGCAGCTCTCTGCAACTCAAAAAAAGGAATAATCACCCATAAAATATTTGGAAGAAAACACATTCCTGGTTTCCCATTAGCATTTATTTCCACTTGTTTATTCTCTGTGTCACCCACAGCACTCACTCGCAGACAGGTGGGAGCAGGCACCCAAAGTTTAAGAACAGTTTATGAAGAAAAGCCCTCGATATTGAACAAATTTTACCCATTAAGCTAATGTGTTCTGAGAATTGAAACTTCTATTATTCTATTTTAGTGGTGAAAACCCTCCGTCGAGCTTGTGGAATGCCAGTGTTTCAACGGATGGGAAATTTGCCCACGTCCCATCCATTCTTCAAAATCTAGGTGAAGATCCATCTTCTTACTGAGTCTTCTTGGGTTCTGCCCGCTTCTCATCATCACCCTCAGCACTGAGGTGCTGTGTCCAAGACATACATTGAGTTCCTAGTTATATGCCATCTTGATGAGTGTCTTGATGTCCTGCTGCCCAGCCCTAAGCCCAGGCAGGCTGGGACTGTGACTAGCACCTATGCTGAGACAGTTAAAGAACAGTCTCATGAAATTCGTAATCCTAACTTCTCTCTGCATCTCAGGACCTCGGCAACTCCGAGCCTCCCACGAGTCATAAAACACTAAGAATCTTATGATGTTACAGCTTCTCTCTGAAAAAAAAAAAAAAAAAGCCCATCCATATGAGATTTCACCATAATTTGGTGGCAGGGGAGGGTGACTTCAAGTCTTCAAACTCTCTGGATCTCCCTCATTCCTGGTATAAGGACTTTCTGCATCCCTTGTAGTGCTGAAAACAGCGTAGACTTGGGTGTCCTAAAGCTCTGGATTCAAATCTTGGTCCTGTTACTTATTAACTACCTGACTTGACAAAGTACTTAATTGAGCTCTTTAAGCCTCAGTACCTGTATCAGGAAAATGAAAGAAATACCAAGATCGCTTTTACAGAGTTGGCATGGGGTGTTCAATTATATAGTTAGCCCACTTCCTCTGCTCTCCTCTCTGCCTGCAGGCCCTCCCCGCTTCCAATGGCCCACTGGCTATTGGAGACTGACCAGGTGTGTGGACGCCATGACCTGTCCCACTGCAAATGTAAGGCCAAGGAGGTCAAAGCCTGCCTGGAACTCTGCCCTCCAAAACACCATCTCCTCTCAGGCTGCCATACTAAGCCATTCAGAAAACATTAGCCCCCAGGTGGAGATCTTTTGGCACAAGTCTAGTGGTCTCTCAACCTCTCCTGATCAATCTTATCTCTGTTACATGGCCCCGCAGCCCCCAAAGTCCTGAGCTCACTCTCTCCTGGTGGCATCTTCGCTCCGAGCAACCCCCTACCTCTTAGCAGCTGAAGGCTCATATTTTCCCTGCCTTCAAGCTCTTCCAATGATTGCAAAATGTTGGATTGTGGAGCCTGTCAAATGCATTCATAATGCAATTTATTTCTCAGGGAAAATTTCCATGGGAAATCAAAGTCTTGGGAGGGCTGGCGCCCTGCATTTATGGTCCTGGGGTGTTTTAGAGCTTTTCTGGAGGATTTCTTTATCCTTGCACTCAGATCAGGGAGAAGGGGACACTAGGGGTGGCATGGGGTGCCAGGGAGGATGACGAGTGGAGCACCTGGGGTCTGGAACTGTTGTTCACCAGTGACTGTGTAACAAGTTTGTGCAGTTTGGTCCTTAATGCCATCTTCTTCCTTCTGCAGTACCTTTGTGATGCCTCCCCCTCAGTCTTCTCTATGGCCCTCCCCTCCAGCTTTCATCCTGTGCCCTCATCCTATCTCCCTGTGTGAGCCCCTCTGCTCCTGCCACTCCCACTACAGCCCCTGGGTATGGCTCCTCAGTCTCTATCTGTAGCCACCCCAATCTCCAACTTTACTGCCACGTGGACATCTTGTAGGCATGCAAGGATCTGAATCGGCACGCCTAGAACCAATCTTTCCTGCAACCCATTCTTTCTCCTAGGGTGCCTGTCTCATTTATTGGTGCTCATCTTCTCTTCGGGAACAATACGTCTTGGGAAATGTCTGATCAGCCCCTCCCTCACCGTCTATCCAACACACACTGAACTGGAGAGTGAGATGCCTTGGTGTCTGCCCATCATGCTCCATGACCACTCGCCTGGGCCCTTCCAGAGCTCTCCTCCCTAATCTCTTCTATCCCTACCAGCCAGCTTTTCCCACTCACACTGAGGTCTCGGCTGATTGATGGAATTCTCCCTGCTTCCCTAAGATGGAAAGATTCAGAGAAGATGATCTCATAAGACCCTTCTGGCCCCATTGGTCTGTAGTTCAGTTACTGTCTAACTCTACTGCTCAAAACCCTGTGAGAGAGCCTTGCCTCTGGATTCTTTCCTCTTCTCCAACCTCCTCCCAGCCATTTCCAGGAGAACTTTCCAAGACTGGAGGAAATCTTGTGATGTCCTCCATGAATGATTCCTGCCCACCTCCTTCTCTGGCTTCAAACACTTCCCCAGGTACTTTCTGTTCAAGATACACCTCAGCACTCTGCAGCAACTCACACTCACCAGGCAGTTCTCCTGCCCCCATGCCTGCATTTTCTCTTCCAGCTGTTGGAGTCTCTTCCCTGTTCCCTTTCCTACTCTTTTCACAGTCCCTTACCTTCTCTTCTATGGGGTCTGTCTGGTGAACTCATCCTTATTCTTCAAGGACCAAGTCAAGCCTCTCACTTCCTTTGGAGTTAACAGCTTACACATCTCCCTCCCACTTACACATCTCCCTCCCACTTACACATCTGCCTCCCACTTACATGTCCACCTCCCACTTACAAGTCTGCTTCCCCACTGGACTTTAAGCTCCTTAAAAACCCTGATATTGCATTCCCAGAGCCCAGCACAATGCTGGCACAAAATACAGGCTCAATAATTACATTTTGATTGAATGGTTCCCCACATCTATGAAATAACATCTATAACAATCTCCTCATTTTGGGATTTGAGACACTTTCTGCTCTAAATCCTTCCACTGTTAGCTATTTCTGTTCAAGCACTCAGGTCACCTGCACCATTCACTCTCCACGATCATGCCCTGAGCATGCCCATCACCACCGTAGCACCTTTTGCCCCACAACTTCCACCCCTTCTCATCTGTTCTTTGAAGCCCAGCCCAATGTCACTTCCTCCTTTTCCTTATTCTCAAGCCCGGACTCACCTCCTCTTCCTAGGACTTCCATAGGCCTTTGATCCACTTTTATGCTTCTTAGCGCTTTGGACCTTGGACTCGAGTGTTGAGGTGAATTTAATTCATCGGTGAATTACTTGCTCTTCGGGACACTCTAGCTACTTACAGGGTCTCCATCGAGGTTGTACTTCTCATGTGTACCATGGGTCTGTTGAGACTCTCCCAGTGATGGTCCATGGGCACCTTAAAATTCATTCATCCCCATCTCTACTTCCCCACAGCAATTTTCTAGTGGCGATCACCCATCTCTTCCCTGGACCACAGCAAGAGCCTTCTCACTGGTTTTCTTGTGGTCACTACAGCCAGTGTGCAAACCTGACCAAGTCACCCCCTGCTTAAAATCCTCCATGACTTTCCATGGCTCTTGGGCTAACATCCCAAACCCTCACCAGGGTCTGTCACACCCTCTGCCCCTCCATGCCCATACCCAGTGGTCTCCCCCATCCTCTCTGCATATGCTCTCCCTTCCAAGTGCTCTGGATTCTTTCTCACTCGAGGGCCAAGCCAGGCTGTTCTGCAGGGAACATTCTCCTTTTCAGCTTTCCCTGGTGGGCCTGGTGACCCCCTCCCTACCCACTCTCCGACCTCTGCTCAATTGTCACTCCTCCTCCTGGACTCTGCCCACACGCCAGCTCCCCTGATTACATAGCATTAGCCAGGGTGTCAACCTCTTGGCATAATTATTTGGGGCAAAGGCCACGTCTCTATTCACCACTGTCCTTTCTCCCTGCCTCTTCCCCACACATGCCCCTACCTCAGTGTACAGCAGAGTGGGCACTTGAGCCATGGATGCTAGTGTGTATGTGTTGTCCATAACAGCCTGAAAGAAGGGGCTGCATCTTATTAACCTTGCTTGGGGGCAGGAAGGACGTGTATGTGTTCATGTGTATAGGGGTGAGTATGGGTATATGCAGAGTTTCAGCCGGTGGCAGAGAAAACAGAAAACATTAAAGCCTATGTACACAAATTTGAGAAGCAGAACTAGAGGGGCAGCCCGGAGCCAAAGCTCATCGGAGCAGAAGAGGGTAGGCCAGTGCCTAGGTCCCCACTGCAGGCTGTCCTGAGAAATTCTGGGGCAGGATTTGTTATCGGCCACGGGAGGAGGGTTGGGAGATGGGCTGGGAGATGGGCTGTTCAATGGCCCGGGCTTCTTCCTCCCAGGACGTGCCTTACATTGCTTACACGCACAGCTCTTAAGATGATAAATTGTTTGAATGTAGGGACTGTCTTCTATCTATCTTGGTTTCCTCTGCTCCCCATAACAGCTCTTGATAAATAGTAGAAGTTTTGTAAACATTTGCCAAATCGGATTGAATTTATCCCGATCACCGCCTGGGCCCTGGTAAGATTCATTCATTCATTTGACACTTACTGCATACCTACTGTTTTTTATTTATTCAACATTTACTGTACACCCACTGTTTGCCAGGCCTGGGGCTACCCTCGTGAAGGAAGCAGATGAGTTTTCTGTGTGCTCAGAGCTCACAGTGTAGGGGGAGTTGGACAGTACAGTTAGTGCTAGGCCAGGAAAGATCAGGAGGAAATGGGATTCCAGAGAAGGGGAAATTAACGGAGACCTGGGGTGGAGGTAGTGACCAGGCAACACTGCCTGGAGAAAGTGATTCTTTTTTTTTTAAAGATTTTATTTATTTATTTATTTGAGAGAGAGCGAGAGAGAGAGTGAGAGAGAGTGTGCAAACATGAACGGGGGGGAGAGTCAGAGGGAGAAGCGGACTCCCAACTGAGCAGGGAGCCCAACACGGGGCTCGATCCCAGGACCCCGAGATCATGACCTGAGCCAAAGGCAACTGCTTAACTGACTGAGCCACCCAGGCACCCTGGAGAAAGTGATTCCTAAGATGAGAACTGACAGAAGAGTAGGAGTTGACCAGAAGTGGGGGACAAGCATGGGAAGTATTTGAGACAGAGAGAAAGCATATGTAGAGGTTGAGAAAACTCTACGTCACTCACCCATTCATCATAGCAGGAGTGAAAAGACTGCCCTGGTGACAGGAGGTGCTGGGCCAAGCGCTTGAAGAAATTCATTTTTATTGAGTTTTCGGACAGCCCTATGAGACAAGGATTATCATTCTGTTTCTCATATAAGACTCAGGAAAATTCAGCAGCTCGAGGAGTTTTGCCCAGCTGCTCAGCAGCTGGGTCAGGTTTCAGACCTATGGCTCAGGCCTCTCCCAACCCTGTGCCACCTGTGAATGCTGAGGCCATGGAGACAGAAGGGCAGCCCTCCTGGGAAGATCCTGGGACCAGAAGCGCCAGCACATCCCCAATGACGTGGCCACAGCTTGCATTCCTAGGCCCACATATGCTGGTCTCCACCGTAATTAAGATTAGCATGCTGCTCAGTTGGGGTAGAAGGGGAAGCTAGAAAGGCCACCTCTGCAGACAGCACTTTTGGCCACAGAGTGTGTTGACCTCTTGTCTTAGTATTCAAATGAGGCCCCCAACCAGTTGATCTCAGAGCCAGCCCCTGGCTGCACAATTTGGAAGAAGCTCCACAGGCATGAAGGCCTCATTATGTAATTAGGTCTTTAGAAAATGAGCTATTCTTCAGCTCCTGCAATCAGAAGGCTGGATGCAGCTCAGGGCTCCAAGAGGATGGTGAGTGGGTGTCACTCTTGTTCATTGGGGCTGCTACATGAAGACTGTCACAGAGCAAGGAGTCTTCAGGGGGTCCCAGCCACTTGGAGGAGGGAGGAGAGCCCTCCCTCCTTTATCTTCTTACAGAGAACAGCTTGGGGGGTTAGGGACAGAGATTCTCAAACCTGAGTGTGCATCAGGATCACTGGGTAGGTTTGTTAAAACACAGATTGTAGGGCCCCACCCCCTGAATTTCTGTTGAGTTGGTTTTGGATGGGGCCTGAGAATTTGCAATTTGAACAACTTCCCTGGTGGTACTGTTGCTGCTAATCTGGGGACCCCACTTTGAGAACCACTCCCTAGAGTGAACTGAAGCACCTGATCCCCAGCTTCCTCAGGTAGACTCCCCTACCAGACCCCACAATCAGAGCTGAATTCCTTAGTCCTCACATGTGCACGGGGTTTGCAGTGAGCTTCACAATTTAGTAAAGGAGGGAAGGAGGAGTGGTTATTCTTATTTTTCAGATTAGGAAGCTGAGGCCAAGTTCCCATGGCTTGGAAATAGTAGAGCTGGGTCTAAAACCTGCATCTTCTGTTGCCCATTGGAATAGCTTACCAGGCTTAAACACAGGCAGACCTTCAGCAGTTAGCTATTTCTCTTAGCTCAGGGGAGAGGGTCACTAGCTAGTTCTTTCATTCTTCTTGGGCACCAGCTAGACCACCTCTCCTACCCTCTTTCTAGTTGGGTAAGACCAGCCACCAATTTCTCTCCAGTGAAATGGACTGGTAATGACACATATCTCTTCCAAGCCTGGTCCATATTAACCTCCCACATGCTTTGCCCCAAAGGCTTAATTTCCTGCCTGCTTATGGATGTCAATTTCCAAGGTGACTTTGGAACTCATGAGAACCTGGGCCCTGTCTATGTGTGTGGAGGAGCGTGACCCACGAGTTGAATAGCTACCCAGAACTCTTATGTAATAAACTTCTATTGTATTAAGCCACTAAGATTTTGGGGTCCATTTGTTTCAGCTGCCTAACCTGCTTTAATTAAAATGTTTGGTTTTCTCATAGTATGATCCAATTTTTATACCAAAATCACTTGCTTTCTAAAAATGCAGATTTCTGTGCCGTCCTCCATCCCTACGGCGGAAATGGATTCCCAGGGCTGCAGAGTCTGGAAATCTGTATTTTAAAGAGAATCCTGGTAGTTCTTATGTTACACTAAAGACTGACAACTGTATTCTAGATCTGGGGTTGGCAAACGATGACCCATGGCCAAATGTGGTCCGCCACCTGTTTTTGTACAGCTAGGGAGCTAAGAACAGGTTTTACATTTTTAGATGGTTAAACAAATCAGAGGGAGAATAGCAGAATAATATTTTGTAGCAACGTGAAAAGTTTCGTTGGAATATAGCCATGTTCACTTGTTTATATACTGTCTTTGGCCCTGTTGGGGCTTCCATAGCAGCTTGAGCAGTTACAACAGAGACCATATGGCCCACAGAGTCTGAAATATTTACTATCTGGCCCTTTACAGGAAGTTTGCTGACCCATGTGCTAGATCTTAAAACTGTACTTTAAAGGGTGCCTTCTGTTGAATGGTAATGTGAAGCTATGGCATCGTGACCCGTGGACTTAGAGTCCCTGTGGCATGGACAAATGAGAACAAATATTATCATTCACTCATTCATTTATTTATTCTTTAAGTAAACATTTATTGGATGCTCTTGAAGTGCTGGGCATTGAGATGCAAATGAGAACATGATAGGTGAATAACACATAAGCTTGGCAATTATGCTTTTTCCATTATAATGACACTCATTATTAAATAAAAGGCTAAACATTAACTAACTTCTATTTACTGTATAACCGTGTTACATATTGCTGCTCAGGAATTTTTGCAGAAGGCATTAGTAGAAAATGTTCACATTAGGAGATGAGTGCCCCTGTTGAAGATCCTGTGTTTTCCAGGAATAGTGATCAGTGGAGACCGAACTAGAAGTAGTTTCAGACAGAGTCAGAGAATTCTCTGTATTTTCTTTTTCAACATGGAACAACATGAGCCAGTAGAAGAGGCAAAAATGTCTTGAAGGACAACATCTAACAGCAACAGCAGAAGGGGAAGAGAATCTAGAATTCCTGGAGGCCACGTAGAGGAGAGAGATGTGATCTGGATATATCTGAACAGCATGGCCCTGGCCACTCAGTGAGCTCGATGGCAACAGGGGAGCAGTTTGGTTTCATGGGTGAGAATCAAGTTCTAGGTACCTCTTGAGGCCCGTGTCTCCCTGCTTTTTGTTTTCACTTGTCCATGCCACAACAGGTAGGCCAGCCTGAACAAGTTGAATAATGGAATTCACTTGATGCTGAGGACAAGGAAGAGGACAAAGCCAACTCTAGTGTTATCTGAACAGAAATTAATGCTTGAGGGCTCTAGTCTGGGGTTGGACTGTAGGTAAGTTGGAAGGGGTTTCTAGGTAGCAATGATCCTCAGTATGAGTCCAGATTTTAGGTCAAGAAGGTACATATAAGTTAATGAAATGAGTTCCTAAAGCAGGATCCCATTTTATTTTATTTTATTTTAAAGATTTTATTTATTTATTTGTCAGAGAGACAGAGAGAGAGCACAAGCAGGGGGAGTGGCAGGCAGAGGGAGAGGGAGAAGCAGGCTCCCTGCTGAGCAAAGAGCCTGGTGTGGGACTTGATCCCAGGACCCTGGGATCATGACCTGAGCCAAAGGCAGACACTTAACCAGCTGAGCCACGCAGGTGCCCCCAGGATCCCATTTTAGAAGAAAAAGTCAGATGAAAACAAAGAGATAATGTCATGCCACCACCACTTACCTGATCTAGACTTCATGGTCAAGACTTAGTTCTGAAACAAACTGAGGGTTCTAGAGGGGAGGGGGGTGGGAGAATGGGTTAGCCTGGTGATGGGTATTGAGGAGGGCACGTTCTGCATGGAGCACTGGGTGTTATGCACAAACAATGAATCATGGAACACTATATCTAAAACTAATGATGTAATGTATGGGGATTAACATAACAATAAAAAAATTAAAAAAAAAAAAGACTTAGTTCTGATGGACAAAGCTAAAAGTCAAGGCTAGAGCTAGGATAAGTTCAGACAGGCATTGGAGGCCAAATAGGGAGGCTCAGCACTCAAGAGGTACCTAGAACTTGATTCTCACACATGAAACAAAACTGCTTCCTTGAAGCTTGAGGAATAGCTAGCTATCTGACAAAGTTCCAGGCAAAATGATACAAAAGAAATCATTGGGGGGACTTGTAGAAAAGTTCTTCAAAGAGCACTGACTTAAGGGGGCAGGACATCTTTTTGCCTTCCCTTCCCTTCCTGCAGCCTCCCAGAATACAGATGTGATGGGTGATGTTGCAGCAGCCATATTGGGCCATGAGGTGACTTTGAGAATGGAAGCGTATGCTAGGATAGTGTTTCTGAACAATAGGAGTCTGGGTATCTAATAACCCTGGAGCAGCCACACCAGACTTTGGATTGTCTATCTCCACACTTCTTTTATGTTAGATAAAAATAATTTTCTATCTTGTTTAAGCCAGTTATTTGGAATTTTCCATTACACGATGTCAAAATTACTCCTGATACTTCTCGCCATCCAGTAGCATCTTCTTTTTTTTTTAATTTTTTATTGTTATGTTAATCACCATACATTACATCATTAGTTTTAGATGTAGTGTTCCATGATTCATTGTTTGTGCATAACACCCAGTGCTCCATGCAGAACGTGCCCTCTTTAATACCCATAGCCAGGCTAACCCATCCTCCCACCCCCCTCCCCTCCAGAACCCTCAGTTTGTTTTTCAGAGTCCATTGTCTCTCATGGTTCGTCTCCCCCTCCGATTTCCCCCCCTTCATTCTTCCCCTCCTGCTATCTTCTTCTTTTTTTTTTTCTTAACATATATTGCATTATTTGTTTCAGAGGTACAGATCTGGGATTCAACAGTCTTCCACAATTCACAGCGCTTACCAGAGCACATACCCTCCCCAGTGCCTATCACCCAGTCAGCCCATCCCTCCCACCCCACCCCCCACTCCAGCAACCCTCAGTTTGTTTCCTGAGATTAAGAATTCCTCATATCAGTGAGGTCATATGATACATGTCTTTCTCTGTTTGACTTATTTCGCTCAGCATAATACCCTCCAGTTCCATCCACGTCATTGCAAATGGCAAGATCTCATTCCTTTTGATGGCTGCATAATATTCCACTGTATATATACCACCTCTTCTTTATCCATTCATCTGTCGATGGACATCTTGGCTCTTTCCACAGTTTGGCTATTGTGGACATTGCTGCTATAAGCATCAGGGTGCATGTACCCCTTTGGATTCCTACATTTGTATCTTTGGGGTAAATACCCAGGAGTGCAATTGCTGGATCGTATGGTAGCTCTATCTTCAACTTTTTGAGGAACTTCCATACTGTTTTCCAGAGTGGCTGCACCAGCTTGCATTCCCACCAACAATGTAGGAGGGTTCCCCTTTCTCCACATCCCCGCCAACATCTGTCATTTCCTGACTTGTTAATTTTAGCCATTCTGACTGGTGTGAGGTGGTATCTCATTGAGGTTTTGATTTGGATTTCCCTGATGCCGAGGGATGTTGAGCACTTTTTCATGTGTCTGTTGGCCATTTGGATGTCTTCTTTGGAAAAATGTCTGTTCATGTCTTCTGCCCATTTCTTGATTGGATTCTTTGATCTTTGGGTGTTGAGTTTGATAAGTTCTTTATAGATTTTGGATACTAGCCCTTTATCTGATATGTCATTTGCAAATATCTTCTCCCATTCTGTTGGTTGTCTTTGGGTTTTGTTGACTGTTTCCTTTGCTGTGCAAAAGCTTTTTATCTTGATGAAGTCCCAATAGTTCATTTTTGCCCTTGCTTCCCTTGCCTTTGGCGATGTTTCTAGGAAGAAGTTGCTGCAGCTGAGGTCGAAAAGGTTGCTGCCTGTGTTCTCCTTTAGGATTTTGATGGACTCCTGTCTCACACTGAGGTCTTTCAACCATTTGGAGTCTATTTTTGTGTGTGGTGTAAGGAAATGGTCCAGTTTCATTCTTCTGCATGTGGCTGTCCAGTTTTCCCAATGCCATTTGTTGAAGAGATTGTCTTTTTTCCATTGGACATTCTTTCCTGCTTTGTCAAAGATTAGTTGACCATAGAGTTGAGGGTCCATTTCTGGGCTGTCTATTCTGTTTCATTGATCTATGTGTCTGTTTTTGTGCCAGTACCATACTGTCTTGATGATGACAGCTTTGTAATACAGCTGGAAGTCCGGAATTGTGATGCCGCCAGCTTTGCTTTACTTTTTCAACATTCCTCTGGCTATGTGGGGTCTTTTCTGGTTCCATACAAATTTTAGGATTATTTGTTCCATTTCTTTGAAAAAAGTGGATGGTATTTTGATGGGGATTGCATTGAATGTGTAGATTGCTCTAGGTAGCATTGACATCTTCACAATATTTGTTCTTCCAATCCATGAGCATGGAACGTTTTTCCATTTCTTTGTGTCTTCCTCAATTTCTTTCATGAGTATTTTATAGTTTTCTGAGTACAGATCCTTTGCCTCTTTGGTTAGATTTATTCCTAGATATCTTATGGTTTTGGGTGCAATTGTAAATGGGATCGACTCCTTAATTTCTCTTTCTTCTGACTTGTTGTTGGTGTATAGGAATGCCACTGACTTCTGTGCATTGATTTTATATCCTGCCACTTGACTGAATTCCTGTATGAGTTCTAGCAGTTTTGGGGTGGAGTCTTTTGGGTTTTCCACATAAAGTATCATATCACCTGCAAAGAGTGAGAGTTTGACTTCTTCTTTGCCGATTTGGATGCCTTTGATTTCTTTTTGTTGTCTGATTGCTGTGGCTAGGACTTCTAATACTATGTTGAACAGCAGTGGTGATAGTGGACATCCCTGCCGTGTTCCTGACCTTAGCGGGAAAGCTCTCAGTTTTTCCCCATTGAGAATGATATTCGCTGTAGGTTTTTCATAGATGGCTTTTATGATACTGAGGTATGTACCCTCTATCCCTATACTCTGAAGAGTTTTGATCAAGAAAGGATGCTGTACTTTGTCAAATGCTTTTTCTGCATCTATTGAGAGGATCCTCTGATTCTTGTTCTTTCTTTTCTTAATGTATTGTATCACGTTGATTGATTTGCAGATGTTGAACGAACCTTGCAGCCCAGGGATAAATCCCACTTTGTCGTGGTGAATAATCCTTTTAATGTACTGTTGGATCCTATTGGCTAGTATTTTGGTGAGAATTTTTGCATCCATGTTCATCAAGGATATTGGTCTGTAATTCTCCTTTTTGATGGGGTCTTTGTCTAATTTTGGGATCAAGGTAATGGTGGCCTCATAAAATGAGTTTGGAAGTTTTCCTTCCATTTCTATTTTTTGGAACAGTTTCAGAAGAATGGGTATTAATTCTTCTTTAAATGTTTGGTAGAATTCCCCTGGGAAGCCATCTGGCCCTGGGCTTTTGTGTTTTGGGAGATTTTTAATGACTGCTTCAATTTCCTTAGTGGTTATAGGTCTGTTCAGGTTTTCTATTTCTTCCTGGTTCAGTTTTGGTAGTTGATACATCTCTAGGAATGCATCCACTTCTTCCAGGTGATCTAATTTGCTGGCATAGAGTTGCTCATAATATGTTCTTATAATTGTTTGTATTTCTTTGGTGTTGGTTGTGATCTCTCTTCTTTCATTCATGATTTTGTTGATTTGGGTCATTTCTCTTTTCTTTTTGATAAATCAGGCCAGGGGCTTATCAATCTTGTTAATTCTTTTAAAGAACCAGCTCCTCATTTCGTTGATCTGTTCTACTGTTCTTTTGGTTTCTATTTCATTGATTTCTGCTCTGATTTTTATTATTTCTCTTCTCCCGCTGGGTTTAGGCTGTATTTGCTGTTCTTTCTCCAGTTCCTTTAGGTGTAGGGTTAGGTTGTGTACTTGAGACCTTTCTTGTTTCTTGAGAAAGGCTTGTATTGCTATATACTTTCCTCTTAAGACTGCCTTTGCTGCATCCCAAAGATTTTGAATAGTTGTGTTTTCATTTTCATTGGTTTCCATGAATTTTTTAAATTCTTCTTTAATTTCCTGGTTGACCCATTCATTCTTTAGTAGGATGCTCTTTAGCCTCCATGTATTTGAGTTCTTTCCAACTTTCCTCTTGTGATTGAGTTCTAGTCTCAAGGCATTATGGTCTGAAAATAGGCAGGGAATGATCCCAGTCTTTTGGTACTGGTTGAGACCTGGTTTATGACCTAGGATGTGATCAATTCTGGAGAATGTTCCATGGGCACTAGAGAAGAATGTGTATTCCGTTGCTTTGGGATGGAATGTTCTCAATATGTCTGTGAAGTCCATTTGGTCTAGTGTGTCATTTAAAGTCTTTATTTCCTTGTTGATCTTTTGCTTAGACGATCTGTCCATTTCAGTGAGGGGGGTGTTAAAGTCCCCCACTATTATTGTATTGTTGTCAATGTGTTTCTTTGCTTTTGTTATTAATTGCCTTATATAATTGGCTGCTCCCATGTTAGGGGCATAGATATTTACAATTGATAGATCTTCTTGTTGGATAGACCCTTTAAGTAGGATATAGTGTCCTTCCTCATCTCTTATTACAGTCTTTGGTTTAAAATCCAATTTGTCTGATATAAAGATTGCCACCCCAGCTTTCTTTTGGTGTCCATTAGCATGGTAAATGGTTTTCCACCCCCTCACTTTCAATCTGGGGGTGTCTTTGGGTCTAAAATGAGTCTCTTGCAGACAGCATATCGATGGGTCTTGTTTTTTAATCCAATCTGATAGCCTGTGTCTTTTGATTGGGGCATTTAGCCCATTTACATTCAGGGTAACTATTGAAAGATAGGAATTTAGTGCCATTGTATTGCCTGTAAGGTGACTGTTACTGTATATTGTCTGTGTTCCTTTCTGGTCTATGTTGCTTTTAGGCTCTCTCTTTGCTTAGAGGACCCCTTTCAAGATTTCTTGTAGGGCTGGTTTCGTGTTTGCAAATTCCTTTAGTTTTTGTTTGTCCTGAAACCTTTTTATCTCTCCTTCTATTTTCAGTGACAGCCTAGCTGGATATAGTATTCTTGGCTGCATATTTTTCTCATTAGTGCTCTGAATATATCCTGCCAGTCCTTTGTGGCCTGCTAGGTCTCTGTGGATAGGTCTGTTGCCAATCTAATGTTTCTACCATTGTAGGTTACATATCTCTTCTCCCGAGCTGCTTTCAGGATTTTCTCTTTGTCTCTGAGATTCGTAAGTTTTACTATTAGATGTCGGGGTGTTGACCTATTTTTACTGATTTTGAGAGGGGTTCTCTGTGCTTCCTGGATTTTGATGCCTGTTTCCTTCCCCAAATTAGGGAAGTTCTCTGCTATAATTTGCTCCGATATACCTTCTGCCCCTCTCTCTCTTTCTTCTTCTTCTGGGATCCCAATTATTCTAATGTTGTTTCGTCTTATGGTATTGCTTATCTCTCGAATTCTGCCCTCGTGATCCAGTAGTTGTTTATCTCTCTTTTTCTCAGCTTCTTAATTTCCATCATTTGGTCTTCTATATTACTGATTCTCTCTTCTGCCTCATTTATCCTAGCAGTTAGCACCCCCATATTTGATTGCACCTCATTAATAGCCTTTTTGATTTCAACTTGGTTAGATTTTAGTTCTTTTATTTCTCCAGGAAGCATTTCTCTAATAACTTCCATGCTTTTTTCAAGCCCAGCTAGTATCTTTAAAGTGATGATTCTGAACTCTAGATCTGACATCGTACTAATGTCCGTATTGAGTAGGTCCCTGGCAGTCGGTACTACCTCTTGTTCTTTTTGTTGAGGTGATTTTATCCATCTTGTCATTTTGTCCAGAGGAGAATAGATTAATGAGAGAACAGAATGCTAACAGGGTAACAACGTCCCCAGAAAATATACTCTAAACAAATCAGAAAAGACCTGAAGTAGGCGGAAAAGAAAGGGAAAGAGAGGAAAAAAAAAAAGAAAAGAAAAAAAAAGATAAAGATAAAAACAAACAAAAACAGAACAAAACAAAAAAACCCAGAATGTGATCAAATATGATCAGGCTGGTTTATAGATCAGTGTCACACACTAGATTTTGGGTGTATTTTGGTCTGTTAGAAGAAAGTGCCTCCCAAAATTTTAAAGAAAGAAAAACTTATATATGTACAAAAATAAGGGTTGATATGATGAAGGGATGGAATATGACTGCAAAGATGAAAATTATAAAAAATTTTATAAAAGGAATTGATAAGAAGTTGTTTGAAAAAAGAAAGAAGAGGATTAAATAAAAAGAAAGAAAAAAAAATGGAGAGAATGTGATCAGGCAAGAGAGTAGAACACAGCCATACACTAGAGATTTAGGGTATATTTTGTTCTGTTAGAAGAAACTATCTCAAAATTTTAAAGTGAGAACAATTTATATATATATGCCAGAAATAAGGGTAACTACTATGAAGGGATAGAATATGACTCTAAAAATGAAAAAAAAATGTTTTTTAAAAAGGGATTGATAAGATGTTGGTTGAAAAAGGGAAAAAGAAAAATTCAAAAAAAAAAAGTTAAAAAAAAAATTAACTTTGAAAGACTAAAGAATCATGGTAAAAAAGCCATGAATTTTATGTGCAGTATTCCCCTAGCGCTGGAGTTCTGCCGTTCTCATTGATGGGTAAACTTGGTCTTGGCTGGCTGTTCTCGCTGATCTTCTGGGGGAGGGGCCTGTTGCCGTGGTTCCCAAATGTCTTTGCCGGAGGCAGAATTGCCCCACCCTTGCCCGGTCTGGGCTAAGTAATCTGTTCAGGTTTGCTCTCGGGAGCTTTTGTTCCCTGCAAGCTTTCTGTACAGCTTTGGAGGCCAAGAGTGAAAATGGCAGCCTCCCAATTTCCGCCCCGGAGGAGCCGAGAACTCGGGGCCCCACTCCTCAGTGTGCCCCCAGAGAAAAGCAGTCAGTCAATCCCATCTCCCTGGTCTCCGGCCGCAGTCCGTGCTCACCCGGCCTGTGACCGAGCATTTCTATCTCTGGCACCCGCCCCCATGTGGAGTCTCCAAACCCAGCAGATCCCTGCGGTGCGCTCCTGTGCCTCTCCTCCCGGGGGAAGAAGGGGAGTCTCCCCGGATCTGCCGCTTGTTGGGTCCCTGCTGGAGGAGCAGTGGCCTGACTGTGCCGCGGATCACGGTTTATGGCAACCCCGAGCTGAGAGCCCGCGCCTCAACTCCGTCTCTGCAGCCGGCTTCCCTGCTCTGACACCTGGGAGCTCTGCCACACTCAGGCACCCCCGGACTTTCTGTGACCCCGAGGGTCCTGAGACCACACTGTCCCGCGAGGTTTCCACCCCCCACTTAGCCACCAGAGTGACGTCCCTCAGCGGAGCTGACTTTTAAAAGTTCCGATTTTGTGCTCCGCGGCTCTATCACTTGCCAGAAGGGGTGGATGGAGGCCCCCTCCCCCGCCATCCTTCCTCCCGAATATCGCCTCGGATTCACTTCTCCGCACGTCCTACCTTCCAGAAAGTGGTCGCTTTTCTGTTCAGAGCGTTGTTGCTATTCTTTTCTTTGATCGCCTATTGAGTTTGTAGGTGTTCAGAATGGTTTGATCCCTATCCAGCTGAATTCCTGAGACCAGATGAAATCCAGGTCTCCTGCTCCTTCGCCATCTTGCTCCGCCCCCCTCTCCAGTACCATTTTCTAATATGTAGTATATGTGTCACTGATAGTACACAAGACAACTTTATTTTTTTAAAATTTATTTATTTTTGAGAAGGGGGGTGTGTGTGCGCACACACAAGTGGGAGAAGGGGCAGAAGGAGAGAATCTTCAATCAGAATCCCAGCTGAGTGAGGAGCCTATCATAGGGCTTGATCTCATGACCCATGAGATCATGACGTGAGCCAAAACCAAGAGTCCGACATTTGACTGAGCCACCCAGGCGCCCCAAGACAACTTTAGATAGTATTAACTCAGACAAGCATGGGTCTATGATTATGTATGTATTTTTTAATATATACTAGAGAAAATATAGCTAGCACCTTAAATCTGTGATTTCATGGATAAGATTCAGGTTGGAATTTATACCTAAAAAAATAAGTCAATTTAAATTAAATGGTTGAAAAAATAATAGAACACCCAGTTTTTAGGAAAGGCAACAACAAGAAGGTAAAATTAGGGGTACCTGGCTGGCTCAGTTAGTGAAGCATGCAACTCTTGATCTCAGGGTTATGAGTTGAGCCCCAGGTTGGGCATAGAGCCTACTTAAAAAAATTAAAAAAAAAAAAAAAGAAGGTAGAATTAGAATGATTGAATGTTTGCAAGCAGTGCTGAGATTGGACCTGTCTTGTTTGGGCAAGCTAGTGCTTACCTTGCCCAAAGCAGATGCTCAGTAAATGTCTGAATGAATGAAAACATACATAACTATCTGCATGAATGGCTCCAGCTTTTCCCAGCATACCTGTTGCCCCTCCTGTAGCCCACTCTCCCCAATGCCCCTGAAGAAAGACCCTAAGCTCTTTCCTTGTATGTTTTTTCCAATCTTCTAATATGCAATTTTTCTTTTCAAAGCACAGGGAAGCAACCTGCTCTTAGGGCTTTTATTTTTCAGGTTTTATTAAACGGAGCTATTAGCCTCAGCCATTTTACAATTCCATGTTGATCTCTTTCCTGCACTGGCTCATTGGTTGGGCCCCATTTCGTGTGGTTGAAATAAAAGGAAACTGCCTCTCATATAGAAGATCTATGGCTGCTTGTTTCTCTTGAGCATAAATATATTTATCACCTGTGGCCAGTCAGAGCCCTAAGAAGAACTTGCCTCTTGAGGATGGAAGGAAAGAGGAATTCCCTCACTTCCAACCAGCTCAGCTCACACCAGGCACCTCTCACTCTGACACCTCTCTTAGTCTCTGCACTGCCCTAAGCCCAGCAAAAGACTAACAGTGATACCTTGGGTCTGCAGACCACCTTACAGGTTTCAGAGTGTTTTCAGATCTCTCACCTGAGTTTCTACCTGCATAAGAACACAGGCTCTCATGCTCACAGACCACTGCAGAAATCTGGAAAAGGCTGGGAGGAAAGTGTAGATAAGGAGGCTCTGCCTAGAATGGAGGACAGATGGAATGTGCAAGGAGGTATGGTAACATGCTGGATCCACACTGAAATGAACCATAACATTACATCTCTGGGGCTGAGAGAGCAAATGGGTAGCCCCCGTGGGAAGTGGTAGTGGATGGTGGAGAGAAAGAAATAGTATAAAGGGCAATCCAAAGGTCTTGGGTGGGAAGGTTGAATGCACTGAGAACCCGCTAGGGCAGGGTGAGAACAGAGGCTTGTACAAAGAGGCCCTGAAGGTAGGAGGTTGGTGTGGTTGGAAGAGTAATAAGCAAATAGCTCTCTGCATCTGTAACTTCAGGTTAGCTCTGTTGGCACACAGAGATGGGAGACGTTCACAACAATGAACTTCTAGAAATCTGGTTTTTAAATGCTGGAATCTGTCAGTCTGACCTCTGTTGGTGGTAACTGCCCTACCTGAAAGAACACCCAGTATCAGCAATGTCAGATCTGAGCCTCAGGGCAACAACTGTGGAAGCCAGGCCAGGACGATGTCCCCATTCTACAGGTAAGTTAACACTGAGGTTCAAAGACTCTCACCCAAGGTCATACTGATGACAACGAAGAATGTAGTCCAGATGCCATTCTTCAGTCTCTAAGCCCAGAGCCCTTTCCATCACCCCAGTGCCTGGGCAATTTGTGACTCACAGAGTAAGGCATTTGGAATCATTTCCGAATCACAGAAGGTGCTTGAAGGTATTTGCTGATGAACTGATTGAGTTGTAACCTTGGTAAGGCCATTATATCCCTCTCCTTCTGACTCCTGCCCCTTCAGCTTTTCTCTGTGTGGCTGGCATCTCTATCTACTTGAGTCTTTTTCTCCTTGAACTTCAGTCAGCTTTGTGGTCCCTCCAATTACTTCTTCATTTCTCCTTTCCTCTTCCAGACAAACGTCATTAAGAGCAGGATTTGGGGCTTGGCTTTAGGTCTGCTATATGTTATACTCCATACAGTAGAACTAGGTGGGGATGGTGGCGTCTCATCCTCTCTTCTTTACCCTTTCTTCCTACATAACTGGCTGAGTGCCAGGCTCTGGGGAGGAAGCAAGAGCAAACAGGACCTCAGGGGGACAAATGTAGTAATTCTCAAGGAATTCTCCCTTGTATGGGCTCTGGACCCCTTGGGAATTCTGATGAATGATTTAGCCTCTCTCCCTTCAAAATGCACATGTTCCTTTCAACCAAAGTCTTGCATGAAATCGCAGGGGTTCTCAAACTCCCCGAAGAGCATTCTCAAATGTTCTAGTGGCCCAAGTGTCCATGTTAAGTAGTGGTGTGAGGTCTACGGATGAGCACACAATGAGCTGTGGTTCTATAATGTCAGCAGAAGGGGAGAGGAAGATAAGGCAGGAGCTGCAGATGGGAACCAGGGAGGACAGGGCCTCAGGGCAAGCTTGGGGTGATGTTGGGGAATGCAGCCTGTGGGGGAGGACCAGAGGTCCAAAGTGGGTCAAGCAGAGACCTTGCAGATAAGACAGCACTTGACCTCAGTGTGTCAGCTATTCTATCTGAAATGGCAAATGATAACACTTTCTTCACTGGCTCATTGGAAGACACGGAGAAGGTAATGGGTGGGACAGCCTTACTCCTGCGTCAGTCTTTACCGATATTGTGCTCACCCAGAACAGGGGCCTTGCTTGTTACCCTGTATTTCTAGCTCTAGCACAGAGCCTGACCGAGCAGGCACTCCTTACATGCCTTTGAATAACAAGGACTAGAGCTGGTACTGTTTGAGCATCTACTGAATACATATAGGCAGAGAGGGATGGAAGGGGGGAAGAAGAGGCTTGACTCTCTCCCAAGGGGGGTGACATATCAGTTTCTTAATTGCCCACCTTACACAAATAGATGTCTTCCTAATATTGTATCTGTGTGTATTAAAGTCTGATAAGAAAAATCCTATTCTCCTAATGACTTTGATACTAATTTCAGACATGCTTTGCTTCTATTTCCTCTTGATTGAAAATGGGGAGTTACCTAATATATTAGCCCCTGGAGCATTTTTCCTTATTAGAAAAAAAAAAAAAAGAAATGCTCAGAAAATCAGCTCTTAAATGCATCAATAATAATGAGGGGGAAAATATGATCACTGGTAAACCTTTACATTTCAAAAGATTGTCATTTGCCAAGTGGAGACCCTTCAAATATCTCACCTGCTCATCCACAGAGCCTCAGGCAGGGGGAGGAGCAGGAGAGCGCTTGCATCCAGGCTTCCGAATTGAATTATTAGCTCATTTTTATGCTTTAGGAAAAGCGCAACCTCGAAAGATTAAGTGGCTTGCCCAAGGTTACACAGCACCTTCACTGTGGAGCAGAAAGCAGTGACCACTGCTGCTACAAATGAGTGTTAAGAGAAAAACCATAGTTTCATAAAACCAGGGTGACTTGTAATGTGAAAAATCTTCCTCTTTGGTCCTAGCCCTTTCTGCGCTTTGCTGTGAGGCAGTGTTCATAGCAGAAGGATGAGAGCACCTCGACACACATGGGTCAAATCCCAGCCTTGCTGTGATGCCCATGCCCATGTTGGTCCAGCCTCCGTGTCCTGGGTCTGTGTGGTCTCCACTTGTAGGTCAGTTGGGCCCTGCTCCTGGAGCCGAGTGTTGAGAAATTAGAAGAATACAGAGAGAAGTTGCCGCGGCAACAGGAGAGTAGTGGTGGCTGCGATGGAAGGTGATCTCTGGCTCAGAGCACGTCAGAGGGTTTGCTTGTTTGCTTCCCACCTGGGCCCTCTAAGCTCCCGGGCCTTCATTGGGGGAATGTTAATGCTACCCCCTGCCTCCTCTCGCCCTTTTCTAGGGTGGCCACCTGGGCTCTGGGCACCACCCACCGCCAGCCTCCCTGAGCTAGTGGCCAGAGACAGTCTGCGGAGCTGCTTTGGTTTTCAGCCTCTCTCTTCACTGGGTGATTGTCACATCACATCTCAGAGCTGGAAGGAGTCGCAGAGACCTTTTTGGCCCAATACTCTCCTTTGACATGCAGGGAAACTGAGGCCCAGAGAAGGATTTGTGATTTGTTGAGAAACACACTGTGGATGTGGATGTCTTAGTCTGCTCAGGCGCCATAACAAAATCCACAGATTGGGGGGCTTTAATAACTGACATTTATCTCTCACAGTCCTGGAGTCTGGGAAGTCCAGGATCAAGGTTCTGGCCGATTCGATTCCTGGTGAGGGCTTTCTGCCTACTTGAAGATGGCTGCTTTCGCAGTATGTGCTCACATGGCCTTTCTTCAGGGAGTGCTCCTGGAGAGGGGGTGAGCTTTCTGGTGTCTCTTCTTAAAGGGGCACTGATTCATCCTGAGAACCCCACCCTCATGACCTCATCTAAACTTAATTACCTCCCGAAGTTTCCATCTCCAAGTTCCATCACACTGGGGGCTAGGGCTTCATACATGAATTTGGAGGGACACAAAGTACTATGGACTCTGAGAAACAAACTGAGGGTTCTAGAGGGGAGGGGGGTGGGAGGATGGGTTAGCCTGGTGATGGGTATTAAGGAGGGCATGTTCTGCATGGAGCACTGGGTGTTATGCACAAACAATGAATCATGGAACACTACATCAAAAACTAATGATGTTATGTGTGGTGATTAACATAACATAATAAAAAAAAAAGTTGCAGTCCGTAACAATGGGGAAGGGCCAGGACTGAACTCAGAGTCCAGTGCTCTTTCTGCAGCACCATACTGCTTCTCCGATGCAAGTCAGAAGGGCGATTTAGAGGCAGGAACCATAACACGGTGACTTGGCAAAGCCACTTCCCCACTCTGGGCCTCAGTTTCCTATTCTGATAAGTGAGGGGTTGGACTTAATGATCTGTGATTCTCTGCTCTGTTCATGGAAATGACATTTAACCTTTTAATGACCTAAAGATAAGTCACAGAGAGACTCCCAAGCCAAATCCTATGATGCCACTAATTTTTCCTCATGTCTACCCAGAAGTAACGGCAGTTTTCAGGAGCCAACCAGAGGCTTAGCCATGAAGACCCCTCCATTATAGCATTCAGGAGCCATGACACTTTTCACACTGCATAATTATCATTTGTCATCTGCCTCCTCAGTAGGATACAGGCTTCTCCGGTGGGAAATGGATCATGCTTTCCTTTGACTCCCTAGTGTCTCCTGTACAGCCTGACACAGAACAGGTCCTCAAGTAGCCTTTGTGAGATGAATGAATAAACCCCACTTTACAAGATTCAGTCTGTGGAGTTCTAGGGAGTTGTCTAAAAGAAAATCGCCAAGCCCAAGTTGTGAGTGCCTGTTACCCACTGTGTTTACCAGCTTGTCAGTTCCTTCTACTGAGAGGCAATCCATGCTCACTGCCCTGAGAGTCAGAAGACCTTCCAATGAGTCTTTATTCTTGGGGAAGTCATTTCTCCTTCCTGGCATTAGCTCTAATGAGAGGTTTGGGCATGATCGTCCCTAAGGAGCCTTTTATCTTTAATTGCCCATAATTCTAAGATATTTAATCAGCAGTCAACAGATAACAAGTATAGTCACTGAGGTTAGAAAGGAAAGGAGGAACATTCTATTGATTTAAAGTTTAATTACAGCTGAATCTTGGGAACAAGGGCAGTGACATGGTGGGACTCACCCAGAGGGGCTCAAACAACTGTCCAGCTGAGTCGGAAGGAGCAGGCAGAGACCACAGGTCAAGTTCAAGTTGGTGAGCTAAGGCATGTTGGAGCAGGCGGGTGGGCCCTAGAGGTCAGGATCAGTGACTAGGTGGGCAAGGCTGATCGAGAGCAGATGTTGCCTGCTTCCTACTCACTGACCCTCCTAGGATGGAATGGCTGGCATCAAAGCCAACAGCTGAACCCGACTCTTGACTGATACTAGGACAACTTCATCATCATTTACTCTTGGAGATGATCTTAGTGATTATCAACTCACTGACTTTATCTAAATTAAATCCCAAATTTTAAACTAGTTTTATGATTGCATAATTTGGAGAAAGCCCAAGCTCTTCAGCACAGCATTGAAGGCTCTCACTCTCCCTTTCTCCCTAGATATTCTGAGCTCCTCTCAGTTCCTTGGAGGCACCATACTGTCTCATGACCTGCACATGTGCTCCCTCCCTTCTCTCTCATATTTTCCTGGCTAATTTAACTCATGGCTCAAAACCCAGTTCAGGCTTCACTTCCTCCAGGAAGCCTTCTTTGATTTCTCCTTCCTCAAATCTAGATCAAGGATCCTATTCCATGCTCCCATAGCTCCCAGTATTCTTTCTTATAATACCCACTAAAATGTTTCTTTATTTCATTGCTTTCCAAGCGGGAACACTCAAGGGTAGGGACTTGGCACTGCTTATCTTCAGGCCCAAGCACAGCATGGATGACATGTAAAAAAATGGAATATAGCTTTCAAGGTCCAACTATAGTATATCTATCAACACAGGACAAAAATGGCTAGGCTTTAGGTCCTTGAGAACCTCATACACTCCATTAATGAATAATGAGAAATGTTTGCAATTAGCACACTCTGTTGGGTGGGAAATGCTATGGGTGGCAAATACGCTAATTTTAAGTGTTTTATGACTCAGCATTACCTGTGCTTACATGATTTAGCAAACATTGTGCATGCCCTGTGTGGTGGGGTGCTTTTGGAAATACTAGAATTCAGCAACCCATAGGGTTTCCACCAGGCCCTTTTGAATTAACATCATTGCATGGTAATGGAGGGTGGAGGAAGACCTTTTGCTGTTTCTTAGTGAATCTGTGTGCTCCATCATGGTGGTGTTTCTTTTGGGGAACTCTAACAGGAAATATATTCTTCAGGCGGTTGGTTGAGCAGGGAGGATGCCAGGGGCTCAAAGGTGGGTCGGTAGGGCAGGGCAAGGAAGATGTAGAGGGTGAAATTGCATAATATACAGAGGATTGACTCTATGAACTCCCTTGAGGAATAGTCTGGTGAGGAAGACTATTGCTCCAGTGCTGGTGGCACTAACCCTCTGGCATTTCACCTCTCCCTGGTGGTGCTCCCACTTTGATCTTTCTTCTGCCTCTATCTGTAAAAAGATCTCACTGAAGCTAAATACAAAATACTCTAGGGCTGAGCTGAGACAAGCTCTCCAGAAAGAGGTGGGGTGGGAGGGATAATGCACCTTTGCTGCCCTGAGTTCGCCTCCCTGCTGGGGGTTCAAGCTGATACCTGCTCTCCTTCATGCTTGTTGTTAGGGGGACCTGCTCCTTCCTGCCTGTAACTCAGCTATGAGAAAAATCAGAGCCACCCTTTGGTTTTTCTCAGCATCACAGACATTGGCTTAGTTTTCAGAAAGATCTTTACCAAATAGGATGGGAAATTGACCAAGACAAGACTTCTACCATCCTTAACAAACCTTACAAAGCAAAGCAGTAATACAGCTGAGACAGAGTGCTCAGAACTCCTGTCCATTATAACTGGCCCCCTAGAAACTGCTTTGTTCTTCTCTAAAGGAATATGTCAAGCACCCCTTTGTCTAAGCCTTGGGTGTTCCCATCTCTAGCCCCATCCTTTCAAGGGGAGACCCAGAGTCTGACCACTGCAGCATGAGACAGTACCATAGGAAGGAGACTTTGGAGATGGAGGCTGATTGTATTTTCCAAGATGGCTTCACATATATGTGTCCCATTCCATATGTTCTTCTTACAGTGTGACATTGATACTCATCCAGCAAGAAGTGAGCTCTGTGTTCCCTCTTCTTGAACCTGGTGGACCTTTGTAACTGCCTTGGTTAGTAGGACATGGTGGTAGGGCACTTTTGAGTCTAGGTCGAAAAAAGTGATATGGTTTTCACCTGCTGTCAACATGCACATTGGGGACCCTGAGCAGACATGTGAGAAGTCTGGCTACCCTAAAGCTGCCATGTTGGAGAGACAACATAGAGAGACTGCAAAGAGACAGAAAGATGTGCTCACAAAGCCCCAGTTGACAGCTATCTGAGTCTTCCCAGCATCAACCACCAGTGAACAAACCTTGAGACGAGTCTAGCTTCCTGTTCTGGAGGCTTCCAACTGATGGCTCAGACATCAAATATCAGAGAAAAGACTTTCCTGTTGTGTCCTATTGAATTCCTGACCCCCACCCCCAATCTATAAGCATAATAAGTGGTTGTTTTAAGCCCATTAGGATGTGGGGCAATTTGTTATGCAGCATTAGATAATCAGAGCAAATTTGGAGAACACTTTTCACAGCTTCAGTGCTGAGCTGCTTGTCAACTTCCATCACTACTTCCATCTTGCTGTTGATGCTTGGCACCTTTCACCTCTTGATTCCTCCCCCAATTTAAGGCTTCCTCTTGCTCCTTTGTTTCGATGTTGCTTTTTTGGTCGCCATCTTTATATTCCTCACTGGTGATGGAGCTTCTGCTGGATTTCCTGCTCTGCTCTCTCTTTCCACTATCTTAGCTCAGGATCCTCCACCATGGCACAGATTTTTCATGGGAGATCCTGGAGAGGGGCCTGGATACCAGGCACTGGACAGTTTGGAAGGCAATGTTCTCTTTAGTTATCTTAGCTCAGGCTGCTATAACAGAATACCATATACTGGGTGGCTTAAACAGTATTTATTTCTCACAATTCTGGAGGCTGTGAAGTCCAAGATCAAGGTATAAGATGATTCAGTTCCTGGTGAGAGCTCTCTTTCTGGCTTGCAGTCAGCTGCCTTCTTGCTGTGTCTTAACATGACAGAGAGCAAGTGAGCTCTGGTCTCTCCCTCTTCTTCTTTTTTTTTTTTTAAGATTTTATTTATTTATGTGACAGAGAGACAGTGTGTGAGTACAAGCAGAGGGAGAGGGAGAAGCAGGCTCCCTGCCGAGCAATACCAGGACCCTGGGATCCTGACCTGAGCCAAAGGCAGACACTTAACCGACTGAGCCACCCAGGCGCCCTGCCTCCCTCTTCTTATAAGAATACTAATCCCATTTTGCAAGCTCCACATTCATGACTCTAATACCTCCTAAAGACCCCACCTCCAAATACCATCATGTTAGAGCTTCAACATATGAATTGTGGGAGAACACACACATTCAGTCTGTAATACTTATGAACCTCACCTTCTCAGGCAATACTCACCAAAACTTAAAACTGTCCAGACACAACCCCACAAACTTCATGCTCTTCAGGATAGAGAAAAGAGACTGAGGGTGCAGATGACAAGGTCCCTCTGTTTCCCAATGAAGACCACCATAAGTAAAACCCTGCAAATGCAAAGAAACCCCAGGAAGCAAAATAACAAAAGATGTTAAGTGTCTGAACCAAGTGTCCACTGCTGAGAAGGTCTCCAGGGGAGTCAAGCAAGAGCCTGTCACAGACCCTCCTTTTCCAGGAGTGATGGACCTGACACATGGAAAGCCAAAAAGAGTTCAGAGTAGAGGATGTCTCTGGTACCTGAATCCACTTTGAGAATGAACTAGATGCTTTGGGAAAGTGATGAATGAGCCTGAGTCACCTAATTGGAAAGAATCCAGAGGTAGGAATCAGACAATGTCAAGTCCTTGCTCTTCCCTTGTTTTCTTCCGTGTGACTGCAGACAAGTCACTTTACCTCCTTGAGCCTTCCTTTTCTTTCTGTCAATGGGAGTAACCCCAGCCTGTTTGTCTCTTCCCTGGGCTGTTCTGAGGATCAAATGACATTATGCATAGGAAGGTGCTTTAATTGAACACTCAGCATGTGTCATGCTGTGTGCTGGGCACTCTACCAATGTTATGTCACTTATTCCTCATAATAATCCTGCAAAATAAGACTCCTCATCCCATATTACAGCTGAGGAAGCAGGAGAGAGGGGCCCCACAACTCACCCAAGATCACCCAGATAGTAAGAGGTGGAGCTGACATTCCAGCTCAGATGTGCCTGGAGCTGAAGACAATGTTCTTTCCATTAGGGCATGATTACTGCTATTGTTGTTGATTGTATGCCTCTTCTATGATTCATCTTGGGAGCATATTCTTAATGCAGGGCACATGGGGGTGCTTAAGGCATCATGAAAAGGTACCTGGTTGTTGCCAACATTCCTCACTTTTCAACACCATGAGCCACATTCCAAATGAATTAATCAGA
Organism: Halichoerus grypus; assembly: GCF_964656455.1. Taxonomy (NCBI): domain Eukaryota; kingdom Metazoa; phylum Chordata; class Mammalia; order Carnivora; family Phocidae; genus Halichoerus; species Halichoerus grypus. The sequence continues at coordinate 170,544,954 of NC_135713.1, forward strand.
TTTCTGCAGTGCTGTGTTTCAAGGAGATCACAGTTTCTAATACCAAGGTCCTAGGGGAATAATGGGCCAGAAATGATGCCCCCAATGATGCTGATGAGAAGAGGACTACTTCCAGGCCCTGCTGATGGCATTAGTGAGGGGAGAAGGCATCCCCCAGGATACCCACCCTGGGATGATGTGAGGCTCAGTCCCTATAACTGAGGGGGCAAAAAAAGGAGCCTACAATGCAGGCCTGGACAACATTCCCAGACTGGAGTGAGCAGAATTTCAGCACATTCCTCCATCCAAAATGCTCCATAATTGCCTTTTTGGCCCTAAGAACAAAATCCCTGAATGGGCAACCTAGCAGCACTGGCAAAATAAGCAGCTAGGCATGCATGCCACACTCTGCTTTCCAACAAATTAGCCTGGAACGTGTGGATTCTGACCACAGAGCATCAACATAAGGGGAAATGGAAATGCAGGTGCAAGACTTTCATCAGGGATAGCTCTCCTGCTGGGAGAGCCTAGAGGGAGGGAGCTCTGGCTCCTTAGCAATCCAAACCAAGGCAGGGTAGTGTCACTCAAAGACCTTGGCCCATCTCTGGAAGCAGGTTGGAGGGAGGGGCATGAGGGATTCCATGACTCTCAGCTGGAGTGAAACTCAGAAAGTACAAAGCAGATTCTTGATTAGTGTTGGGATATCGGTCTCCAGGAACTATTTGATTTGAAGAATCCCTACTGGGATCCTCTCTTGAACATAGCATGGTGGAGTAGAAAAGCAGGACTTGGGAGAGCTTCCAACCTGCTATTTAGGAGCCTGCCACTGGGGCAAGTTCCTGGCTAATGTGTGTGTGTGTGTGTGTGTTTGTGTGTATGTGTACATGTGCACATATAAGAGGAAGCAAGCATTGTCAAATACAAGAGGCTCATGGGAAGGTACCATACCATACATTGCACAGCAAACAACTAAACAAATACAAGAAAAAGCAAGTTGACCTTTTTGAAGCCCAGTGGCAATCTTATTAAAATCTTTCCTTCCCCTCCCCTGAGACTTGGTTTCCATATCTTGACTTTGCCACTTACTTCTTCCTGTGACCTAGTTGTGTTACTTACTTTCCCTGCACTTCAGTTTCTTCACCTGTAAAATGGGATCATCTTGTGCTAATCAGGGTGAAGGGAGGGAATCAAATGACAAGATGTGTGTGAAAAGCACTTGCAAACTATAAATACACTTTAGGATTTGTTTTTGATGGGGAGAGGGTGAACATAAACAGTAGAGAAAAGCAAATTTCAAAGAAGTGTGTATTTCCTCTTCCCAGGAATGAGGTCTAGAGGGACTCTAATCCTCAGAGATTGTGTTTTAGGGCTCTGGAAAGATTGGTTCCACAGCCTCTGAAATGAATCAGAAATTGAAAAGAGAAAGCTAAAGCGATTGTGTGTGTTTATTTGAGTGGGGCATGAAAGCAGATAATGGGGGGCCTGGAAGGAGATCTTTGTGTTCTCCTAGGTGGAAGTGAGTGGGGGAGGTCCAGAGGGTAGTCATACCACTGGAAGTGCGGAGGTCCCAGACAATAGCCTGAGCCCCAGGAGAAATGGGACCAGAAAGAACACTCATGGGAAGAAATTTGCCTGCCTCCCCATGCTGACCCTCTCCACCTCTCTTGAAGCTGGAACCAAACCAGATGGGACGGTATAGGGGATGAACCAGCTCACATACTTTCTGCCCAGAGCATTCATTTTTCAGAGAACTGTAGCAGAGCTGAGTGTGTGGTAGGATCAGGGGGCTGGGGGTGACCATAACAAGTCATACGGGTGTTGAGAAGGGCGGGCAGCTGGTGTTAGGGCAGAAGGGCTCTGTTTCAGTTTGCAAGATAGCTCCCCCTCTCCTCTCTCTGCACTTTTCTTGGAACCTCACATCCTGTTCAGGTAGGGACCTGGGGGGTGTCTCCATCAGCAGCACTCTTGGGACGCTGGTGTCCATGGGCAGGGATAGGATGGGAGTGGGGCTCAGGAGCAGTGTGGGGAGTGGTTCTGAAACTTCTATGGCTGAGCTAAGGAGCATTGCCTATGAGCAAATCTGGTCCCTGCCAAAAAGGGGACTTGGGGAAAAGGACAATATGCCCCTAGGTGCTAGACCACTGATTTGTAATGCAGTCTACAGGGCATGAGGTACACTTGGCCAGAAATGCAGAGGAATAATATTTCAGACACTAGGAAAAAAGGAATGTAGGTGTTGACAGGGCCCTCCCTCAGCATAGTGGCAGACGCAGAAGGTGTGAGTGTGTGATTATATGGACCTGTGGGTGGAGTCACAGACCAGGAGTCCAGGGAATAGGGGTCTAGCCCCAACATCTCCATTTGGCCCCTGTGGGACACTGAGTCAATCTTTTACTGATAGAGGAGGAGTCTTCCAATGCTTAAGCACCTTGTGTATGCTGAACAGGGCGCTGAGCACTTTTATAGAAAGATCATCTTACTTTGAACCACAGCCCTGAGAGGTATGAGGAATTATCTCTATTTTAGAAATGAAGAAACTGAAGCCCTGACAGGTTGTGACTCTCATAGATTCTGCCCTCAATTACGTCTTTACTGGGCCTAAGAATTTGTATTCTAAGAAATCTGTATTTTTAAAATACTCCTTAGGCAAAACCATAAGATACCTAGGAATAAATCTAACCAAGAGGCAAAGGATCTGTACTCAGAAAACTATAAAATACTCATGAAAGAAATTGAGGAAGACACAAAGAAATGGAAAAACGTTCCATGCTCATGGATTGGAAGAACAAATATTGTGAAGATGTCAATGCTACCTAGAGCAATCTACACATTCAGTGCAATCCCCATCAAAATAACATCCACTTTTTTCAAAGAAATGGAACAAATAATCCTAAAATTTGTATGGAACCAGAAAAGACCCCACATAGCCAGAGGAATGTTGAAAAAGTAAAGCAAAGCTGGTGGCATCACAATTCCAGACTTCCAGCTCTATTACAAAGCTGTCATCATCAAGACAGTATGGTACTGGCACAAAAACAGACACATAGATCAATGAAACAGAATAGACAGCCCAGAAATGGACCCTCAACTCTATGGTCAACTAATCTTTGACAAAGCAAGAAAGAATGTCCAATGGAAAAAAGACAGTCTCTTCAACAAATGGTGTTGGGAAAAATGGACAGCCAGATGCAGAAGAATGAAACTGGACCATTTCCTTACACCACACACAAAAATAGACTCCAAATGGTTGAAAGACCTCAATGTGAGACAGGAGTCCATCAACATCCTAAAGGAAAACACAGGGAGCAACCTCTTCGACCTCAGCCACAGCAACTTCCTAGAAACATTGCCAAAGGCAAGGGAAGCAAGGGCAAAAATGAACTATTGGGACTTCATCAAGATAAAAAGCTTTTGCACAGCAAAGGAAACAGTCAACAAAACCAAAAGACAACTGACAGAATGGGAGAAGATATTTGCAAATGACATATCAGATAAAGGGCTAGTATCCAAAATCTATAAAGAACTTATCAAACTCAACACCCAAAGAACAAATGATCCAATTAAGAAATGGGCAGAAGGCATGAACAGACATTTTTCCAAAGAAGACATCCAAATGGCCAACAGACACATGAAAAAGTGCTCAACATCGCTCGGCATCAGGGAAATCCAAATCAAAACCTCAATGAGATACCACCTCACACCAGTCAGAATGGCTAAAATTAACAAGTCAGGAAATGACAGATGTTGGCGGGGATGTGGAGAAAGGGGAACCCTCCTACACTGTTGGTGGGAGTGCAAGCTGGTGCAGCCACTCTGGAAAACAGTATGGAGGTTCCTCAAAAAGTTGAAGATAGAGCTACCATATGATCCAGCAATTGCACTATTGGGTATTTACCCCAAAGATACAAAAGTAGGGATCCAAAAGGGCACGTGCACCCCGATGTTTATAGCAGCAATGTCCACAATAGCCAAACTGTGGAAAGAGCCAAGATGTTCATCAACAGATGAATGGATAAAGAAGAGGTGGTATATATATACAATGGAATATTATGCAGCCATCAAAAGGAATGAGATCTTGCCATTTGTAACGACGTGGATGGAACTGGAGGGTATTATGCTGAGCGAAATAAGTCAAACAGAGAAAGACATGTATCATATGACCTCACTGATATGAGGAATTCTTAATCTCAGGAAACAAACTGAGGGTTGCTGGAGTGGGGGGTGGGGTGGGAGGGATGGGGTGACTGGGTGATGGACACTGGGGAGGGTATGTGTTCTGGTAAGCGCTGTGAATTGTGCAAGACTGTTGAATCTCAGATCTGTACCTCTGAAACAAATAATGCAATATGTGTTAAGAAAGAAAAAAAAAAAGAAGAAGAATGTAGCAGGAGGGGAAGAATGAAGGGGGGGAAATCAGAGGGGTAGACGAGCCATGAGAGATGATGGACTTTGAAAAACAAACTGAGGGTTCTAGAGGGGAGGGGGGTGGGAGGATGGGTTAGCCTGGTGATGGGTATAGAGGAGGGCACGTTCTGCATGGAGCACTGGGTGTTATGCACAAACAATGAATCATGGAACACTATATCTAAAACTAATGATGTAATGTATGGGGATTAACATAACAATAAAAAAAAAAAAGTTGAAAATAGAGCTACCATACGATCCAACAATTGCACTACTGGGTATTTACCCCAAAGATACAAATGTAGGGATCCAAAAGGGTACGTGCACCCCGATGTTTATAGCAGCAATATCCACAATAGCCAAACTGTGGAAAGAGCCAAGATGTCCATCGACAGATGAATGGATAAAGAAGAGGTGGTATATATATATATACACAATGGAATATTATGCAGCCATCAAAAGGAATGAGATCTTGCCATTTGCAATGACGTGGATGGAACTGGAGGGTATTATGCTGAGTGAAATAAGTCAAACAGAGAAAGATATATATCATATGACCTCACTGATATGAGGAATTCTTAATCTCAGGAAACAAACTGAGGGTTGCTGGAGTGGGGGGGGTGGGATGGGAGTGATGGGGTGACTGGGTGATAGACACTGGTGAGGGTATGTGCTCTGGTAAGCGCTGTGAATTGTGGAAGACTGTTGAATCTCAGATCTGTACCTCTGAAACAAATAATGCAATATATGTTAAGAAAAAAAAGAAGAAGATAGCAGGAGGGGAAGAATGAAGGGGGGTGGAATCGGAAGGGGAGACGAACCATGAGAGACGATGGACTCTGAAAAACAAACTGAGGGTTCTAGAGGGGAGGGGGGTGGGAGGATGGGTTAGCCTGGTGATGGGTATTAAAGAGGGCAAGTTCTGCATGGAGCACCAGGTGTTATGCACAAACAATTAATCATGGAACACTACATCTAAAACTAATGATGTAATGTATGGTGATTAACATAACAATAAAAAATAAAAAAAATACTCCTTAGGCAATTCTGAGCCCGAACTATAATTATTTATTCATTCAATTATCTATTCAACAAGTATTATTGAGTGCCTATCATGTTCTAGACACTATCAAGATTGTAGATACAAAATAGTCCCTGTGGAGTTTATGTTCTACCGAGGAAAGACACACAATGAAGAAAGAAAGAAATACATGCATATTATGTCAGATGATGATAAATGCTATATTGAAAAATAAGACAGATTAACGGGCAAAGTGGTGTGGTGGGGATCTTTGCTCTTTTAACAAGGTTGGTCAGGTAAGACCCCACTGATAAGGGAACATTTGAATAGGGACCAGAGGGAAACAAGAGAGTGAGCCATGTGGCTTTCTGATGGAAGAATCTTCCAGCAGAGGAAGCAGCACACAAAAAGGCCCTGAGACAGGATTGTGCCAGTATGTTCAAAGAGAAATGGAGAGGGAGAAGGAAAGTAGCATAAGATTAGATCAATGAAATAACAGGCAGACCATGTGGGGCTTTTCAGGCCTTTGTAAAGAGCTCAACTTTCACCATGAATGAGATGGGGAAGCATTAAAAGATTGTAGCAGCTAAGTGCCCTAGTATGTCTTGTATTTTTGGTTGCTATATAAAGAGTGGACTAAAGGGGTGCAAGGAAAGAAATAGAGAGACCAGTTAGGAGGCCCTAAAATAATCCACAGGGAGATAATGGTGGCAGGAATTCTGGTGGAAACAGTGGGGGCAGTGAGAAGCAGATAAGTTCTGGAAATATTTTTGAGGGCAGAGCTAATGGACTTGAATGTGAATTATGAAAGAGGAGAGCAATGAGAGATGGGTCCAAAGTTTTGGTCTGAGTAACTGAAAGCATTAAGTAGCAATTTACTGAGATGGAGAAGAATGAAGGATAAGTAGTTTTGGGGTTGGGCATAAGAACTTGGTTAAGGACATATTGAGTTTAGCCTGTCTATTAGACATCCAAATGGAGCTATTGAATAGGCAGTTAGATTTAGGAGACTAGAGATCTGGTGATCTCTGGGATGAAGATATAAATTTGGGAACTGTTAGTATATGGATGGAATGTAAAGCCATGAGACTGGATGGGATACTCTAAGGATTAAGAAAAGATGTATGTGCCTTAGGACATTCCAGTGCTTAGAGGTTGGAGAGATGAGGAAAATCAATATATACGACTGAGAAAGAGTACCCAGTAAGTAAAAGCAGAGTCAAGAGAGAATAGTGTCTCATAAGCCAAGCAAAGAAGAAGTTTCAAAAGCATTTGATGTAAGCAATCAACTACGTCAAATGCTTTTGATAGGCAATGTTGAGACCTAAATCTTGGCTATAGTGTTTAAAAATACAGAGGTCAAAGAGCTGTTTTCATGAAGTGGTGGTGGTTGAGTTTGCAAAGTCTGATTCTATGTAGTTTCAGTGCATGTAAATTTTTTTTTAACTGAAAGCATTTATGGAGGTTCTGCATCCGGTAGTGGAGAAGTAGCTCTTATTGGACCAACTTTCCCACAGATAACATTTATTGACTCTGGACAAAATATTAAAAAATAAACCTGAAGGCCCTGGGGAGCAACTGAAAACGGAGAACTTGAAGAGGATCTGAATTTGGGAAAAAGGAATGAAACTAGATGAATTTCACATTTTTATGATTTTTTGCTTAATGGCAGGACCCAGTTTGCTGTACCACATGAGGTAACTAAAACTCCTATGGAAAATCCTTAGTCTTACTGGCTTGAAAAATCAGAAGACAGCATTCAGGATGAGCACAGCAGCTAAAAAATGGAAGGAGGGAGATACCAGGAAAGAGAGAGCCATAGAGGGGGAGCCCTAAATTTGGTGTATATATTTTCTCCAATTCTTTGGCTGAGCGACCCCTGAATATATGCAGAACAGACTCCAAGCAACTCGGCTAAGGGAAAAAATAACTGAATCAAGATTTCAGCCGCTACCCATCACAGGGGAGACAAAGTTTGAAGTTTGAGTTCATCCAAGTTAACTGCTTTCTGAAAGAAAAAATAATATTATTTAAATGATCATAACGGAATTCAGAATCTCCATAATATATCAACCACAATGTCTAGGATACAGTTCACAATTACTAGATATTTGAAGAAACAGAAAAATGTGAACCTAGAAAAAATGCAATAAATGGAAACTGAGTTTGAAATGACCCAGATGTTGAAATTAGCAGACATGGATTTTTTTTTTTATGTTATGTTAATCACCATACATTACATCATTAGTTTTTGATGTAGTGTTCCATGATTCATTGTTTGCGTATAATACCCAGTGCTCCATGCAGAACATGCCCTCTTTAATACCCATCACCAGGCTAACCCATTCCCCCACCCCCCTCCCCTCTAGAACCATGAGGGACTATGGACTCTGAAAAACAAACTAAGGGTTCACAGACATGGATTTTAAAACAGCTATCATAACTTTGCTCAAGGACATAAAGGAAAATACACTTCTAAATTTTTTTTTTTTTTAAGATTTTATTTATTTGCGAGAGAGAGAATGAGAGACAGAGAGCATGAGAGGGAGGAGGGTCAGAGGGAGAAGCAGACTCCCTGCTGAGCAGGTAGCCCGATGTGGGACTCGATCCCGGGACTCCAGGATCATGACCTGAGCCGAAGGCAGTCGCTTAACCAACTGAGCCACCCAGGCGCCCAAGGAAAATACACTTCTAATGAATAAAAAATATAAAAGAAAAACACATCTCAGTAGAGACACAAAGGAGAACCAAATGGAAATTCTAGAACTGAAAAAATACAACATAAATAATAAGTCTTTTACTGAATGATTTTAATAACAGATTAGAAATTATAAAAGAATCATGAAATTAAAAGAGATTAATAGAAATTATCTAATCTAAAGAACGGAGATGAAAAAATTAGGAAAAAAAAAAAACAGTTTCAGGGACCTGTGAGACAATGTCAAAGGTTCTAACATGGGTGTAATTGGAGTCCCAGGAAGAGATAATAGAAAATAGGACAGAAAAAAAAGTATTTGAAGAAATAATAATCAAATTTTCCTAAATTTGGTAAAGATACACATTTGCAGGGTCAATAAGTTCAGCTAGTTCCAAGCAAAATAAACATAATGGTATTCACACCTAAATACATCATAATCAAATTCTAAACAAAACATTTTCTGCCTTGTATGTGCCAGTCACAATTGTAAACACTGTGAATAAAGGAATGAGGCAAATTGATAAAGTCTCTGCCCTCACAGACCTACATTTTAGTGGGGGATTCAGAAACCAAATTAATAAATGAATATAAAATACAATGCCGGGGGGCGGAGCAAGATGGTAGAGGAGTAGAAGACCTGGATTTCGTCTCCTCTCAGGAATTCAGCTGGATAGGGATCAAACCATTCTGAACACCTACAAACTCAACAGGAGATCGAAGAAAAGAATAGCAACAACTCTCTGAACAGAAAAGCGACCACTTTCTGGAAGGTAGGACGTGCGGAGAAGTGAATCCGAGGCGATATTCGGGAGGATAGATGGCGGGGAGGGGCCTCCGTTGGCCGCTTCTGGCAAGTGATAGAGCCGCGGAGCACAAAATCGGAACTTTTAGAAGTCTGCTCCACTGAGGGACGTCACTCTGGTGGCTAAGTGGGGGGTGGAACCCTCGCGGGACAGTGTGGTCTCAGGACCCTCGGGGTCACAGAAAGTCCGGGGGTGCCTGAGTGTGGCAGAGCTCCCAGGTGTCGGAGCAGGGAAGCCGGCTGCAGAGACGGAGTTGAGGCGCGGGCTCTCAGCTCGGGGTTGCCATAAACCGTGATCCGCGGCACAGTCGGGCCACTGCTCCTCCAGCAGGGACCCAACAAGTGGCAGATCCGGGGAGACTCCCCTTCTTCCCCCGGGAGGAGCGGTGCAGGAGCGCACCACAGGGATCTGCTGGGTTTGGAGACTCCACACGGGGTCGGGTGCCAGAGATGGAAACGTGCGGTCACAGGCCGGGTGAGCACGGAGTGTGGCCGGAGACCAGGGAGACGGGAGTGACTGACAGCTTTTCTCTGGGGGTGCACTGAGGAGCGGGGCCCCGAGTTCTCGGCTCCTCCAGGGCAGAGATTGGGAGGCCACCATTTTCACTCTCGGCCTCCAAAGCTGTATGGAAAGCTTGCAGGGAACAAAAGCTCCTGAGAGCAAACCCGAGCAGATTACTTAGCCTGACCTGGCAAGGGCGGGGCAATTCCGGCAACAGGCCCCTCCCCCAGAAGATCAACGAGAACAGCCAGCCAAGACCAAGTTTACCGATCAATGAGAACGGCAGAACTCCAGCGCTAGGGGAATACTGCACATAGAATTCATGGCTTTTTTACCATGATTCTTTAGTCTTTCAAAGTTAATTTTTTTTTTTAACTCTTTTTTCTTTTTTCTTTTTTTTTTTTGAATTTTTCTTTTTCCCTTTTTCAACCAACATCTTATCAATCCCTTTTTTAAAAAACATTTTTATTTTTCATTTTTAGAGTCATATTCTATCCCTTCATAGTAGTTACCCGTCATTTTGGCATATATATATAAGTTGTTCTCTCTTTAAAATTTTGAGATAGTTTCTTCTAACAGATCAAAATAGACTCTAAATCTCTAGTGTATGGTTTTTTTCTACTCCCCTGCCTGATCACATTCTCTCCCTTTTTTTTTCTTTTTTTTTTTAAATCCTCTTCTTTCTTTTTTCAAACAACTTATCAATTCCTTTTATAAAATTTTTTATAATTTCCATCTTTACAGTCATATTCCATCTCTTCATCATATCAACCCTTATTTTTGTACATATATAAGTTTTTCTTTCTTTAAAATTTTGGGAGGCACTTTCTTCTAACAGACCAAAATACACCCAAAATCTAGTGTGTGGCACTGATCTATAAACCAGCCTGATCATATTTGATCACATTCTGTTTTTGTTTTGTTTTGTTTTGTTCTGTTTTTGTTTGTTTTTATCTTTATCTTTATCATTTTCTTTTTTTTTTCTTTCTTTTTCTTTTTTCTTTCTTGCCCTTTCTTTTCCCACTGCTTCAGGTCTTTTCTGATTTGTTTAGAGTATATTTCTGGGGACGTTGTTACCCTGTTAGCATTTTGTTCTCTCATTAATCTATTCTCCTCTGGACAAAATGACAAGACGGAAAAAATCACCTCAACCAAAAGAACAAGAGGTAGTACCGACTGCCAGGGACCTACTCAATACGGACATTAGTATGATGTCAGATCTAGAGTTCAGAATCATCACTTTAAAGATACTAGCTGGGCTTGAAAAAAGCATGGAAGTTATTAGAGAAACCTTTCCTTACAGGCAATACAATGGCACTAAATTCCTATCTTTCAATAGTTACCCTGAATGTAAATGGGCTAAATGTCCCAATCAAAAGACACAGGCTATCAGATTGGATTGAAAAACAAGACCCATTGATATGCTGTCTGCAAGAGACTCATTTTAGACCCAAAGACACCCCCAGATTGAAAGTGGGGGGGTGGAAAACCATTTACCATGCTGATGGACACCAAAAGAAAGCTGGGGTGGCAATCCTTATATCAGACAAATTGGATTTTAAACCAAAGACTGTAATAAGAGATGAGGAAGGACACTATATCCTACTTAAAGGGTCTATCCAAGAAGAAGATCTAACAATTGTAAATATCTATGCCCCTAACATGGGAGCAGCCAATTATATAAGGCAATTAGTAATAAAAGCAAAGAAACAGATCGACAACAATACAATAATAGTGGGGGACTTTAACACCCCCTCACTGAAATGGACAGATCGTCTAAGCAAAAGATCAACAAGGAAATAAAGACTTTAAATGACACACTGGACCAAATGGACTTCACAGACATATTCAGAACATTCCATCCCAAAGCAACGGAATACACATTCTTCTGTAGTGCTCATGGAACATTCTCCAGAATCGATCACATCCTAGGTCATAAATCAGGTCTCAACCGGTACCAAAAGACTGGGATCATTCCCTGCCTATTTTCAGACCACAATGCTTTGAAACTAGAACTCAATCACAAGAGGAAAGTCGGAAAGAACTCAAATACATGGAGGCTAAAGAGCATCCTACTGAAGAATGAATGGGTCAACCAGGAAATTAAAGAAGAATTAAAAAAATTCAGGGAAACCAATGAAAATGAAAACACAACTATTCAAAATCTTTGGGATACAGCAAAGGCAGTCCTAAGAGGAAAGTATATAGCAATACAAGCCTTTCTCAAGAAACAAGAAAGGTCTCAAGTACACAACCTAACCCTACACCTAAAGGAGCTGGAGAAAGAACCGCAAATAAAGCCTAAACCCAGCAGGAGAAGAGAAATAATAAAGATCAGAGCAGAAATCAATGAAATAGAAACCAAAAGAACAGTAGAACAGATCAACAAAACTAGGAGCTGGTTCTTTGAAAGAATTAACAAGATTGATAACCCCCTGGCCAGACTTATCAAAAAGAAAAAAGAAATGACTCAAATCAACAAAATCATGAATGAAAGAGGAGAGATCACAACCAACACCAAAGAAATACAAACAATCATAAGAACATATTGTGAGCAACTCTATGCCAGCAAATTAGATCACCTGGAAGAAGTGGATGCATTCCTAGAGATGTATCAACTACCAAAACTGAACCAGGAAGAAATAGAAAACCTGAACAGACCTATAACCACTAAGGAAATAGAAGCAGTCATCAAAAATCTCCCAAAACACAAAAGCCCAGGGCCAGATGGCTTCCCAGGGGAATTCTACCAAACATTTAAAGAAGAATTAATACCTATCCTTCTGAAACTGTTCCAAAAAATAGAAATGGAAGGAAAACTTCCAAACTCATTTTATGAGGCCAGCATTACCTTGATCCCAAAACCAAAGACCCCATCAAAAAGGAGAATTACAGACCAATATCCCTGATGAACATGGATGCAAAAATTCTCACCAAAATACTAGGCAATAGGATCCAACAGTACATTAAAAGGATTATTCACCACGACCAAGTGGGATTTATCCCTGGGCTGCAAGGTTGGTTCAACATCCGCAAATCAATCAACGTGATAGAATACATTAAGAAAAGAAAGAACAAGAATCAGAGGATCCTCTCAATAGATGCAGAAAAAGCATTTGACAAAGTACAGCATCCTTTCTTGATCAAAACTCTTCAGAGTATAGGCATAGAGGGTACATACCTCAATATCATAAAAGCCATCTATGAAAAACCTACAGCGAATATCATTCTCAATGGGGAAAAACTGAGAGCTTTCCCCCTAAGGTCAGGAACACGGCAGGGATGTCCACTATCACCACTGCTATTCAACATAGTATTGGAAGTCCCAGCCACAGCAATCAGACAACAAAAAGAAATAAAAGGCATCCAAATTGGCAAAGAAGAAGCCAAACTCTCACTCTTTGCAGATGATATGATACTTTATGTGGAAAACCCAAAAGACTCCACCCCAAAACTGCTAGAACTCATACAGGAATTCAGTAAAGTGGCAGGATATAATCAATGCACAAAAATCAGTGGCATTCCTATACACCAACAACAAGACAGAAGAAAGAGAAATTAAGGAGTCGATCCCATTTACAATTGCACCCAAAACCATAAGATACCTAGGAATAAATCTAACCAAAGAGGCAAAGGATCTGTACTCAGAAAACTATCAAATACTCATGAAAGAAATTGAGGAAGACACAAAGAAATGGAAAAACGTTCCATGCTCATGGATTGGAAGAACAAATATTGTGAAGATGTCAATTCTACCTAGAGCAATCTACACATTCAGTGCAATCCCCATCAAAATACCATCCACTTTTTTCAAAGAAATGGAACAAAGAATTCTAAAATTTGTATGGAACCAGAAAAGACCCCGCATAGTCAGAGGAATGTTGAAAAAGAAAAGCAAAGCTGGCGGCATCACAATTCCGGACTTCCAGCTCTATTACAAAGCTGTCATCATCAAGACAGTATGGTACTGGCACAAAAACAGACACATAGATCAATGAAACAGAATAGACAGCCCAGAAATGGACCCTCAACTCTATGGTCAACTAATCTTTGACAAAGCAGGAAAGAATGTCCAATGGAAAAAGACAGTCTCTTCAACAAATGGTGTTGGGAAAACTGGACAGCCACATGCAGAAGAATGAAACTGGACCATTTCCTTACACCGCACACAAAAATAGACTCCAAATGGTTGAAAGACCTCAATGTGAGACAGGAGTCCATCAACATCCTAAAGGAGAACACAGGCAGCAACCTCTTTGACCTCAGCCGCAGCAACTTCTTCCTAGAAACATCGCCAAAGGCAACGGAAGCAAGGGCAAAAATGAACTATTGGGACTTCATCAAGATAAAAAGCTTTTGCAAAGCAAAGGAAACAGTCAACAAAACCAAAAGACAACTGACAGAATGGGAGAAGATATTTGCAAACGACATATCAGATAAAGGGCTAGTATAAAATCTATAAAGAATTTATCAAACTCAACACCCAAAGAACAAAGAATCCAATCAAGAAATGGGCAGAAGACATGAACAGACATTTTTCCAAAGAAGACATCCAAATGGTCAACAGACACATGAAAAAGTGTTCAATATCGCTTGGCATCAGGGAAATCCAAATCAAAACCTCAATGAGATACCACCTCACACCAGTCAGAATGGCTAAAATTAACAAGTCAGGAAATGACAGATGTGGCGGGGATGTGGAGAAAGGGGAACCCTCCTACACTGTTGGTGGGAGTGCAAGGTGGTACAGCCACTCTGGAAAACAGTATGGAGGTTCCTCAAAAAGTTGAAAATAGAGCTACCATACGATCCAGCCATTGCACTACCTGGTATTTACCCCAAAGATACAAAAGTAGGGATCCGAAAGGGTATGTGCACCCCGATGTTTATAGCAGCAATGTCCACAATAGCCAAACTGTGGAAAGAGCCAAGATGTCCATCAACAGATGAATGGATAAAGAAGAGGTGGTATATATATATAATGGAACATTATGCAGCCATCAAAAGGAATGAGATCTTGCCATTTGCAATGACGTGGATGGAACTGGAGGGTATTATGCTGAGCGAAATAAGTCAAACAGAGAAAGACATGTATCATATGACCTCACTGATATGAGGAATTCTTAATCTCAGGAAACAAACTGAGGGTTGCTGGAGTGGGGGGTGGGGTGGGAGGGATGGGGTGACTGGGTGATGGACACTGGGGAGGGTATGTGTTCTGGTAAGCGCTGTGAATTGTGCAAGACTGTTGAATCTCAGATCTGTACCTCTGAAACAAATAATGCAATATATGTTAAGAAAGAAAAAAAAGAAGAAGAATGTAGCAGGAGGGGAAGAATGAAGGGGGGGAAATCGGAGGGGTAGATGAACCATGAGAGATGATGGACTCTGAAAAACAAACTGAGGGTTCTAGAGGGGCGGGGGATGGGAGGATGGGTTAGCCTGGTGCTGGGTATTAAAGAGGGCACGTTCTGCATGGAGCACTGGGTGTTATGCACAAACAATGAATCATGGAACACTATATCTAAAACTAATGGTGTAATGTATGGGGATTAACATAACAATAAAAAATAAAAAAAAATACAATGCCAGTGTAATACAAACAGCATAAAGAAAAGAAAATATAGTAAAATATAAAATGAGGAAAAACACAGCTAAGTGAGGGACTAGTTAATGAGGGAGTGCTCCTTTGAACCACAGGTTTTTTCTCACGAAATTGTGTAAGTAAGTTCAAAGCTGTCCATTTCATGCTGCTCTTCAATTTATTGAGAACTTATTCTGTGCTGAACACTGTTGTAGGTATTCTATACATATTAACTCATTTAATATTCACAATAACTCTTGGAAGCAGGTACTATTACTGCCCTCACTTTAAAAGCAAAAAACTGAAAAAAGAGGAGAAATTAAGTTATTGCTAAAGTTTACACAGCTCCAGAGTCCATAGTCTGGACCATTACAGTCCATTGCCTCTATGAACAGAATTCTTCAGCTGGCTTGTCTGAATAATTCGTCATCATTGTAATCTTACACAGCAATTATTGGGCACTGATCATGGCCCTGGCACTCTCCTACATGTTTTACCCGAATTATTTTCAATCCTCACAATCACCTCAGTGAAGAGATTTGAGGATCTCTGTTTTATTGATGAAGAAATTAAGAATTAGAGAGGCCAAGTAATTTATTCAGGGTCCTACAACCTTTAAAAAGAGAAGCTGGCATTCAAATCTGGATCTGCTATGTTCCAAAGGGTAGAAAGTTTTTCCCTATTTGGATCAGTCTAGCTGGAGAATACTTTTACAGACTAAAGGCTTTAAAAAATGGTTGTAATGACTGCTTTTAATTTCTCTTATATACTAAGTTTCACTAACTTCTCATTGCCAACCTCTTATATCCAATTTCACGGTGGCTTTGACCCAACCACATTCACCTTGCGCTGTCCCTTCTCTCTATCTCACGGTCCAGGCAAACAGGAACACTTGGGATTTCTCCAATCTATCTGATTCTCATCTACCGTATTTGTCCACTTTCTTTTCTCTTCCAGATCCCTAGTCCTTCTGTATACAATCTGCAATCTGACAGCATCACACTATTCTTCTACGTTTAGTTAAAAAAAAAATCCTTTCTCCATGAAGACTGTTTATGTTCTTTCAACCTCTGACTCCTCTGACCCTCACCCCCCAGGACCTTTTTCCAATCTTGGAATGCATATGACTCAGCCAATCTACACGCTGTCACTCTGGGCAAGTCATTGGGCCTCATTGCAAGAGGGTCATTGGCCCTCTCTGGGCCTCACTGCAAGAGGATGAAAGAACCCATGTTATTTTCTCACAGTATAAGATGAGGGCACATTGGGGTTCCATAGGATGCCTGAGCAATACCAGTTCAGCAGCCACATGGGTAGAGCCCTGTATAGCAGGATTCCTATTACCCCTACTCCACAGGGGATGTTGATGCCTCCCCCCCCACCAACCAGTGGGCACAAGGTGGGACTGGATAGTTGCCTACCCAGTATAGCATAGAGGCTTTGGAGCCAGTAGATCTAGGATGCAAGCCTACTTATAGCCATGTGATCTTTGGGCAAGTCACTTATCCCAGTGCCTCAGTTTCCTCCTCCCTTTCTAATATTTCAATCATAACGTCTTCATTAGAGATTGTTGCAGTCACATCATGAGCATGACACATAAAGGTGTGCTGTGTATGTTTCTTCCCTTTGTCTTCCTGTTGGCTAAATTTGTGGTCACTAGCTTTGGCTGAAAGGCGTGGGTAGTAACATTAAGGAAAACCCCCTTCCTATGTTACTTAGTGAATTCCTAGACAGAGAGCATCTGGCCTCTGAACTGGCTTTGAGGCTGGCAGCTGCACAGTCCTGCCATGAATGACGGGTTTGTCTACTGGTCCTGGGAAGTGACTGGGACTTGCCTCCACTTTACGCTCCTCCCTTTTGGCTCCATTCTAGGTGGTTCATGCTCCTTTCCTCATCACTGTCTGGTTCCCCAAGCATGTGGATAGAGCCCCCTCAAGAGGCAGGGCAGGTGAATTGACAAAATGCAGTGCAAATTGAGTTATGGAGCAGGCTGTTGGGTCAATGACTGAAAATGAACTGGCAGGAAGACAACTAGTCTCAGAAAAATGCCAGGTCCTGGGAATTCGTCATATTAGTGGATGTTTCTACTTCTCTGGGTCTGTGCAACAGCTTCATTTCTTAAGCCTTAATTTTGTCCTCCTGAGGAATGGCACTGACCTTCTTTGGATCCAGGAGGGAAGACCAGAGGAGGAAGGAAGTTGGAGGGGCAGTCTGACATAGCAGAATGGATGTGGGATTTGGAGGCACAGGTCCTTGCATATAATTTTGGGCAGTTACCTAACCTCTCTGGGTCTCATTTCCCTACTATTTCCAGGATTGATGTGATGATTAACTGATAACCAATAACTGGGAAAGGGCTTTGTAACCATAAAAAAATCTCCACAGATACTAGCACTTGATGGTTATTAGGAGCATTAGATGAAATAATGTATGCAAAATACGGAGTCAGTGACTGGATGCAGAGCAAAGGACCCATAACCAGGTTGTCCTCAGTAGTGGTTGTGGTTGTTAGAGGAAGCAGCAGGATGGAGCCTCTGACCAGCCACACTTCGGAGTGAGCAGACCTGCCTCCAAATCCTGGCTCTGGCACTGTCTCTATTGTGTCAGAGACCAATCAAGTTATGTACCCTTCTCAAGTCTCAGTTTTCTCATCTGTAAAATGGGGATGCTGATAATTGAGAACACCTTGGTGGTTGTGATGGTTAGGTAAGTCCAGAAAGCAGAGCACTGAATACACAATAAATGTTTCTCTTCCTTTGTCAGCATTCAGGAAGCCATTTGGTTCTAGCACCTTATCCACAACTGATCCCCCAAATATCCAGATTCCACAGGACTCTAGCACCTGGAACCTGATCAGGAAGTGAGAATTCCCTAGGATGCTCAAACACGGTCTGGAGGCTCCTGTTACATATTCTAAACCTCACACCATTACACCTTTGCCTCCTTCTTGCACCTTGTGCTGTTTCTTTAAGGCATTCATGAAATGTAGGCAATCAGACTTGCTTGATTTTCTTCCCAGGAATACTGTGAGGACCATCAAGGTGATCTACATCAAGCAGCTTTTAGATGATCAACTGTGGCACACAGATCAGTTACGGCTGCTATGACCTTTGCTGTGGCTAATAGAGGGCTTTGGCGGTGAGAAAGTGACTAGGGGAAGGGACCATGTGGCTCATAAACCAAAGATGAGACTTAAAGACAACAGACCAAGTTCAACCAACTCCACGTACATCTCTCCCATTGTCAACATCCCCTGTGGAGTGGGGGTAATAGGAATCCTGCTATACAGGGCTCTACCCATGTGGCTGCTGAACTGGTATTGCTCAGGCATCCTATGGAACCCCAATGTGCCTTCATCTTATATTGTGAGAAAATAACATGGGTTCTTTCATCCTCTTGCAGTGAGGCCCAGAGAGGGCCAATGACTTGCCCAGAGTGACAGCGTGTATGGTGCTCGGCCCATAGTAGGCATTGGCTGTCTTGTACAGAGTAGGTCCATAGTAGGACTTTGTTAAGAATTGGTCATGCTGATTGTTATCACACACATGATGGTGATAAGGCTGTAAACACTGATTAGGTACATAGCAGTGACTACGATGTAAATTCAATCTCCAAGGTAGAAGATACCTTCATCTTACACAGGAGAAAAATAACAGGCTCAGGGAAGTTAAGTGGCATGCCCACAATCACACAGCTGGCCATTACAGAGACCTATCTGTGTCCAGATGCTTCTGTATCCAGAACTCATATTCTTGCCTCCAGGGTCTGCACCAAGCTCTCAGCTTTAAATTCGTAGAGTGGCTGGTGTCCTACACTGGAAGGTAGTCATCAGTTTTTCAAAGGCTGGTCCTTCTGCAGCATTGGACAGCATAGTCACAGACTCTGAGGTTGTCCCCTTGATCCCTCATCCAGAGGACAAACACTTGCTACCCCTCCCTAGTCCTTGCTCTGTGGGAAGCCTGACTATGGGTCTGCATTGAAAAAGCGGTAAAGAGGTTCTTCATGAATACTTCATAATTGCTACCATTCTGCATATTGCCAGCCCTGGGCATTTCTGTGGCCTCTGCAAGGTCCAGCCCTCCCTTGCAAATAGATGGTGCGCCACCAGGGTGGTTAACACGCCCTAAACCCTGCCTTTTGTGCATGCTCTTGCTGCCAAGTACCCACAATGCACACTCACCCAGAATTGCTCCCGTGAGGAAAAACAGTGACGGTAGGTCAGTGGAGGCAGGTTGGTATTTTAAAAGAAGAGCTAGAATCACTGCTCACAGTTCTAGCAGGGTTTGGGGCCTTGGAGAGGGAGACCTGTGGCTTTTCCCAGCAGGGGGCTTGTACCAACACTTAGTGGGTGATGGTACTTTCTTTGTCCAGTAAGAACAAAGTAAAGAATTGTTATCCCATCTCCAGCAGGCACCAGGGTTGTTCAGAGAGGATTTATTAGTTCTGAAACCAAAGCTTGCCATCTTTTTTTTTTTTACTGGAAATGCCATGTCAGGCACTCTTTTTTTTTTTTTTTTTTAATGAAACTGGGGGAAGCTGACTTGCTTGGGGCAGGCAAGGTCACACTCTCTCTGGGCTATGGCATGGTGGGTGGGACCCTGCTTGTGTCAGCAACTGCTGCCTCTGAATCACAGCTGGATCCTTATCCCTTCTTCAGTGTAGACCATGTTCAGGCCTCCTGCAATACAAGGGCTCTTTGGGGGGAATGTTTGTGCCCTGGATAAGGGATCAAGGGGACAGCCTCCAAACCTGTGACTATGTTGTCCAGGGCTGCAGAAGGACCCACCATGGCTGCTTTCACCCTCTGCAGGCCCAGCACAGCCATAAATCTCCTTCGTCAGCCTCTCTGCTCTTGGGTCCTCTTGTCCAGGCAGATGGGGAAAGCCCTGACTCTAGAGTCAAACAATTCCAACTCAACTCTGCCGCTACTGGTAGGTGCAAGAGCGCAGCACAGAAACTCTTGGTCCCCCCTTTGCTCCTTGGTGATAAGGTGAGGTTAGTGATGATAACACCACCTGGGAAGTTCATTCTGAGGAAAAAACGAGATAATTCATGGGAAGAGTTGAGCACAGTGTCTGGCACTTAGTAGGTGCTCAAATCTTGTATTTACTTCTATGACCATGAAGGATATGAAAACACAAGTTATGGTAAATCAGGCCTGGGCTCAAATCCTGACTTCTCCATATACTAGCTGAATGGCCTTTAGCAAGTTCTGTAAATTCTCTGAGTCTTGGATTCCTTTGTACCCATTCTCTAGAGTCAGTGTAAGGATGAACTGAGGTGTAGTATATATACTATTTGGTACTGTTTCTGACTCAGTCAGTTAAGTGTCTGCCTTTGGCTCAGGTCATGATCTTGGAGTCTTGGGTTCCAGCCCCATATCAGGCTCCCTGCTCAGTGGGGAGTCTGCTTCTCCCTCTGCCCTTCACCCCACTCTGGCTCTGGCTCTCTCAAATAAATAAATAAATAAATAAATAAATAAATAAATAAATAAGAAATGTTTTGTACTACATACTTTAATTGCCACGTGGTAGGTACTCAGTGCCTCTTCTTTGCTGCGGGGCCCCACGTGAGCCCGTCGTTGGGCCTCCCTGGTGCTGACCACCTGTGCTATTCTCTCATTGCTGGGGGCTGCCTGCTCTGTCAGACACTGGGCTCTGTCCTGTGTTAGACTTGCTCCCAGCACTCAAGTTGGAAAAATGTCCTCAGGGGGTGGGTCTATTCCAGTCCGAGGACCTTTCGGAATCCATCTCAGCCTGGGGCAGGTATCTGGGCCACACCAGTTCACACCCAAAACAAGATGCAGAGACCTGAATTGAAAACGGGAACCTTCTTTCCAGGTGAATCAAGAATCAAAGATGTGGAAATTTTATACCAAGTTTGATCTTTCCCAGAGACACTGGAGTGTGGCTTGGGTTGGAAGCCTCTCTGTCAGAATGCTGAGGAAAGATGTCTCCAGACCCCTAAATGGGCTTCCTTGTGACAGGCGGCTACATCAGAAGCAAGATTTCAGGGACTACCAACTACAGTGATGGGGCCATGGAAACTCAGCCCTGTACCAGGAAGTCATACAAAGAAAATAGGTGGGCTCCTACTATGTGTTTGCCCTGCAGACCTACTGTGTGTCAAGCCCTGGGCTGGATACTCTACAAACATTCTCATTCAGTCCCCAGTAACATGAGTTTGAAGATCTTTGTCCTACCGAGGAGGATACTGAAGTTCAGAGAGGATATGCAACTTGTGCAGGTCTACCTAATTAGTAAGCTCCTGGGGCAGGGACTCTGCCATTTTCATCCCCTAGAGTTAAACACAATACTCAGTACACAAGAGCTCAGTAGGTGTGGAAGCAGATGAGGAAAATGATTTTTTAGCTTTATTTTCTACTTGCCCCATATCCCCAGATTTATTGCTGTTTCCCAGATTTGCAATGTCTTTCTGGTCCATATTTTTGTGCCTGTAGTCGCCTCTGACTAGAATATCTTTCCCCTTTCTCCACCAAGCAAACTCCCATGTCTCCTTCAATGTAGCTCAAATGTCACCTTTTCTGTTTTTAAAGTCCCTTCTGTAGAGAGTTCATATCTCCCTAGCAGGGCCCCATAGCAATTTGTCCACTCCTCTAGGAGAGCATTTATCACATAGATTATAATTACTTGATTGTGTGTCCTTTTCTTCCATTAGACAGCTTGTAGGTTTGGCCATGTTGGAATTGTGTTTGTGCCCAGGATGTCCATATAAGAATGTACGTTCAGCCCCTACCTTCTAGGAGTAGAGTATAATTTCCAGGTTGCTGATGTCAAGAAATGGACACATAGGAAATTGTCATTGAATGACTGGCAATTGCAAGCTTCATGGCAGAAACACATCCCAATATCAATAGTACATTGACCTTTTGACTCATACTCTGCCCTTTTGTGAGTTTGACACAGTGGATCAATTTTTCCATGTCTCAATGTCTAGACATCTGGAGACAGTCAGTTTTAGCCAGCATCAGGGCCCTACCCTAGGCCACATTCTTGGCCTAACAAATCCCATGTTTTTGTCAATGACTCAGAAGAATGCAATGAGCTTTTGCTCATCAAATTTGCAGATGAAAGACAGTGGCAGGGATGGTGATTATGTCAGATGACAGAATCAGGATCCAAAATGATCACAATAAGCGGAACAAAGGGTCAACTCATTTAGCAGAGATTAATATCAGGTCCAGAAACAAACCGCACAGGGATTGGAGGAGGGTGGCATGACTTAGCAGAAGCATGTGGGGGCAAAGTCTTGTTTACTTAGGAGTGAGTTAGACACAGACAGAAGGTGGTGTGGCCATTAGGAATGGAAGCTGAGTGTGCATTAATTAAAAGTATAAGCTCCAGAAGGAAGGAGGTGATGGTCCCGCTGGGCTAGTTTTTGATCTGATAGCATCTGGAGTGTGATGCTCACTTCTAGTCCCCACGCTTTAAGTGAGGCAATGACAGAGTGGTCTATGTCCTGAGAAAAGTGACCTGATACTCAGGGCACTGAAGTCCAAGAAACCAGGAGAATGTTACCCTGTAGAATCAGGGCTGAAGAAGGAACATGACCACCCATTGCAAATATCCAATTTTGTCACATTGAAAAGTCATTTTGTAAGGCTAATGGACAGAATTAATGTTAATTGGTAAAAGCGTCAGCTAAACATATTTCTGCTCTATGTAAGAAAGAATGTTCTAATATGTCAGTGCTGCTCACCAGGGGAACGAGCTGCCCTGTGATGCTGGGGCTCTCCTTTACTTGCAGTGTTTGTCAGGAATGTTAAGGAAGGGATTACGATGTTGGAAGGATGTGTCAACATCCAGGTGCCATCCACACTTGAGAGGCTAAAATTCCAAATTACATTTGTTTTCACGTTACTTTAATAATCTGAGTTTCCTCGGGCTCTCTCATTCTGCGGAGGTAGGGGAGGGCAATGGACAAGTGTCCATTAATAGAGATGCACACCATGCTATATCTGTCCTGCCAAAGGCAGATCACTGACCTTGAAAGAAGGTTGTATCCCTCAGTTCTCTCTGTGCTCAGGGTAAGCTTCTTTCTATTAGGCTCCTTGTTTTCACACGCACATAGACTCAGTCTTGAGGCATACCCAACTAAATCTGAATCCCTAGACTCTTGGGCCAGAGCCCCCTCGCTGGGACATATACTCCTTTGATAACTCGGTTGTTTGCATTGTTAAATCCATAAATTTCACTTATACCCCCAATGCCATGGCAAACCCCTGGAGGACAGGGCCACAGCTCTGTTACATTAAGCTCTTCCCTCATAACATAATGGTTAGGAGCACAGGCTCTGAAGTCAGACAGACTTGAAATAATCCCAAAGTCCACTCTTAGCCTTTACTAGTTGTGAGTTGGGCAAGGTATGAACCTCTTGAGGCTCAGTTTCCTTGTCCATAAAATGGGGGTGATAACATTAGCTGCTTCCCAGGTTGTTGTAAGGATTAAATAAGATATGCCAGGTACAGAATTTAGCAAAATGGTAACCCAATGGGAAGCACTCAACACATATTAGCCACTGTTACTGTACTATGAATACAAAATGGAAGAGCCTGTCTTCTGCTGGGTTTTTCCTGGTCTCTGCATCCATCCTTCCCCAATCCCTGTGCCCTTGCCTCTGGGTTAAACTGGGTGGCTGCTCTTTTCAGCATCCCTGCTTCGACCTAGGTGAGCCCCACCATTCTAAGTGGTAGCTGTTGTCCCTGCATCCCATCATTCCGCGCGGCATGTCCCTGTCATTTTCCTCCCACACAAAATTGTTCCAATCGTAACTTCCAGATTTCTCTTATTTCAGAGGGAAAGCTGTTCTCTCATATGCCTTGCATTTTAATGACTTTCATTGCTATTGCTCATTTTGATCTGTTTAATAACATGTTTTAAACTAATCCCTTGTAATAAAAGGATTTCATTACTAATGGAGACAGCTGCGTAATGCAGCAAGTTCATTAGTTTCACTTTTCTGAAGAGGCCTTCTGGAGTCAAAAGTTTTGCAACTCTGCAAAGTTTTGGTGAGGAACGTTGCCGGGGAAGCTGGGAAAGGGATTTCTATTGCAGAGAAAGATCCCCAGAATGCGAAAAAGTAGAGTTTGTGTCTGCAAAGACTGGGCGGAAAGGGCAAAAAAATCCCCATCACATGGCTGGTTGGTGACTGTAAGGAGGAATGACAAAGTCTTCATAAAGACATGACATTGCATGGTGAGCAAGGGGCTCCTACGCTGGCAACAGACCAAGCCTCATGGACCTCACCTGCCTCTAACTGACTGACAGAGATGATCATACCACCTTCTCTCCCTTGGTGGGTGTCTGTTCCTTTATCTATAGCACTATACTTAATTATCTAACAGACCCAAGGCACTTTGTCTTATTCATTTTTGTATTTTTGGCATCTAGCTGGACCTGGCACAAGGAAGGTGTTTGCTCAACTGAAATGAATTATTTTTCCCCTCCATTTTCCCCAAGGTGTTTTCTCCCATATGCATGCATCTTCGACAGCCATCTCTAAGCTGATAACAGAAACTTCTACCTCTGCCCCGACCTCTAGAGATCTACCTATATCTCCAAGTACCCACTTTTCTTCTCCATGTGACTGCCTTACATTCACTTTCTACTTCAAATGTCTAAGACTGGATTCACCAACTTCCCCTACACCTCCCCACCTCCATTCTTACCACTTGTACTTTGCATGTATTACGTATTCCAGTAAATGGCACCACTAGCACCACTGCATACTCAGCTGAGAATCCAGAATGTCTTGACAACTCTCCATCTTAGCAGTGATCTAATCAATCACTAAATTTTGCTTATTTTACCTATTCAATAGAGTTTAGATCCATCCACCTCTCCGCATCAACTCTGCACCACCTTCATCCAAGATACAGCCAACCTCACCAGGAGTCTAACTTACACCCATCACCAGACCATGCTCCAACCAGGAGCAGGAGTGCTCTCTAATTATGCTAGCCCTATTTTATGCCCTTTAAACAATTCCATCAGCATCCTTCACATGGGCTATTGGTCCCTCACAAGAACAGGTCTTTTGTCTCATTTAGTACCATTTTGTGTGTGTGTGTGTGTGTGTGTGTGTGTGTGTGTGTAGCTTTCCAATTTTCCTGCTACAACCCTTATTTCAGTTCCTCCAACACATTGGGCTACTTCCTTAGGGCCTTCACTTTTGCATTTCCTTGAAGATCTCCGAGTGACTAGTATGCAACAGGCACCATGCTAAGCAGTCAAGCACTAACTGGAGAGTATCACAGCTCCTTTCATGAAACTTTATCATTTTTATCATTGTCCAACCTCTTCCTTATTGTTTTGGCAATAGACAGACCCTTTCCTCCTAGCAAGGCTATGTTGTGGTAATAGATTAATCCTCAAATTTCAGTGACTTAACATGGCAAATGTATATTTCTTGCCCATTCAAAGTCCAGGGTAGGATGGTTATTCTCCGTGTGGTCACTCAGCAATCTAGGCTGCTTCTATCTTACAAAACCTCCATCTCAATTCATGGCCTCTGTGGGCTCCACAGCAGGGGGATAGAGGTCAATAAGAATGCACTCCCACTCTTAACTGCCTTCAAACAAATGGGACAACAAATCTCTTCTGTTTATAGCCACTGGCCAGAACTAGGCACCTGAATCCCAACTTAACTGCAAAGGAGCCTGAGGATTCTGCATGTAAACATCAGAAAAAGACGACAATGGATACGGTGAGATGTACTAATCTATAATAGAGGGAGGTCATCCTAGTTCTGCTAGTGGATTCTAGGCTCAAATGGAAATCCCATCATATGTGAAAAATTGCTGGGCAGGGTTTTAGCAAATATGTCAGCAGAGCAAAGACAGCATGAAAAGACTATGAGGCTAGTTCTTATAAATGAAGCTGGGTAGGAAGTTAATGATAGCTCTCCCAGGACTAAGACACCTAGCCCATTAGTTAAATCTGTCTGCAGAACAAGATCAAGGAAGAGGTTTAGAAAGAACATATCACAATAGCCCCTGACAAAAAGATTCTCATATGTCTTCATGCATGCAAATCAGTAGGCCTGACATATATTCTTAAAAATCCTACAAGACTTGGCAAACTATTTACAAACAGGAATAATACGATGAGTTTGGGGAAATGAGAGTTGAGCACAATAACATTTTTGAAGCATTGTGGGGAGGTGACGATGATGAGTTAACCACAGTAGACATCATCAAGTGAATATAGAGGACCATCTCTGTGTAGGGCTTCATGTGGGGGCTTGAGAATCATGGCACACCAAAACCCAAGCCTGAGATTCATTCATGCTATTCCTTCTATCCAAATGCTCTCCCCACACTTCTCTTTTCTTCCTCTTATTAACTCCTCCTTTCCTTTAAAAACATAGCTCAGTTGTTCTGTTTGTAGTCACATAGTTTGTAATTATGTATTGTTGAATACAAATCACTCCTAAAACTAGTGGCTTAAAAACTCAAATATTTACTATCTCACGGTTTCTGTGGAGTCCAGGAATCCAAGAACAGCCCAGTTGGGTGCCTCTGCCTCAAGGTCTCTAGAAAAGCTGCAAAGTGTCCACCAGGGCTGTGGTCTCATCTGAACACTCAGTTGGGGGGCACTCCTGTGGTTGTTAGCAGAATTCAGTTTCTTCTGACTGTCAAATTCCTCACTCACTGTTGACTGAGCACTTCCCTCAGTTCTTTGCCACAAAGACATCTGTACAGGGCACATGGTAGCTGGCTTTCCTCAGAGTGAGTGAGAAAGCATGTGAGAACATGCAAAGTGAAAGTCATAGTCTATTTGTAACTCACAGACTCTTTGAGTCTCTGTAATCTCAGAAGTGACATTCATCACTTTTGCCATATTTTATTCATTAGAAGCAAGGCACTAGTGGGTCAACCCACCACACTCAAGAGAAGAGGATTTTTACATAAAGGCATGAATATGGCAGACAGAGATCATCGGGGGCTGACTTAGAGGTTTCCTACCACATGTTCCTTCCTCCAAAAATGTAGCAGTGGCCAGGTAGAGAAGGAAGAGACATTTCTAGCCCATCTTCCCAACCTCTCCCTATAGTGACCCACATCCTGATCTGCTGCTTAGAATCTGAGAGCTGGAAAGGAATTTAGAAATCATCTTGTCTACCATCCTTATTTTATAGATGAGGGAAAAGGCATAGAAGGGGTATGTGACCTTCCCAAAAGAATGGAGTTATTTGTAGAATGAGTCCTAGAACTCAGGTCACCTGCTTTTCTCAAATTGGCTTCCTCCATCTACTCTCTTCCACCTACTCTGCTTCTGATCTCCTATAGCTTTATCAGGACTAGTCATTGCATAGAAATTATTCTCCCAATGGTTTTCTAGAAAATTCTTGACCAAGTATTTGATCCTGACCTACCTGAATTTTCACCTCAGTGGCCAGCTCTTAGTCCTCCCCCTGCACCAAGCAAAACATTTACAATATCCCAGAGACTCAGTTCTTAGCCTCTGCCCTTTTCCCACCATCCAGGCCCCTTGATGAACTTGTCTGTTCTTGGGGATTGGAAGATCACATCCCCTTGCTTTGACCTTGAGTTTACCAGTTCCCCCATATCTAACTGCCTGATGGGTATTCTCACTGACACGTGGTTGACATTTAAACTCAACGATGATAATAAGAACAACCCCAACTATCATTTAGTGAACTAATATATGGACCAGTTCCTATGCTAAGTGCTTTGTTTATATTTCTTATTAATTCTCTCAAGAACACTGTGCTGTAAGTAATACAGTTCACATCTTAGAGATGAGAAAACTAGGCTCGGAGAGGCAGGGTGACTAATCTTATATTCCATGACTAGAAGCAGATCTATGTCCTTTTGATTCCAAAATCTGAGCTTTTTAACCACTACACTCATGATCATTTCCTTAAAACTGTTCCCTCTGGATTTTCCTATTTCTGTTCTGCTCTTCTCCAACTTATTCAGCATAAAAATCTTGGAGTTTTAAATATGCCACAACATGGAACATCTCAATGCTTTTGTACATGCTGTTCTCTCTTCCTAGAAGACCGTTCCCATAATCATCAATATGATCAATGCTTCTCCTCCATGTCACTCCACTGCTGAGGTCATCCCCTCTTCCTTGGTGTCACATGGCTGGGACACAGTGAACTTGAGGTTGTCCTCATTGGCTATGTCTTTGACACAGGAGCCAAGACACCCCAACCTAAAGTTGTGTCTGAGGATACCTCTACAACAGCAACTATCACCTGAACTATAATGACTTGTTAGCCCATGGGTATCTCTTTCTGCACAATACACCTTATAGGAACAGGGACTGTTGCGTGCTTACCTTTGTAGTTCCTGTTCTGGCAGCAGACCACTTGATGGTTAATGAATCATCTTCAATGCATCTCATTACTCCCCACAGCTAATCACTAGACAAGCCCTGCAGAATTCTCTTTGTTAGGTTTCTAATATCTCTTCTTCTTTTTCCATTTTCCCAGCCATCATCCCAAGTTTGTGTCTCCTGATGTCTCATGTGGCCCATTGTGATCACCGCAAACTCACCTCCTGCTTCACTCCTTGCTCCCCTGTCCAGTTCATCCTGATGATTTCTACTCTATTAACACTGCTTTGTACACATTGCTTGCCTACTCAGTGACTCCCTGATGCCTACATAATGAAGCCCAAGCTCCTTCATCTAGCTTTCAATAACCTTCCCAATATGCCTCGATGCATGCTCCAATCTCACTGCAGCATTATATAAATTACCTGTGCAAGCCAAGGCATGCTATTCACTGTGTCTTTAATGCTCCATTGAGTCCCACTTCCACGCCATTGCTCATGTTGTTCCTCCTGCTTGGAAAGCCCTCCCTTCTTTCCCTCACATATCTGAACCCTACCATGTCTGCACATCTCAGCTTAATTCTCACCTCCTCCATGAGCCTTCTCTGACCATTGACCCATAGCAACTTTTCTCATTTGGTGTAGAAAGAAAAGCTTGAACTTTACTAGCTGAGAGATACGGCTCAGAATTTCAACTACTGACTAGTTATGTGGCCTTGGGCAAGTTAAGCTCAGCAAAATGGAAGATCATAATATCTATGTCCTAGGATTGCAGAGAGAATAAAAGGAAGGAATGTATGTGCTGACAAGGGGTTTCAGTTGGTGACCTAAGCTGTGCCAGTCTAGGATTCAAAAGGGACCAGGCCCACCTGGAATGTCCATGGAGTTGATTCACCTTGCTACTCTTTGTACCGAGAAGGAATCCACCCATGGTATCTAAGACTCTAGGTGACCAGGCCTGACTGAGATAACACCTTGGTGACAGAGACCAAGCATAGCAGTGAAGGGTCTGGGGGCCTTGATCTTACATTCAAATTCCAACTCTCTCATTTCTTAGCTGTGTAATCTTAGCTAAGTTCCTTTACTTCTCTGTGCCTGTCTTTTCTCATTTCCAAAAGGGGGCTTAAATATGGGACCTATTTCATAGGGTTAATGTGATGATAAGTAAAATACCTGTTAAGAATTTAGCAAGCCTCTGGCAGATCATAAACCTTTAATAAATGCTAACTATTATGTTTTATATTATCATTCTTCAATCTGGTCTCTGTGGACTTGTCTTCATCCCAGAGTGAAGGACTATGAGTAAAAATGGAAAGAGATGTTTCACTAATCATTCCTGGAAGGGCTAGGTAGGAGGAGAGGGAAGTCTGCTCTGTAGCATCTGTTACAGAGAGTAGCACAGGTGAGAACAATGATGCAAAAACCAGCCTGAAATTGGGTCACCCATCAGGAGGGTAGAACAGTGACTCTCAGCTCTGGCTGCAAGTTGGAGTTGGGGGCCTTCAACAAATACTGATGCCTTGATGTCTGGTCCCTACCACTGGAATTTCTGGTTCAGTTTGTTGGGCTGGGCTCACAAATGGGTATTTTTTTTTTTTTTAAAGAGCCTCTCAGATGATTCTACTGTGCAGGCAGGGTTGACAAACAGTAAGCTAGAGAGACATAGATGAAGGTCAGAATAATGCAAACCAGGAAAGGAGGGGAGAGGTGAAGGAGTAGAGAAGAGCTGAAAGGAAATGATCTTGGAGACGGGACCAGGATCAGGGTGAGGCAAGCGAGGTACATAGGGAGGCAAAATTTATAGAGGAGTGTCTCCTTATATTTTGTATCCCTTGCCTCACCTTAGAACCAGTCCTGCCCGGAGAAATTCTAGGGGTTCACAGCAATGTCTTAAGTTTTTCCTTCATGCTCGTATAGGTGGGTCATTGGTTTTTTTGTTTTGTTTTGTTTTGTTTTGTTTGAAGTGCATATACAAAAAGAGAAAAGATTAAATTTGTATTGTCATAGTACTTCCATCCATCCATCCATCCATCTGTCCATCCGTCCACCTATCTACTCATCTATCTATATCCATCCACCTATCCACTTGTCCATCCATCCATCCATCCATTCACCCATCCATCTCCCATTCACTCATTTATTCATTTAATAAAAATATATTGCACAGATGCCTAGCTAGGCCTCCACTCTCCTGTCATTCACTCTAACAGGTCTGTTAGCTGCCTCTTTGTGCATATGTTGGGGGTTCTGCCTCTGATTTTATCTTATGAAGAGGAGACCAGGGGAAATAGGGTCTGGAGCTGGACAGGCTAGATGAATGTTGATGTGGGTGAAGGTAATGATATGTGGGTATTTCCCATCAGGGATCTGGTAATTTGGAGGAAAAACCAGATTTTAACACTTAGTAGCTGTGGAATCTTGACCAATGTGTTTAACCTCCTCAAACTGCAGTTTCAAAAGTTAGAAAATGGAAACATTAGGATAATTAAATAAGCCAATAACCATGTGAGGCCTGGCTCATGGTAAGTATTCATAACAAAAGGCAGAGAGGTCATGAATGAAATCAGTAGGACTTTTGAATTACTTTCAGGCTTTTGTTTTTCACTTTGTCATCAACTGGTGGAGAACATTAGGTTTTCCCTACCTATGCAGATCCCTTCACAACCAGAGAAACTTAGAACTCAAGGTGGGAAGGAATGTGAGTGGCATCTAGTCAACTCTCTCATTTTGCAAATATAGACATAGACCCAGAGTGGGGAAGTGCCTTGGCCAAGGCTGTATAGCAAGTCACGAACTCACGGGGTTGGAAGAACTCAGGATACTGAGTCAAAGCTTTCATTGCAGCACCCAGGAGCAGATGCACCTCTGGTTTCTGCTGAATAGAAAATGAACTATTTTAACAGTTATGACTCTAAAACTCAAGCTGATACAATAGAAACAAGGATCGACATTTCACATTTCTTGAACATCTACTATGTCCTAGGCACATATATGTATGCTGTCTTGTTCAAGCTTTATAAAAGCCCATGAAATGGGTAGTACAATTATTTTCTTCGTTTTATCGATGTGGGAAACTGAGGCTCAAAAAGAGTAAGGGACTTTCCCAGGGACTCATACCTGGGGCGTGGTGGTGTTGGACTTGGATCCAGGTCTTTGTGACCACTAAGCTCACTCTTTCTGTGCTTTACTTCATTGCCTCACTTAGACAAGTTGCCCCAAATAATTTATAGATATTTCTGTATCTAGGGCTGGCCCTGGGTCACGCATCTGTGGTGGCCACCTGGGGTGAGGTGGAGGACTGGTAGCATTTCTCATTATGGGGACACAATTAGACCACCTCTCTAGTAATCTTTCACACACACTGAAAATATATCAGAGAAACTTCAATGGGGGGGGTGGGGCTGGCATTGGAAAATTTACCTACCCCACTTCTCTGCTTCCTCCAATGCCTGAAACTCTGCCATTAGTGGTTTATTCCTTTGGTTGATTTGTGGCTCTCATCCCAATAGCTGGGAGTGGGGATGAAAGCAGAGCAAGTCCAGATAGCTCAGTATGAGTGTATTCTTCCCTCCCCCACCTGTTGAACTCTGACTCATCTTTCAAGGCCTAGCACAAATGTCATTGAGCACAGAAACTTATAACATTCTGAGTCATCACTCTATGCTATGGGCTAGGGACACAAAGATTATTAAGGAAGCACAGGTCCTGCCTAGACTGCTTACTGTCTGGTGGGGAGGTTATATGAGAAAATGCATAATTACAATGCAGAGTGGAAAGGATGATGATGGATGCATGATGGATGCAAACATAGGGCTGTTTAGAGGGTGTACCCACCTCCAGAGAGGACCAGGTCAGGGACTGCATCTGTTACCAAATTTCCCTGGAATATAGTTTCTCCACTTATAGTGCTCACTTAGCATTTTGCACCTGTCAACGCACTAATCTTGGCCATTTGTGAGGGTCTATTTACTTGTCTGTCTTAGGATGTGAACTCCTTCAGTAGGGGCCCCATGTCACTCAGCAGAAAGCCGAGGATTGGGCTCTCCTGAGAGGGGTGTGTGTATGTGTGTGTTCATGGTAGTAGTAGGCAGTGCCAAAAGTGACCTCTGTTCAGTGTAGCTATCACTCTGCCCCATCCAACACTTGAGACCTTGTCTCTTTGGGGAATAGAAAAATAAGCCCTTTTCAGATAAGCCTGGGACCCTATCTACCTCACTAGTTAACTTTCCAAGCAATTTGTCTGAGAATGGGACAAAATAAGCAGACCTGAGCTACTTTAGAGATCTGCCTGCATGAGTCTGGTCTAGAAGTCTATTCTGGTCCATACATTATTAATTTCTCTCTTGATCATGAGGAGTCTGGTCTCTTTTCTTTCTTTTTGAACTACAAAACTATCTTGACAGGGGATTGTCAGAGTAGGCTATATGAAAGGTCCAGAGAAGCACCTTCCAGAGGGAAGGTGGGAGCTAACAGATGATGATGTGTGCCAAGCACTATATTCCTTGCTCTACCTATGCAGTCTTGTTGATGTTTCATGGCAGGGAAATAGCAGTGCCCAAGAGGTCTGCCAGGACCTAAAGTCTCAAGTATGTGGACAATCCTGGGACCAATTTTCTGGGCTTGGGAAGACCAAGCAAGAGGAAGTAAGCTTAGAAGACAGTAGGAGAGGTCTTGAGGGAAGGAGATAAGGTAGAAGAATCACAGAAGGTGATTATTGGCTGGAGCAGATGAGTTTGTGAGTGTTGTAGATTTCTCCAACCCTACTATCCTCCTAAAGTATGCCTTATAATGGGGAGATTTCTGAACCAGAAGTCTCTCTTTGGATAGAAACTGGAGCCTTTCTACTGAGAGCTGAGAAGGATCTATCCTCTCCCTAGAACCATGCAAACAGCAAAAAATTAAAACTTTAGAAAGAACTTTGATTCATTTCCATTTGATACCATTCTACAGATCCATTCTATGCAACCATTGTTCTGGGACTGAGAATTCAAGTTGCTCAGATTTTGCCTCTCACATTTCCTCACTCTCAATGCTTTCTGATCTTACCTGACCTCCCCCCAGCCTCTCTCTATTACAGGTCTGTGTTTCTGCTTTCAACCCACTTATATCAGTCTCAATAGGTTGAATTATGATGAAGCAACAAACACTTCCAAATCTTAGTGTTCTAAAACAATACAGGTTTATTTCTCACTTATATTGCATATTTAAAGCAAGTCACTGGAGGGTTCTGACCATTCTGGTCACTCAGGGACCCAGACTGACAGAGTAAACTAGGTGAATGACATCACAATCTCAACACTCTAGCAGAGGAGGAAATAAGGGGAATTATATGCCAGCTTTTAAGGTCTTCCACCAAGAAGAGACACATGTCACTTCTGCTTTTGTTTGATTGGCCAAAGGAAGTCACATAGTCATGTCTAACTTCACAAGGTCAGGGAGGTATAATCTTCCCTTGTGTCTAGAAGAAGAGGGAAATCAGAACTATTGGTGAGAACTACAAATGTGTCCCTTACCTCCTGTAATTCACCTCCCTAATTCCTTTCTCTCCTTCTGATCTCACTGATCTTCTATGGGAACTCCATTCCATGACCCCTTGCCATTCTAATGTTCTCTCCTTCCATTCCTTCCTTTGTGTCCATGCCCTTCTTCCTAACTCTGCCATCTGCTATCTTCCCTCCTGCCCTTCTGTTCCCCACCCAGCCCCTGATAGTCACATCTCCATCACTTGGTTGCTTTGGAAAGACGGGACTGAACACAACCTCCGGCTGTAGCTTCACACGTTTCCCTTGCCCCTAATTGAGCTTAATGATTTGTGTCTTGTAATGGACACAAATGGGCAAAAATTCCTGGATCTAATTAATAATTTTAAGCATGCCAGAAGTAGGATTTTTAATCTTAAGCAAAAATTAAATGACCATAAAATCTTTGTTCGCTTCCCAGGAGACAATCCCATTTCAACTTGACAGCTTAATTAAAAGCTGGGTAAATTGGACACAACACTTTTAATAAACAGGACTTGGCAGGCCTGGGAAAGAGATAGAAAGGAGTGAGAGTGGGAGAAAATAAAGCTCACAATGTAACAAAAGGAAATTAAGTTATGGGAGGTCTCTCTCCTTAAAGTGACCTTTCTGGGAGCTTCACATATCTTCAAGTGACATATCTGACCCAGAAGATTCTGAGAGAATTGATTCTCTTTCTGACTCTAATTTCCTCCAGAGCCATATATTTCACAGAACAAGAAAACTGTTGTCCAGGAATGCTCTTGGGGATCTTTACACTCCTCCCTTTTTGGGTCCATGTTTGACTCCTTCTGGACCAACTTTCTTGCAAGCCCCAAGTCCACTGGAAAAGCTGCTGGAAGGCTGGGGCTAGGGGGTTAGTTCTGGGGGACCACACTGCATGGTGGGCTCCATTCATGGACTTATTTTTGGCCTCAATCCTTTCTTCCATTTTATGGTTTTGCCTTACCCTTAGATCTGTTTTTTGACCATGACTTTCTATGGCCAAAGTATTTTCACCTCTACTAAGATTTATATTTTTCCCTGATTCTGCTGTCTCTACCTCTACCTCTACCTTAACAGACTCAGAAGTCCAGCCTGGGCCCTGGCTGCAGACCCCATTGTCAATGACCACACAGGGCTCACCCAGAGTTTGTGAGCAGATTCAGGCAGAGCCTATGAGAAGTTATCTGGTTACCATGCTCAGTGTTCTTAATAGAATATAGTTATCTCATTATAGAAATAAACACATTATATAAATGTGAAGATCTGGAAGAGAAAGAAGGCAGGCACACAGCTTCCCAGTCCCTAGGACTCTTTCTTCCAATCAGAAGGAACCACGTTCCCATTTACATTTAGGAAGGTCATGTCTCTCACATCTCTCCCCCATCAATTGTCTAGTTGGGTTGATCTTATCTTTGCATTCAACAGGAATTAATTTATGTGTGGCTGTCACATGCTGCTTTAGTTGAACTAAGGCTGCCTATCTCTCTTGCACAGAAAACACACACACACACACACACACACACACAACCCCAAACCCACAGTATTTTAAATAAAGAAAGAAACTAAAATGTGTTTAAAGGTATTTTATTCTTCAGTGAAAAGCCTCATCTGGTGGAACTGGTTACAAGCACCTGAGTAGGTGAAAATGATCTCTCAAGCAGATTTTCTGACCTTTGAACAAGAAAGAATTAGTGTTGAGGAAGAAAACAACCATCATCCTTTTCACTTCCATTAAAGAATCTTGTAAACCTAAAGCTTGCGCAAACCTTGGCAATCAACTGGGTGAAGAAGCTGAGCCTCAAAGAAAGGAAGCGACTTGTGCAAGCACCATGATGGGATTGTGTCTGGGCAGTCAGAAAGACATCTTCCTCTGGATAACCAGAATTTATAGAAAGATCTTATTATTTTTGGCTATTGGGATTTCTAGCTTAGTGCACAGCTACAGTTTTGCCAAATTGCCTGCTAAGTGAAAACAAGTTTCATTCTTTTACACTGACTTCCATAAAAAGGAAAGAGATATTCTTGTTTAAAAGACCTCAACAGCCTGAGTTGTCAAGTTTGGGTAGGGAAAGGTTTAAGTGATAAAAGGAAAAGATGAGGGTGCTTAGCACTTGCCTGTAACCAGAAGTGGAAACTAGGAGTGACTGTAAGTGGGCATGAGGTTTCTTTCTCAGGTGATGGAAATATTCTAAACCTAGATTGTAGTGGTGGATGCACAACTCTGTAAATTTACTAACATTTTTTCAATTGTACACTAAAAATCAATGAATTTTGTGGCATGTAAAGTATACGTCAATAAAGATATAAAAAAAGTAGAAGGAAAGACAAGACCTAGAGTGAGGGCTCAGACAACACATTCAGGACCAGAACAGAGGGAAACAATGAATCCTGGGGCTCTAGATTGGTTTGTGTTTAGGCTCTTGATGGCTGTCTACTTCTAGGATCTAGGGGCAACATCTGAAGTGGATGGCTCAATTTCCAATCAGTCACACTCTAGACCCTTGTCTCAGAGCTCAGGCTTGACCTGACAGCTCCTCAGCTTCTGTCAAATACATGTTGATTTGAATGACATTTAAGAGGGACAACATATGTACTGTGCTAGCCATACAACCCTCTGGGCTGTGGACGTCCTGTTAGATTCCCAGAAAGCAGGATGCTTATACTTCAGTAGCCTAGATACCCATGGAAATGCTTTCTCAGTTGTTATAATACATTCTATTTTATCCAAGTTCAATGAATGAAATGACCACACGAAGACTATATAGGTATTGCTGGCCATTGTAACAATGTTCTTCCCATGAGACCCAATTTTACAAGTACCCCATAGAATTTAGTACCGTGAAAAAACCATGAATGACTTATTTGATAAGCAGTGGGAGCACTGAGCCCATTGTAGTGGCTTCTTCTCCTTCTCCTCCTCCTTCTTCTTCTTCCTCTCCTCTTTTTCCTCCTCCTTCTCCTACTCCCTCTTTCTCCTCTCCTCCTCCTCCTTCTTCTTGTCTACATTGTCAGGACACTCTGTGCTAGTTAGAGCAGAGTGACAGATACAGTGTCATCTCTGATGTAACTCTTTTTCTCTCTGGTCCATTTCAAGTTCCCTCTCTCACATTCATTCAATCATCAAGTGTCTCTCAAGTACACAGCATGGACCAGGGAGAAGGGCTGGCCAATTCTTAGGGATGCACGGGGCTCCACCTTTCATATGTAAATTAACCAGCCCAGAACCCTAAATCTGAACGCTTTCCTCTCTCTGGCTCTGGCTCATATTCCAGGAGGCAATCAATATTCCTCTGTCATAAACCATCCTAAAGCCAGGTATAGACAACCAGAGACCACCCCTGGAGTCCAGAACCCACCAACATTACTCAAATTAGTCCTTAGCTGCTCCCTCTGCCTTCATTTGCCGTTCCCATAGAAAACACAATAAAGGCGAGGGGCGGAGCAAGATGGCGGAGGAGTAGGAGACCTGGATTTCGTCTCCTCTCAGGAATTCAGCTGGATAGGGATCAAACCATTCTGAACACCTACAAACTCAACAGGAGATCGAAGAAAAGAATAGCAACAACTCTTTGAACAGAAAAGCGACCACTTTCTGGAAGGTAGGACGTGCAGAGAAGTGAATCCGAGGCGTTATTCGGGAGGATAGACGGCGGGGGAGGGGCCTCCGTCGGCCGCTTCTGGCAAGTGATAGAGCCACGGAGCACAAAATCGGAACTTTTAGAAGTCTGCTCCACTGAGGGACGTCACTCTGGTGGCGAAGTGGGGGGTGGAACCCTCGCGGGACAGTGTGGTCTCAGGACCCTCGGGGTCACAGAAAGACCGGGGGTGCCTGAGTGCGGCAGAGCTCCCAGGTATCGGAGCGGGGAAGCCGGCTGCAGAGACGGAGCCCAGGCGCAGGCTCTCAGCTCGGGGTTGCTATAAACCGTGATCCGCGGCACAGTCGGGCCACTGCTCCTCCAGCAGGGACCCAACAAGCGGCAGATCCGGGGAGACTCACCTTCTTCCCCCGGGAGGAGAGGTGCGGGAGCGCACCGCGGGGATCTGCTGGGTTTGGAGACTCCACCCGGGGTCGGGTGCCGGATAGAAAGGCATGGTCACAGGCTGGGTGAGCGCGGAGTGTGGCCGGAGACCGGGGAGATGGGAGTGACTGACTGCTTTTCTCTGGGGCTCGCTGAGGAGCGGGACCCCGAGTTCTCGGCTCCTCCGGGGCGGAGACTGGGAGGCCGCCATTTTCACTGTCCGCCTCCAAAGCTGTACAGAAAGCTTGCAGGGAACAAAAGCCCCTGAGTGCAAACTCGAGCAGCTTACTTAGCCCGGACGGGCAAGGGCGGGGCAATTCTGCCTGCAGCAAAGACATTTGGGAACCACGGCAACAGGCCCCTCCCCCAGAAGATCAGCGAGAACAGCCAGCCAAGACCAAATTTACCGATCAATGAGAACGGCAGAACTCCAGCGCTAGGGGAATACTGCACATAGAATTCATGGCTTTTTTACCATGATTCTTTAGTCTTTCAAAGTTAATTATTTTTTTTAACTGTCTTTTTTTCTTTTTTTTTTGAATTTTTCTTTTTCCCTTTTTCAACCAACATCTTATCAATCCCTTTTTTTAAAAAAAAAACATTTTTATTTTTCATTTTTAAAGTCATATTCTATCCCTTCATAGTAGTTACCCGTATTTTTGGCATATATATATAAGTTGTTCTCTCTTTAAAATCTTGAGATAGTTTCTTCTAACAGATCAAAATATACTCTAAATCTCTAGTGTATGGTTTTTTTCTACTCCCCTGCCTGATCACATTCTCTCCCTTTTTTCTTTCTTTCTTTTTTTTTTTAATCCTCTTCTTTCTTTTTTCAAACAACGTATCAAATCCTTTTTTAAAATTTTTTATAATTTCCATCTTTACAGTCATATTCCATCCCTTCATCATATCAACCCTTATTTTTGTACATATATAAGTTTTTCTTTCTTTAAAACTTTGGGAGGGACTTTCTTTTAACAGACCAAAATATACCCAAAATCTAGTGTGTGGCACTGATCTATAAACCAGCCTGATCATATTTGATCACATTCTGTTTTTGTTTTGTTTTGTTTTGTTCTGCTTTTGTTTGTTTTTATCTTTATCTTTTTCTTTTTTCTTTTTTTCTTTCTTTTCCTTTTTTCTCTCTTTCCCTTTCTTTCCCCATTGCTTCAGGTCTTTTCTGATTTGTTTAGAGTATATTTTCTGGGGACGTTGTTACCCTGCTAGCATTTTGTTCTCTCATTAATCTATTCTCCTCTGCACAAAATGACAAGACGGAAAAAATCACCTCAACAAAAAGAACAAGAGGTAGTACCGACTGCCAGGGACCTACTCAATACGGACATTAGTACGATGTCAGATCTAGAGTTCAGAATCATCACTTTAAAGATACTAGCTGGGCTTGAAAAAAGCATGGAAGTTATTAGAGAAACCCTTTCTGGAGAAGTAAAAGAACTAAAATCTAACCAAGTAGAAATCAAAAAGGCTATTAATGAGGTGCAATCAAATATGGGGGCACTAACTGCTAGGATAAATGAGGCAGAAGAAAGAATCAGTGAGATAGAAGACCAAATGATGGAAAATAAAGAAGCTGAGAAAAAGAGAGATAAACAACTACTGGATCACGAGGGCAGAATTCGAGAGATAAACGATACCATAAGACAAAACAACATTAGAATAATTGGGATCCCAGAAGAAGAAGAAAGAGAGAGAGGGGCAGAAGGTATAATGGAGCAAATTATAGCAGAGAACTTCCCTAATTTGGGGAAGGAAACAGGCATCAAAATCCAGGAAGCACAGAGAACCCCTCTCAAAATCAATAAAAATAGGTCAACACCCCGACATCTAATAGTAAAACTTACGAGTCTCAGAGACAAAGAGAAAATCCTGAAAGCAACTCGGGAGAAGAGATATGTAACCTACAATGGTAGAAACATTAGATTGGCAACAGACTTATCCACAGAGACCTGGCAGGCCAGAAAGGACTGGCAGGACATATTCAGAGCACTAAATGAGAAAAATATGCAGCCAAGAATACTATATCCAGCTAGGCTGTCATTGAAGATTGAAGGAGAGATAAAAAGGTTTCAGGACAAACAAAAAATAAAGGAATTTGCAAACACGAAACCAGCCCTACAAAAAATATTGAAAGGGGTCCTCTAAGCAAAGAGAGATCCTAAAAGCAACATAGACCAGAAAGGAACACAAACAATATACAGTAACAGTCACTTTACAGGCAATACAATGGCACTAAATTCCTATCTTTCAATAGTTACCCTGAATGTAAATGGGCTAAATGCCCCAATCAAAAGACACAGGCTATCAGATTGGATTAAAAAACAAGACCCATCGATATGCTGTCTGCAAGAGACTCATTTTAGACCCAAAGACACCCCCAGATTGAAAGTGAGGGGGTGGAAAACCATTTACCATGCTAATGGACACCAAAAGAAAGCTGGGGTGGCAATCCTTATATCAGACAAATTAGATTTTAAACCAAAGACTGTAATAAGAGATGAGGAAGGACACTATATCCTACTTAAAGGGTCTATCCAACAAGAAGCTCTAACAATTGTAAATATCTATGCCCCTAACATGGGAGCAGCCAATTATATAAGGCAACTAATAACAAAAGCAAAGAAACACATCGACAACAATACAATAATAGTGGGGGACTTTAACACCCCCCTCACTGAAATGGACAGATCGTCTAAGCAAAAGATCAACAAGGAAATAAAGACTTTAAATGACACACTGGACCAAATGGACTTCACAGACATATTGAGAACATTCCATCCCAAAGCAACGGAATACACATTCTTCTCTAGTGCCCATGGAACATTCTCCAGAATCGATCACATCCTAGGTCATAAATCAGGTCTCAATTGGTACCAGAAGATTGGGATCATCCCCTGCATATTTTCAGACCACAATGCTTTGAAACTAGAACTCAATCACAAGAGGAAAGTCGGAAAGAACTCAAATACATGGAGGCTAAAGAGCATCCTACTGAAGAATGAATGGGTCAACCAGGAAATTAAAGAAGAATTAAAAAAATTCATGGAAACCAATGAAAATGAAAACACAACTATTCAAAATCTTTGGGATACAGCAAAGGCAGTCCTAAGAGGAAAGTATATAGCAATACAAGCCTTTCTCAAGAAACAAGAAAGGTCTCAAATACACAACCTAACCCTACACCTAAAGGAGCTGGAGAAAGAACAGCAAATAAAGCCTAAACCCAGCAGGAGAAGAGAAATCATAAAGATCAGAGCAGAAATCAATGAAATAGAAACCAAAAGAACAGTAGAACAGATCAACAAAACTAGGAGCTGGTTCTTTGAAAGAATTAACAAGATTGATAAGCCTCTGGCCAGACTTATCAAAAAGAAAAGAGAAATGACCCAAATCAACAAAATCATGAATGAAAGAGGAGAAATCACAACCAACACCAAAGAAATACAAACAATTATAAGAACATATTATGAGCAACTCTATGCCAGCAAATTAGATAACCTGGAAGTAATGGATGCATTCCTAGAGATGTATCAACTACCAAAACTGAACCAGGAAGAAATAGAAAACCTGAACAGACCTATAACCACTAAGGAAATAGAAGCAGTCATCAAAAATCTCCCAAAACACAAAAGCCCAGGGCCAGATGGCTTCCCAGGGGAATTCTACCAAACATTTCAAGAAGAATTAATACCTATCCTTCTGAAACTGTTCCAAAAAATAGAAATGGAAGGAAAACTTCCAAACTCATTTTATGAGGCCAGCATTACCTTGATCCCAAAATTAGACAAAGACCCCATCAAAAAGGAGAATTACAGACCAATATCCCTGATGAACATGGATGCAAAAATTCTCACCAAAATACTAGCCAATAGGATCCAACAGTACATTCAAAGGATTATTCACCACGACCAAGTTGGATTTATCCCTGGGCTGCAAGGTTGGTTCAACATCCGCAAATCAATCAACGTG
This sequence comes from Halichoerus grypus, assembly GCF_964656455.1. Classification (NCBI taxonomy): domain Eukaryota; kingdom Metazoa; phylum Chordata; class Mammalia; order Carnivora; family Phocidae; genus Halichoerus; species Halichoerus grypus. The sequence continues at coordinate 170,586,781 of NC_135713.1, forward strand.
ATACAATACATTAACAAAAGAAAGAACAAGAATCATATGATCCTCTCAATAGATGCAGAAAAAGCATTTGACAAAGTACAGCATCCTTTCTTGATCAAAACTCTTCAGAGTATAGGGATAGAGGGTACATACCTCAATATCATAAAAGCCATCTATGAAAAACCTACAGCGAATATCATTCTCAATGGGGAAAAACTGAGAGCTTTCCCCCTAAGGTCAGGAATGCGGCAGGGATGTCCACTATCACCACTGCTATTCAACATAGTATTGGAAGTCCTAGCCACAGCAATCAGAAAACAAAAAGGAAATCAAAGGCATCCAAATTGGCAAAGAAGAAGTCAAACTCTCACTCTTTGCAGATGATATGATACTTTATGTGGAAAATCCCAAAGACTCCACCCCAAAACTGCTAGAACTCATACAGGAATTCAGTCCAGTGGCAGGATATAAAATCAATGCACAGAAGTCAGTGGCATTCCTATACACCAACAACAAGTCAGAAGAAAGAGAAATTAAGGAGTCGATCCCATTTACAATTGCACCCAAAACCATAAGATACCTAGGAATAAATCTAACCAAAGAGGCAAAGGATCTGTACTCAGAAAACTATAAAATACTCATGAAAGAAATTGAGGAAGACACAAAGAAATGGAAAAACGTTCCATGCTCATGGATTGGAAGAACAAATATTGTGAAGATGTCAATCCTACCTAGAGCAATCTACACATTCAATGCAATCCCCATCAAAATACCACCCACTTTCTTCAAAGAAATGGAACAAATAATCCTAAAATTTGTATGGAACCAGAAAAGACCCCGCATAGCCAGAGGAATGTTGAAAAAGAAAAGCAAAGCTGGCGGCATCACAATTCCGGACTTCCAGCTCTACTACAAAGCTGTCATCATCAAGACAGTATGGTACTGGCACAAAAACAGACACATAGATCAATGGAACAGAATAGAGAGCCCAGAAATGGACCCTCAACTCTATGGTCAACTAATCTTTGACAAAGCAGGAAAGAATGTCCAATGGAAAAAAGACAGTCTCTTCAACAAATGGTGTTGGGAAAATTGGACAGCCAGATGCAGAAGAGTGAAACTGGACCATTTCCTTACACCACATACAAAAATAGACTCCAAATGGTTGAAAGACCTCAATGTGAGACAGGAGTCCATCAAAATCCTAAAGGAGAACACAGGCAGCAACCTCTTTGACCTCAGCCGCAGCAACTTCTTCCTAGAAACATCGCCAAAGGCAACGGAAGCAAGGGCAAAAATGAACTATTGGGACTTCATCAAGATAAAAAGCTTTTGCAAAGCAAAGGAAACAGTCAACAAAACCAAAAGACAACTGACAGAATGGGAGAAGATATTTGCAAATGACATATCAGATAAAGGGCTAGTATCCAAAATCTATAAAGAACTCATCAAACTCAACACCCAAAGAACAAAGAATCCAATCAAGAAATGGGCAGAAGACATGAACAGACATTTTTCCAAAGAAGACATCCAAACGGCCAACAGACACATGAAAAAGTGTTCAGTATCGCTCGGCATCAGGGAAATCCAAATCAAAACCTCAATGAGATACCACCTCACACCAGTCAGAATGGCTAAAATTAACAAGTCAGGAAATGACAGATGTTGGCGGGGATGCGGAGAAAGGGGAACCCTCCTACACTGTTGGTGGGAATGCAAGCTGGTGCAGCCACTCTGGAAAACAGTATGGAGGTTCCTCAAAAAGTTGAAAATAGAGCTACCATACGATCCAGCAATTGCACTCCTGGGTATTTACCCCAAAGATACAAAAGTAGGGACCCGAAAGGCTACGTGCACCCCGATGTTTATAGCAGCAATGTCCACAATAGCCAAACTGTGGAAAGAGCCAAGATGTCCATCAACAGATGAATGGATAAAGAAGATGTGGTATATATACACAATGGAATATTATGCGGCCATCAAAAGGAATGAGATCTTGCCATTTGCAACGACGTGGATAGAACTGGAGGGTATTATGCTGAGCGAAATAAGTCAAACAGAGAAAGACATGTATCATATGACCTCACTGATATGAGGAATTCTTAATCTCAGGAAACAAACTGAGGGTTGCTGGAGTGGGGGGTGGGGTGGGAGGGATGGGGTGGCTGCGTGATGGACACTGGGGAGGGTATGTGCTCTGGTAAGTGCTGTGAATTGTGCAAGACTGTTGAATCTCAGATCTGTACCTCTGAAACAAATAATGCAATATATGTTAAGAAAGAAAAAAAGAAGAAGAAGAATGTAGCAGGAGGGGAAGAATGAAGGGGGGGAAATCGGAGGGGGAGAAGAACCATGAGAGACGATGGACTCTGAAAAACAAACTAAGGGTTCTAGAGGGGAGGGGGGTGGGAGGATGGGTTAGCCTGGTGATGGGTATTGAGGAGGGCACGTTCTGCATGGAGCACTGGGTGTTATGCACAAACAATGAATCATGGAACACTGTATCTAAAACTAATGATGTAATGTATGGGGATTAACATAACAATAAAAAAATTAAAAAAAATAAATAAAACACAATAAAGGCAGTGGACCATGCTTTCTCCTCACCCTCTTCTGCCTCCTGACCAGACCTGGTGCTTTCTCATGGGGCCCTGCTTTCTCATGAGGCCCTTTCCCTCAGGAAATGTAAGTAATAAACAATGGTGTTTCAATGACATTAGCCTCTCCATGTCATCATTCCATCACCTCCATGAATTAGAATCTTGTGGATACAACTGATATAAGTAGGTAAAGCTTGATGGGAGGCTGGAAATTTTCCAGGTGGAAGGGTATTCCAAAGTAAAACTAGCTTGCGCATTCGCCCACAGGCTTGGTGAGACAGGACCTTTGGGTGCTGTGTGTGGTGCATACTTTTCGCTCTTTAAAGGCAGTCTGTTAACATTCCTTTTGCAATGTGGATGAGGCATAAATTATAAATAATAGTGTCTGGGCCAAGTCTTATCTACATAAGATTGAATTTCCCTCAAGGTCTGGTTCTGACTGTTCTTTCTTTTGTTCCATCAAACATAGAACACAGCACAGTGCTGTGCTGAATCCCAACTCTCTTATTAGCTGTGTGTCCTTTTTCAAGTTCTTAACCTTTCTGTGCTTCAGTTTCCTCATCCATAAGTGGGAATAATACCAGAAGCCTCCTCAGAGTGGCTGTGAGGATTACAATGGTGAATATTTGTAAAGCACGTAGAACAGTGGCCAAAACAGAGGAAGGACTATGCAGGCGTTTGCTAAATTATTTTCTGAATCCTGCTATGTGGAGGGTACTGTGCTAAGACTTTGGAATCTGTAAAGATGTGGAAGGTGTGTTCTTACCCCTAAAGAGTTTATAAAGGGAGCTTAGAGCATTCTGGAAGATCAAAGGGCTGCTCATGAAACTGTATTTACATGAGATGTTAAAAATGCTAAAGGTGAAATCATGGAACACTATATCTAAAACTAATGATGTAATGTATGGGGATTAACATAACAATAAAAAAATTTAAAAAAAATTAAAAAAAATAAAAAAATAAAAATGCTGAAGGTGAGAACAGATTAATATTTTGGGCCTTCACCACTCTCAAATAAAAAAAGGGAAAGAGAAAGTGAAATGTCATAGAAAGAGCACTGAGTTTTGCGTCTGACAGACCTGGCTTCAAAATCTGGACAAACTAGCTTCCTAGCTCTGCTGTTTCCTAGCCATGTAAACCAGTGAATTTCTCTGAGTCTTAGTTTTCTCACTCAAATGATGTGGGCAACAATACCTATTTTAGCAGATGAGAGAGAGAGAAATAATTATAATAAGAGCTGACATTTACTGAGCACTTGATATGTGTTGGGCACTGGACTGTGAGTCCCATGAGGGAGTTGGCTTAGAGAAAGTTCAGTAACTCAGTGTCCAAAGTCACTCAGTAAAAAGTGGCTGGGCGAGGATTTGAATCCAGTGACTATTCCCGTAACTATTATTTTATACCAAATCTCTCAGAGCTGTGTTGGAGTCAGTAGGTCCTCAAATAATGCAAGAGTTGTTATTATTAACTGTGTAATATACTTGTTCTATTGGAATAATAGCCACAGATCATTTAAGACTCCCTCTAAGTGTTATATTTTTCTTCTCATCCCCAGTCTGGTGATAATCTCATAATGTGCTGCCCTTGGCATGCATATGCCAAATTATCCTAAAATTCTCAACTTTGTATTTTTTTCAAGTGATAAGGAAATAATGAAAAGTCTTATCGGGTCCTAGGCACATTAATCAAAAAATTAATCAAATAAAATTAGGAATATAACAGTCTGATTAGAGAAACAATTTGAACTGCAGGCCTTGCAGATGGAGAACATTAGAGTGGATAAATGATTTACTCCTAGTGGATTTAATGCAAAAACACCAGGATCTGCAAGCCAAGCAAGCCCAAGGAATTCTGAAAGCCAAGTTGGGATTGGCTTGGTATGATAGCAACCATAGAGTTTATAGCCAGATCAACTTAGGTATTGGTCAAATGCCAGGCCAGGGCAAGGAGGGAGTTGCTTGGCAACTCAGCCCATCAGAAGGTCCCTAATGTCATTTGATGTCAGCATGATGACATCATTTCCAAGTCCTTCCTGTTCAAGACTGTGACTCCCATCCTTCTAAAGAACAGTGACATGTGCAATGGTGCCCCCGTGAATGGCTTCCCACGAGCTTCTTTCCTGTTCAGATTCTGGGCAGAGTTTAACACTCAGAGGGCACTTGCTGAGTCTATGCACATAAATCAATTTGAGTGAATTATGTTAAAAAAAGAAAGAAAGAACACAGCTTAATTCAATAACTAACTTTTGTTTCATTTGTGGCTTTCCTTTTCTGTGTTGACTGATTTTCATTCCCTAACAAATGTCATGGCAACGTGATACAGTGGAGGTAACACCAGGAAACAGGCAGATCTGTGTCCATCTCTGGATTAGGTTGTAGGTGATGGGTGGCAGGAGGGCAGGATATTTTGGTGTAGTGTAAAGAAAAGAAACCAGATTGAGGTTTGAATATGGCTCCAGTATTTGCTGTATGAATCTCAGTTTGCTCATCTTTAAAATGTGTGCTAGACATTAGCTTACAAGTTCAAGTCATATGTGAGAAAATGGTAAAGTAGAAAACTCAATTTAAATAACTGCTTAATATGTATTAGATGCCTGATGACACAGACTTACAATAACCATCTCCCTTTCCTTTCTTCTCTCCATCAGAATAACAATGTTTTTATCCTCTATGCCCTGGTGAAAACTGGCAATAAACAAACAAATGAATGAATGAATGAATGAATGAACGGCAGGGGTTAAGAGACGTCCAGAAATTACAGAGCACAAACCCAATCTTTGTAGGATAATCAAGAAAGACTTGCTGATGTTTTAGGGGGAAGACGGCTGGTGGGAAAGCCACATGAATGGGGACAGCGGGGATAAGCAGAGGGAGATGAGAGAGGACAGGGAAAAGGTCCAAGCAATGCTCAGTGAGCCCAGGGAAGAGAGGGTGTGTGGAATGCACTGGTCCTGAATTTATAAAAACCATCAACCCCAATATTCAGGGCATGGGGTCCTGAAGCAAAGCGCAGGGTGCCTGCAATGAGGCATCAGCACAGAAACTGGAGTGACCCTTAAGAAGCCAGGTGCCCTCTGTGGACCCCTTCCCTCCTCCATATTTGGGAGGGACTAAGGACTGAACTTACCACCTTGTTGGAGGAAACTCCAAGGCTAACCCTAACAATAACCCTAACACTGTTGTCAGGAATTTGGCCAGAACTGGTGAGAGGGGAAGTCAACATCAGCCTTCTCTCAGTCATGGTCATTGCACATCCATCCTCTTAGTCCCTCTTCCCTCCACCAAGGAGTTCATCTAGATCAAATGGACTCATAACCAAGAGATGAACTTTGCAGTAGGGAGCCATTATTTTCTGAAGCTCTGATGAAAGATGAATCTTAGAAAAAAGGCAGCAGAGGGAGCTGGACCTTTTTTGGCTTCTGCCTGGGGGGACGGGTACAGGCCAATCCACCTCAGCTGGAGAGGCTTTGGGGGCATCTGGTTTGGATTTCATGAACAACTGATCCTCTAGGATCATATAGCCCCATTTGGGTGACTGTCTGGCTGAGCGCGTTTTGTCCCAGCACTGTTTGGCTCCATTCAGCTCCATCCAGTTTCTACTTGTCCAGATCTGCCTAGATCTTCCAGTTCTGTCCAGCCTGCCCCAGTCCAACCCAGCTCAGATCAGTTCAGTCTAGCACCACTTGGCAGAACCCCCTGTGTTCAGTGTAGTTAACAGTTCATTGTTCTTGGACTAACAGTTCATTCACAACCATCGGCATGGACAGATACTGGTAAATGGGCAGCCTAGGGGTCAGCTTCAAAGGTGATGATGTGAAAGCTCTCACAAAGCAGACCTCATGAGCTATGCCCACCTGGGACAGGCATGAGGGATCTAAACTCTGGAACTTCTAAGCCTGGCTGCTCTAGGCTTTCCTTTCTGAATTGCCCTTCACAGCAACCATAGGCAAATGTGATGAGAGGTCACGGCATCCAGAAACCATGGAATTCTGGACTAGGCAACTCAAAATTACAGATACATAATTTTGTGCTTGATTGGATATCCTCTCCTAGTAGACCCTGGTCTAGATGAATAAGGGGTACTAACAGTTTGGAACCATGTGAAAGAGAAGGAAAATATTGAGTGCACCCTATCCTTTAGCTGATTTTCCTCTTTGGGTTGAGAAAAAATTAACATTCAGGTTAGCTTGGTAACACTTTCTTCTACAGGTTGGGGTTTGGGAACTATTGGTTTTGAGGGACACACTCACTTGGGACTCAAGACCCCTGAGTGGACACCAGCCCCTCTCTGTGCCTCTGGTTCACCTTCAGCCTCCTAGCATGTGCCCATTAGATCAGGCTGTGATTACAGTGCTTGTCCTTGTCATGGAGCTTTAGTGTCTCTCTCCCTGACCTCCCCCCCATATTTGCTCACTCACTTTGCCAATCTTAGACCCTTGTCTTTGTCAAGGCCCTTCCCTGAATAGGTTGCTCTCTGGATGTCCCTCCCTTGCTCTATACCTATATTACTGTACCATCTTTGAGGAACAGGTGAAGGTGTCCAGCACAGTACACTTCCCTTTGCAGTTCTTCTTGGGCAGAGGGTGGTTTTGTAAACTCTGCAAGGGTAAAACTTTCCTTTGTATCCAGCCAGTGATGTCTAGGATTGAAGTGGATGCCAGCAGATACTTATAGGAACTTGTGCCTGGCACAAAGATGTTCATAAGATACTTGTTGGATGAACAGATGTGTGAGTGAATAAACGAAAGAAGAGAAGAGGGAATAAATGAATGGAGGGTAAGTCAATGAACACACAAGAAATGGAAGCATGAATAGCAATTTGCACAGGTGAAAGAATGTGTGGAGATATGGTTGAATGAAATGATGAATAAGTGATGCATGAATAGTCATGGTTAAGTCGGCACTACGATGGACATAGGCTGCTTCTCTGGCCTGGCCAACTTGGCTGGGGCTAGTGTGTGTGTGCAGTTCTCCCGGCAATTCTCCTCAGAATCTTCATTAGAATAGCAATTTTCCACCCTATTGTTTCAAGTTTGGATTGTAAGATTGTTACCATTTGTAACTCTAAGCTGCATTAGGCACAGGCTCCTCTTGCTTGCTGCTTTTGATTTGTTCAGCTCAAACCTTGGTTGGGCCACTTTTCAGCTCTCCTTGGTCCTACTGCTATCTACCGGGCTGAAAAGAAAGGGGTGGGGGTGGGGGTGGGGTTCAGTGTGTGGCTGCCCAGCCCAGACCACCTGTCTGACAGTGCAGGTCCCACAGTCTCTGTGGTTCTTGGAATGCTGTCGATAACCATGATGCCATGGATGATGTTCCTTGCCTGCTTTCCCACCGTTCATGGTACTGCCGAGAGGAAGGGAGAGGGGGAGCATTAACTTAACAGAGAAAAGTGCCTTCTATGGGCCAGGCACAGTGTTAGGCATGTCTGCACCACAACAGTCCCTGTACTCAATATTGATTTTCTTTTGCAGAGAAGCAGGCCCAGGAAGGTCAGACCATCTGCCCGAGGTCAGACAGTGAGGAAGAGGCAGAGTCAGAATTAAAATCCTGGTCTTGGAGAGGCCAGAGCCATGAAATATCTTTCAGAGGGGACAACGATTCTGTTCTTCCTCTGGTCTCTGGGCTGGATATTGGCCATATCTCTGGAGATGCGGTAGGTTAGCACGGGCCTAGGGAAGGCTGTTTGGATCATCTTTGCTGCTTCCGGGAGTGAGAGTGAGAGGAGAGAGAAGTTAGTGCCCTGATAGGTCCATAGAAAGATGAAAGGAATCATGAATTTGGATGTGAAGAATGGGCTCTATGCAGCCAGCGGTAGGTCAATGACTGGGGCTCTGAGAGGGAGGGGGTGGGGTTGGTGATACAGGGAGGCAGCTAAGGGCCATTGGAGGTGAGGGCAGTGTGCTGCCTTCCACATAGTATCAGACGAGGTGCTAATGGGCAGGCTGTTCTTTAGTCTTTCTTGTTCCCAGTGAAGTGTTTCTGTCTCTATACCTTAAAGGCACTTGGCTTCTGAGAGACAGGGGGTGATGGGCAGGTTCTCCAGAAATGGGGACATAGGAAGCAGGTGATTGGGGAGCATGGTGCTGTCCCCCGGGGTTCATTTCCAAGGTTCTCAAAGTCAAGTAAAGTGGAACACAGCCCAAAAAAGCAGGACTCAGGGTGAAGGTCCTAAATACTCTCACCCAAGACTGAATGTCTCAGCAGGAAGAGGAATTAGCAAGTTCATTCATTAAGGGCCCATTGACACTTCTATTATAAAGAGCAATCATTTGTTTTTATTGAGATCTCTTCCCTTGATTAAAACCATTAGCACCAATGAGTAACCACAGATCAATCAACAAGCTTTTGTAAATGCCCCCAATTTGGTCCCAATTGCAGCATGAATACAGTCGATTATACCTCTTAAGTATCACTCCCAGCTGCCCACTTATCTCCCCCTTCAGGCTGCCACTCTGGTCCAAGCCCCAGGCCGTTTCTCACCTATCCCAGTCCTGCCCCTGCTGGGTTCTCCAACCCCCAGCCTGAGACTCCATACGTAGAAGGTGCACTCGTGCTTGCAGAACGAATGCATTGGAGGCAGGAAGATGCCAGGACAGGAACTGGTTGGGAGCTGTGCCCGAGGCATGGGAGGGAACTGGAGAGGTTTAGCCATCAGTGGCAGCCAGGAGACTGGAGGCAGCAGCTCTGGGAGAATCTGGTGGGTAGAGCAGAGAGGATGTGGGGACAGTTTGGATGGGGAGGAGGGGGAAGGGGGTGTTTCTAGGTTGGCTGGCTGGCAGTGCCCACAGGGAGGGGAGGAGGTGTGGAGCCACGCGCAAGGTGTCCCCTGGGATAATTCCTTCCTGCTCCCACCTCAGGGGCTGCAGTCTGGGCTTGATCCAGATCTCCCTGAGAAGGAAGAGTCTGCCATGGGGAGGGAGGGGGGTTCTCTCTTTTCTCTGTTAGTCCTGGGGCTCCTGTGCCCCCCTGAGGCTATGGTGAATCTGAGGGCAGGGACTTCTCAGGACTCTCTGAGGGGGAGCAATCCAGTCCTTGTCAAAGTCCATTTACACTGAGGATGCCAAACACGTTTCTCTTTTACATTTTAATTTGGTTCCATCACTATCACACCAGTCCCCACTCTATCCCTGAAAATGATGTCTTTAACATCCCAGATATGCCCTCAATCAAGCAGATTTCAAAGACTTTCTCTCCTCTGGCCCCTCTCCATTTTTGGCTCTTTCTCCCTCAGACCACCCTCTGAGGACTTGGGAGTCGAATCTCAACTTTCCCTTTACCTGCTCTGATTTTACTCTGTGACTTTGGGCAAGTCACTTACTCTCTGTGGGGCTTAGTGAAAACAGGATGGGCTTGGACTAGGAAATATGACTTTCATTTGAGTGCCCTTGCATTCCTCTGAGCGAGGGAGACAGAGACAGAGACAGAGGATAGAGAGTTTCTTCAGTTCCAGGTGGTCCAAGTGCCCCTCACTGCCCATTGATCTCATGCCTGCAGCAGCCAGTGTGGTGGGGGCTGCAGGGGGCTCATACGACATCCTGGAGGGAAAGAGACAGACAAGGATTGAGAAGAAGAGACAGAGAAAGAGGGAGAGGCAGAGAGAGAGAGAGACTTAGGTAAGGAATAGTACAAGAGAGAGGGAAGCGGGTGGAAGAGAAAGAAAGATTCTGATCACATTTCGTCCCCAAGATACTGAGGTTGCACCTCATTTTGGGACTTGACGGAAAGCCCAGGATATTTGAGGAGAAGCCTGTGCTCCTTCCTGTTCCAGCTGGAACCCGTGTGGGCCCTGTGGGGCGAGCTGCATTCAATAAGGAAAATTATTTCCATAGTGACGCGAGGCCACTTCTAGCTAGTGTGCACAGTGGGGCGCAGCTGTCCGCACTCTGTCAGGCAGACCCTCCAGGCGCACTGTTGGCTTGTGGACGGGATAACTTCTGCTTTGCACTTGCTGTTAGCACCTGAGAGTCTGCTGAGCCCCAGCTCCCTGCTCAAACTCATGCAATGCATTTGGAGATGGCATTGCTCCGGAGGTAACTCACATACCCATTTTCTGAGGCCAAAATCAAGGCAGGACTTGGAAGTCTTAATGGAAGCACAATTCATTAATTTTCTCATTGTCCTCCCCTCACTGCACAAATGGACCAAGCTTGGACCGTTTGTCATACCAGTCGACATCCTCACTTACTCTTTTTTCCATTTGTGCTCCGGGGTCCTTGCCAGTGAATAACTAGCTCTTGGCATCACCAATCTCTGTCTTCTCCCAGGGGCTTCATCTTTGCTGTTTGATTATTCTGTTTTAATTTTGAGGGTCTCGTGACTCCTGGAGGACACAGGGGCGACGGGGGCTGGGAAGCAAGCCAGGCTTTGGGGCCGGGGACAAACTGCTAATTATGGCAGGTGCCTGTCTGTGCGCCCCGCTGGACGCCTTGCCCACACAGGCAGCTGAGGATGGTGGGGCTGTGCAGTTGCAGGAAGATGGCAATGGCTTTTTAATAGCTGGGGGCCCCCCTCATTCATCTGCACATGCTGAGTTTATTTTGCCATTTATCAAATTCTGACTCTAGGGGACCTGGGTTTGGAGTGGTTCGGGCTTCAAGATTAATGACCCGGGTGAATGACAGGCTCCCCTTCTCTTCTAAATAGACGGCACTGCCAATAGAAAGCCCCACTGCCCACTCATCTCTGAAAGGCCCATTTCTCCCCCTCTGCTGAGGCCAGAGATAAAATATTTATTTGGGTTCTAACCAATATGCCACAGCTGCCTCCCTGCCTGCACTAGACAGTGAGCAAGCTCTGAAACGAGCAGGCAGTTTAATGGCTCAACCCTGGTTCTGCTTTGCCAAAGGGAGGGAAGGAAGGAAGGAAGGAAGGAAGGAAGGAAGGAAGGAAGGAAGGAAGGAAGGAAGGAAGGAAGGAAGGAAGAAAGAAAGAAAGAAAGAAAGAAAGAAAGAAAGAAGATAGGAAGGAAGGAAGGAAGAAAGAAAGAAAGAAAGAAAGGAAGGAAGGAAGGAAGGAAAGATCCCAGGCCTCTTTTTGGAGAATGGGTATTCCTTGATGGAGAACAGTTCTCTACAGGGTTATGCATTTCCTCTGGCTGCCACAGATAGACCTAGAACACACTCAGGCTAGAGCGGATGCCAAAGTGACAGGGTGTTTGAGAGCATAAAGCATAATTTTCTTAGGCAGGCGGGGACATTTCATAAAATCTTTAATTCCCAGGGGTTGTGAAATCTTAAAACCTTAAAACTAGTCCAAACCTCTAATCCTTGAATCCCTGCTAGGATGTATTGTCCCTATATTTGAATGCTTCTGGTGATGGGGAAATCACGACTTCTCAAAGCAGATGATCCCCTGTTTGGAATAATCTGTCTGTTGAAAGCATTTTTTTATACTGAATTGACATCTGTCTCTCTGCAAATTCTACCCACTGGATCAAGAATAGCTTTAAAAACACACAGAACAGTATGGTGATTAACATAGCAATAAAAAAATGAAAAAAAACCCCACACAGAACAGGGGTGCTTGGGTGGCTCAGTTGTTAAGTGTCTGCCTTTGGCTCAGGTCATGATCCCAGGGTCCTCGGATCGAGCCCTGCATCGGGCTCCCTGCTCAGCGGGGCATCTGCTTCTCTCTCTCCCACTAGCCCTCCACCCCGCTCATGCTCTCTCTCTCGCTTACTCTCTCTCAAAGAAATAAATCTTAAAAACAAAACAAAACAAAACAAAACACACAGAACACATCCATTTCCTCTTCTTCTCAATGGCCTTGGTAAAAAGAAAACCACAGGCCCGAGGTGGGGTCACTTGCTCCAGGATGGCAAACCAAGACTTAATTGCAGTTTCAGCCTCTCTAGGAACAGAGTTTTAAGCCAATCCATCTGAATTTTCTGATCAGCACCAGTGAGGTCATCGGACCCTGGCTTCACACCATCTGGAAAGCACCTCCCTCCACCTCCTCCTACCCAAAGGAAGATGAGGTAATCAGCATATCAGACCCCTTGTTCTTCCCCCTAAGAGAAGGTGACCTTGCCTGAAACAATCCTTTCTTTTCATCTGCTAATAACTTCTTGCCCCACCCTCTTTCTTCTAAAAATCTTCCATTTTGTACAGCTCCTTGGAGCTCCTCTGCTTGCTAAGTGGGATTTCTGATTCATGAATCACTTAACAAATCAGTTAGATCTTCAAATTTACTGGTCGAATTTTGTTTTTTTAACAGCCTTCAGCAGAAAGAAAGTAACCTCATTCTCTTTGAGACTTCTTTCCTCCAGGCTGTCTCCTCAGTAGGCTCTTTCATGCTAGGTGCTGGGGATGCACAGATAAATAAGTCTGTTGAGATCAGGGACATGTACCTCACAGGACACACGTTTAAATCCCTTTGTCAAGTAGGTGGTTGAGGAGGGAGCCTGTGCAGGCTCATTCCAACATTTCTACCCCTCTGCTCATTTCCTTCTTAACTCACACCCAAGAAGGGAGGGTTGACAATTCAGGATCCGGGATGATCATTGGGCCATGTTTGACCAGTGGGTAGGGCCACTGTGGGTGAAGAGCTCACACCATAAGTACAAGTGTCATCTCCCCTTTGCAGTCTAGCCCCAGGAAGTAAGGAGTCCAGGCAGGGTTAGACTACTCAGGACAGACTTAACCATGCTTTCTCTGTTCTGCTTCCTCCGTGTCTACAACCAGGTCGGGCCTACTTTGTTGGCTCAGCCATCTTAGAATCAGAAGCTATTGGCATGCCTCTGTGTGTGTGTGTGTGTGTGTGTGTGACTGAGGCATGACTAACTAGAGAAATCCTATGCCAGGGGAATTGAAGACTTGCCCAACTATGAAAAGAATGTCCCTTGCTTATCTTGTTATTCTTCTTTGGGAATAACTCCCTAGTTGAGGGGATATCAGGAGGGAAGGATTCAGGAATTCCTAAGCCTCTGGCTTCACACCATCTAGATAGCACCAAACTTCATCATAATCTTCAGTTTCTCTATACCTCTTGAAGGGTACCATCTAGAACTAAAGTGAATACCTACCTTAGAAAATAAAGAAGTAAAAAAGACAGGGACATGGGAAACAGAGGGTGCTTATGCCTTGCCTACCAGAGAAAGATGGGGTAGCCTTGTTGCATCCATTGGTCTCTCTCCTCCTTGTCCTGGAGGGAGGGGCAAAGATAGGTGATAAACTTGTGCTGGGTCTCCTCCCTATCTTGGCTACTAATCTATAGGCAACGATAGGAATCAGCTCAAACAGCTTGGACTGGGTGTGCTCAAAAGAGGTAATGTCAAGAAGTACACTCACTGAGGCTGGGGCCTTGTTCATCTGAGGAATGAGTGATTTGTCCAAACCAATGCTATGGCAGCACAAAGCTAATCAGCTCTGTCTCCTTCAGGTGCTCAGTAGAATGATTGTTAAAATAATGACAGCAGTTTTAATGCCAGAAAAGGTGGAAGTGAGTAATGGGTAAGAATGAAGGAGCAGATAAAGACCACTAGAGAAATAATGGCATTCAGGTCTTTGTGTGTTTGGAAGAAAATGCAGCAACATCTATCAAAATTAAAGACATATCTACTCTTTGATCCAGAAATTTCATTTTTAGGCTCCCCCCCCCCCACCGCTACAGATATACTGGTATAGGTAGGTAAAGCAGAAGACTAGTTACATAACACATGATCTATCTGTATGATAGACTACCACGCAGTCTTGAAAAAGAATGAGGTTATGGTGAGATGAAACTATCTTTGAGACATATGAAGAAAGAAACCCTCCAGAACACCGTGCTTTCATTTGTGCAAAATACAAAGGTCTATTGACAGACATAGAGGTTTGTGTATGTTTAGACTATTTATGGAAAGATATACATAAGACTGTCAATACTGCTTTACTTTGGGTTGGGGATGGTGGTGAGGGAATAAGGAATGGAGAAGGAAGAAGGCTTGGTTTTCTTTACATACACTTTTGCATCATTTAAATTCATTATGGTAAGCTTGTACTCTATTCCCAGCAAAAATAGTGTATAATAAAAAGGAAGCATATGCTTTTTGCACATCTGCCAAATGCTGAGCCTCTCATTGCCCCAGATACTTATTGAACACACATTGTTTGCTGCACACCCTGCTAGCCCAACTCCGGGAGGAAGTGGCAAAGATACAGTTCATGCTTTGGGGGAACTTACTGTCCAGGTGGGAAGCAAAATGTATTGACATACTTATTCTACAAGTCCGAGGGAAAATTTAACCTTCACTAGGGAACTGGAGAAGATTTTACAGAGCTGGTTTGAAAGGTATTGGTAGTAGAATTTTGAGACCTGAAGATGGATGAACAGGGTGTGGAATTCCAGGCAGAGAGAACAATGGGAGGAAGATACAGAACAGGAATGGGAGCCAAAGATACAGAACAGGAAACGGACAATCACATTGTGCCTCCTCATCTGCTTGCTTTCCCATTAGAAATCCTTTCTTTTGGGTTACAGTATCATTTGCTTTCAGAAGTCTTTGTGAGAATGCAGACAATTTTGACTGAGGTAAGCGAATAGATTCAGTGGGGGTACTAATAAACCAGCTCCCTCCCAAACCCCCATGACTGGATTTGTAACATTTGCCAATTTCCATGGCGTAAGTATTCCCACCATGGCTGCCTTCAAGCTCCCAATACAAAATGGAAGTTAGGAAGAGACACACATAATCTACTCTTTTAAGCTCGACAGAGCTTGCTCCATCAAGTCATTGGATATATCAGAATCTCAGAGTAGCAGAGATAAAAGAGATGTTGAAGAAATTTTTTAAATGAACCTTAGCTACACAGGGGGAAATAAAGGTGTTTGCACAATGTCAGAGGAAGTGGCTGAATTGGGACACTATCTTTTACCTTTTAGTTTAGGGAAATTTCTATTTTTCCTTGGAAATCACTAATATAATAGAGGGAATGGAACATGGGACTGTGTCATTTTGAGGGAGCAAGAAGGTATAAAGAAAAGCAGAGAGGTTTCTCCTAGAGAGCAGAGGAGGGTAGGGTTCTGGAATGTGTCTTGGTCAACAGGAAGGGTCTGTGTGTTCGGGGTTATATGAAAGGACTGTAGCTGGGAGGAAGGGTCACAGTTGAAGAGATTTTAGGGGGAGGGCTTGGAAGACAAAATCCCCAATGGCACAGTTTTGTTTGGGACTGACTTTTCTTTCTGGAACAGGAACATAATAAGCTGACCTGATATATGGAAAAGAAACATTGGGCAAGTCCCATCCATGTCCTTACCATCTGTGTGCACTTGGATAAGTTATTTCCCCTCTGCAGGGGTCAGAACCTTCCTCCTTAAAGGGAGGCCAGGAGATGGGGGTTAGGAGATTGTTTCCCAGGACCCTTCTAGAGTGACATTCTCTGAGCCTGTGAATCAGTTGCTCTGTGAAGAAGCCCCAACAACCATAAATGGGGGACATGGGGGAAGAGTTGGTAGAGCCTGATGGGTTTATTTATTTATACTCAATCTGAGATAGGCAAAGAGAAATTAAGAGCAGAAGGTAAAAGTGAGGTTTCTTTTTAAGCGTATGGCAGGTCCAGAGAACAGAAGATAGATTAGGCAAAAACAGGACAGAGGTTCCTCTTTATTATGTCATACATTATAAAGACATGACAGCCCATGCTGAAAACTCTTCAGTGGGGACACAGTACCTTCAGGGTGAGATCCAAATTCCTTTGCATGAGTATAGGGACCTCCATTTTCTGCCCTCGCTTATCTTTCCATTTTCCTCTCCTGAACCCCCCAGTCCACCCCCCTCCCCCACAATATCCAGGAGCACACACTGCTTGCTAACATGCTATGGTTCAGTCCTCAGACTTTGCACAGACCCCCTCCTGGAATGCTCTCCCCATCACATCTGCTGGGCAAATATCTACTGCTTCTTTGAAATCTTCTCCAGCATTCCAGTGTCTTCCTTAATTCTTTCTAACATGGCAACCTCCCCCTGCCCTGCCTCGAGATAGAGAAAATCATTCCCTTCTCTGACTGCAGCCATTCTGTGTGCATGCCATTTTCATGGCAATATGGCAATTTTATTGCAAGTTTCTGTTTTTATCTTCCCCACTTCACTGTGAGCTCAGGAAGGCAGGTAACTCCTATCTTGGTTCCTGAGGTTGTAACAATGACAACTGTTGGAGCTGGTGACTGACTCCCAAATGCTGGTAAAACCAAAAAGAAAGAAGGGGAATAAAGCTGCTCTGTAGCCCTCTAGAGTGCCACTGTGGGAGAGAGAGTCAGGTGTGGCAGCCAGATGCAAGGGCTTTTGCTGAAGGCCAAATGGGAGTGCTGATCTACCAAGACCCTCCAATTGTTTTTAGCTGAGCCCCTAAGGGAAATTAAGTGAAGATCCCAGGGGGGCAGGAAGGTTGTAATGATACTATAGAGCAAGGTTAGTGAAAGCCTTGTTCAAGGCAGCTCCATGCTGAGCTCCAATAAAGTCATTCTCTCTGGAGGGGAAGATCCTTCCTCAGCTCCCATGCAAACCCATCCCACTGCTAAGGGCTGGAGTGGATGCTGTGACATGCCACCCAAATCCTCCTTCAGCACTGAGAGACTCACTGCACCCACCTTCCTTCACCTTCCATAGATGCTGATCTCTAGAGTATGCTCTAATAAACTTCTTGCATGCCAAACTCCATCCTGGAGTTTGCTTCCTGAGGAACTTATCCTAGTGGATACTATCAGCCTGCTGTTAGGGGCTGTTGAGATTAGCAGAGTGGTCAAACTTGGTAGGTTGGGGTGATGACCTCTTGAGACAGGAGCAGGAACTGAGACTACAGGCAGAATGGTGACCCCATCAGGGCTACCATGGGAGCCACAGAGAGGACTGGGGTCAATAGATGTCATCAGAGTGGTGCTTAGCCCTGGCCCCCAAGTAGCAGCCTGCCATGGCCATCTGGGACAACTTCAGCAGCAGTGGGGAGGTAGCAGTCGGAGTGAGTCATACCTGTGATATCACACCAGCAGGAGCTCTCAGTGTGATGCCGTCTCACAAGGTGCTCTCAACCATGGCTACACCTTAGACTCACTTCCAAGTACTGATTTCAGGTCTTGACCTTGAGAGATTCTGGCTTCATTGGGCTGCAGTAAGGCGGAAGCCCTTGCATGTCTTTTTTTTTTTTTTTTTTTAAGATTTATTTATTTATTTGAGAGAGAGAGTGTGCAGGGGGAAGGGCAGAGGGAAAGAGAGAGGGAGAGAAGCAGACTCCCCATAGCACAGAGCCTGACTCAGGGCTTGAGCTCATGACCCTGACCCTGAGATCATGACCTGAGCCAAAATCAAGAGTCAGATGCTTAACCTACTGAGCCACCCAGGTACCCCCCCACTTGCATGTTTTAAAGGGTTGATTTCTAGTGTGCAGCTCTGGTTGAAAACTACCAAGATGGTGAAAAGATGATACACTCTGAAATCAAACAGAGTTGGGTTTGAATCCTGGTCCTACTGGTGGCTAGGGAACTTCAGCATGTAGTTAATTTTCTGAGCTTCTATTTCCTCATCTGTAAAATCTGGTAAATCACATATTTTATAGAAATATTGAAAGGGAAATATGCTAATAGTAATAGCAATGATGGTGATAGTAGCCTTCAATCGGTGGAGCTATTATCATGGTCATTGTCATTACGATTTGTGTTCATACTTGGCCTTATACTCCTCCTCTTCCAGGGTACAGCACCCTATTGGTAGACTTGCCTTTCTTAGCTCCTGCTCTATTATGGGGGAGACCTGTCCCCTTATCCCAGCTGTTGCTACCTGAAGTCCAGCAAACTGTAGCTACAGCAGCTAAATGCAAACCTACTGCCCCTGCTGGGGTTGACCAGATGATCCAACATTGGCATCCATGGTTGCATTTCTGCTCACACCTGGAATAACACGTGCAGCAGTTCAGCCCTTCAAGATGACACTGGCAGGTATATGGCTGCTGTGTGGAAAAGTAAGCAAGATAGGTTTTGCTCATACATAAAGGCAGCAATAAGGCCCAGGATACTTAAATGATTTCCCCAGAATTGCAGCAGTTACCATGCAGCTTTGAACAAGTTCCTTTTCCTCTCTGTGCCTTAGTTTCTTGTTCTGAAAAATATGGGTGGCTGATCTGGAAAAATGAGTACTCTGCTCAGTTTGGTGCTGCTGATTCTCCAAACATTCCCCTTCCCCACCCCAAGCAGATGCCTTGGGGGACTAACATCATGCCTGCTTTTTCCCACAGAGACTCCAATGTCAAAAGTCAGGGCTCTGAGAGATGCCATTTCACAATAAGGGACCTGAGAGTCTGCCCTGGCCACTGCCCACCCTAGGTACCCTCAGCCCCGCCCCCCAAGGGTTGTAAGTTTCCCCATTTCTCCTCCTGCCATTGAGAACTTTAAATAGCCTCCAGCACACTATGTGGCTGCCAGAAGTTTTAATTAAATAATGTCCAGCTGTCAGAAAAGCTGTTATAAACGGTCCTTTTGTCTGCACCACTGTCTGGGAAGCCAGGAAGGAGAGAACTCAAGGGTTATAAATATGAAGGCAGAAGTTCAGTGGGCAGCCTGGGGGCAACAGCTTTTGGCACCCTGAAAAACCACTGGAGGGATTTTTTTTTAATATGTTAATTAGTCCATGGAAGGGTTCCTAGCCCTGGCTCTGTGACTGGATTTGCATGTGGGATAACCTGAAAAGGGACTGGGGAAACTGGTGTCCTTTTCTAGAGCTGCTTCTCCTAGGCTGCAATCAGCATCCCTTTTACAATCCAGATGGGAAAGTAAAGAGGGCAGGGTGGGTGCTGGCAATCCAGAGACAGTTTTCCGATGAACTTTCATGATTGCTTCCCTCTTCCCCTTCCTTCTTTTTGTCCCTCCTTCCTCCCTTTCAACATACACTCTTGAGTCTCTATGATGTTTGAGAGTTCTCTCTAATAATGAGGAATATGGGGACGAAATGCACATTTACTGAGTATATATTAAGGGCTAGATATTTTGTATATATTATTCCATTTAACTATCACAGAACACCCAGGAGATAATTATTATAAAACTCGATATTGTAGATGAGGGAGTTGAGGCTCTTTGAGATTATACAACTTTGCCAGGTCACACAGCCTGTAATGCAAGGCCTGGGGATTAGAACTCCATTAGCCTGTCATCTCCACTGGGACAGAGGCCGAACATCTTTTGGGTATTGTTTTGCTAGGGTGCTGCAAAGTACCTGGCACATAGAGGACTTGAGAAATATTGATGAAAGGAGGAAAGGAAGGGAGAGAAGGAGGAGAGAGGAAACCCACTCAGTTGTGTCACACACCAAAGCCAATGACTTCTCTATCATGGCACATTTTCTCTGGAGAGTACAGGCAGGCAGGTATAAACCAGTTAAATGTATAAAACAGTTGAGGGAAAGGAGTTGCTAAAATGTGTACAAAAACATCATGATTAGAAAGCAGACAATTGGTTTCAAGAGTCATAGAGGAGGTGGAGCTAAAATGCTATGGGTATTCAGAGGAGGGAAGCATCACTTCCAGCTGCAGGAATGGGGGCTTCATGGAGGAGGCCAAATTTGTGCCTTAAAGGATGAGGGGGACTTGGACACTGAGAGATGAATGGCAGGTAGGCTGATCAGATAGAAGAGATGGGGGAGACTCATAAATAACCTACCAAGGAAGGGATAGACCAATGGTCAGGGAGCCACTTGGATGGGAACCCAAACTTCATAGTGTTCTGGTAAGGTGCCTGGGATTAATCTGGTAATGCCATGGGTGAGGGAGAGGTGCCCAGGGCAAAGGCAATCCAGGCTGAATGAGCCTGAATCTGATTTACACGCATGTGTGTGTATGTGCATGCACATGCTGAGCAGGGGTGGTTGGTACTTTTTCCTGAGCTTAGGTGCCATTTGGCCCAAGTGGAAATTTGTCTGTTTCCTTGGTGGCTCTGTCATATGCAGGTCTGCCATTAACCTCTATCTAGGCATTCTGCTGATGGGTTCTGCAGCAGCAGAAGAGGTGTGGAGTGACTCCCAGAATGGGCATATTCTGGCATATTCTGGTGGGTAGAGGACTTAGACCCTGGCCTTCCCCTAGCAGACAGGGTCAGGTGTGGCACCAACAAAGCTGGTTTTGGGAGTAGAAGATACAGCCCAGGGACTTGGGAGCTGGAAGGGGCTAGGAGGATAAGGGCTCTGACTTCTCTTCTCTATTTGTCCCCAACATCCTGCAACGCGCCACCCCCAGTAGCACAGAGCACCTGGCCTAGTGCCCAGGGTGCATGAAGGCTTCCTGAGGCTATTGTTGAGTTGTCCCTCACTTTTGCCAGACATTCCCTGAGAGTGACAGGAACAAACAGTTCACTGGCTTGGGGATCATTAAATAATGACAGCCAGTGCACTCACCTTTGTGGACAGACCATCTGGCAGCATCCCCAAAGGCCAAATGGGAACTCCCAGGGCTGTTTCAAGAGGCATGGATGTTCAATATGAGAAGAGCTGAGGTGGACAGACTCAGGATTACCTTGATAAGAGCCCTCCCCAGCACAACACAAGAGCCCAGCCAAAGGTGACTGTCACTTTCTAGTGAAGGAGTCGTCCTTTGCCTGCCACAAAAACTTGGCTGTTCCATTGATGGGGAGCCCTTGGAGCTAGCTTTAGAGCAGGTGGTGTAGACAATTCTCCACAGGATGGGATTCCAGGAACAGGGGTGGAGGATTCTAGGGACACTAGATATGAAGTAGAGATTTTGAATTTGGCATATCTGTCATCAGGTCCAGACAGGTATCCTGTTACCTGCCTGGGTGGCCTTGGGCATGTCTCTAAATGTCTCTGGGCCTTGATTTTCATTTTATAAACATTCATTCAGTAAGCCCTTCGTGAGCACCTACTGTGTGCAAAATGCTGTGTTAGGTACTAAGGGGGCGGGCAGCAGAGAAAAGTATATGATCTCTGCTCTCATGGAGCTTCCAGTCTAGTGGAAGTAAGCAAGTAATCACACAAATAAATGCATTATAACACATTGCGGTAAATGTTCTAAGGGAAATGTAGTGGGTGCTATGGGAGAACCCATTAGGCTGGCCTGGGAAGACCTCTTTGAAGAAGTGCCTGGGAGCTGATACCTGAAGGGTAAGTACAAATTATAAGAATCAGACTTGGAGGAAGGTCTTGTGCAAAGGCCCTGAGGAGCGGAGCACAGTAACCTGTTTTAGGAGCTGAAGTTAAACCTGTGTGGCCAGAATGCAGTGAGCAAGGGGCAAAGTGGAGTAACATGAGTCTGGGGATGGAGGGCAAGAGAAGGGCCGATCAACCAAGAGAAGCCCATCAACCAAGAGAAGGATTGGGGACTTTACCCCGTGGTTGTCGGGAGACCGTTGCTCAATTTTGAAAAGAGTGGGATGGCTAGATTCACATGCTAAAAATAAAATAAACAATCAGAGATGGAAAAAAACCAACAAAACCACAAAATAGTTGGACTTCCCTGCAAGGGAAAAAAGAGATATGAACAAGGATTTTCACGTTATAGCATCTACCCCCATGGGAATAATCTACTAGCAGAACAAAGAATTATGTACAAAATATTCATTATAGTTAAAAAGACCCAAACCACTCTGGCTGTTGTGTGAAGAGAATAAACATAATAAATCTGTAGTGTTTGCTTTGAGCTAAGCAAGACAAAGGCAGGGCCTCAGCCCCAAAGGGACCAGAAGCAATGATTCTCAACCTTGGCTGTACTTTAGAGACACCTGCAATGATAGCCAGCTTCCAAAAGGCCCCCCAAAAGCCTTACTTCCTGGTATACATGTCCCTAGGCAGCCCCTCCCACTCTGAATAGGACTATCCTATTCAATGTAACCAAGTGGATATTGTGGAGACAATGGAGTATGACTTTAAGGCAAGGTCACAAAAGACACTGTGGCTTCTGTCTTGCTCTCTCTTAGATCACTTGCCCTGGGGAAAGCTAGCTGCCATGTTGTGAGGATGATCAAATAACCCTATAGAGAGATCCATGTGGCAAGTCATCCAGGCCTCCAGCCAACAGCCAAGTGAAAGAGAACCTCTTAGGAAACAGGTCCTCCAGTCCCAGCTAACATCTTGATTGTAACCTCATGAAGGACCCTGAGCCAGAACCACTAAGCCACTCCTAGATTCCTGACACACAGAAGCTGTCAGAGAATGCTTATCTATCGCTTTAAGTCATTAAGTGATCTGTTGCAAAACTTTAGGTAATCAATCAGTGTTCCTAGGAGATTTTAAAAATACTGATGCTCAAGCCCCATCCCTGGAGATTCTGATTCTTTTGGTCTGGGGTAAAGTCCAGGCATTGGTGTGTCTAAAACCCTCCAATAACTCCAATATACAACCAAGATTGAGAACCACTGACTAGAGCACTGCATAGGTCAACAAAGAAGGCTTAGGTACGAGGTATTGCCTCAACTTCCAGAGCTAGAACTTTGTTTATGCTGAGGGTTCTATCCTGGAGGAGGCAAAAACCCAGTTTGTGGATCAGAGCCCTGGGTCACTGTGGACTTATAGTCAGGTTCCCTTAGTGTCCACAGCTTCTGACCATGGGATACCTAAATTTACCTAAGGATACAGGTCTATAGAAAGGAATTGAGTGGCATTAGCTGAGGGGAGAAGAGAGGTTCAGAACCAGGCAGGTAAATCCACCTTTTACAGACAACAGCTTTGACTCGTAAACCCTCTCTGCAGTCCTACACATTTGGGATGAAGGTGTGCAGGATGCCCCACTGGAGTGATGGACAGCTGTCCTGCTTCCTCCCACCTGCCATTGTGTTTTCCACCAAGACCCCATTCTTGCCTCTGAATATGTTCTTTGAAAACTTTATGAGCAATGATGACAGCTGATTCCAAAAACCTTTGTGCATCCCCAAGTTTCCATGGTTAACGGGACATTGTTCCCATCTCTGAACAATAAGTCAGGGGCCCGACAGTCTCTTTGCTCTCCTTCGTGTTACCTCCCTGATGAAACCTGCAATAAAGTAATTAAAATGATTGTAAAGGGAGTCCTAGGAGATGAAAGACGCTGATGAGACAGGCAGATGCTGTGAGCTCACCCAGCTCTCTCAGCGCTGCATGCCAGGGGTGACTGGGCTGGTGTCCTGTGATTCGCCTAAGAATGGGCACTGGTACCAGCTGCATCTGTGTGATACCTTCTGAGCACAGAAGCACTGATAGACATTTTTTTGAGCACCTGTAACATGCTAGGTGTAGGAGATACAGAATGTAGTAAGATCCTCTTCCTGTTCTCAAGGAGCTCTTAGCTTGGTAGAAACAAATAAGGAAAGAGATAATAGAATATGATGAGTACTGCACTTGGGGACCCGTGATAGCCCAGAGGAGGCACTGCACTTGGCCCAAGAAGTCTCTGGAGGAAGTGAGATCTGAGGTGTTTTGTTACCTGGGCAAAGATGGAGGGAAGTCAATACAAGAGGAGCAGAAAGTACAATGTACAGGTGTAGGAGCTTGAGGCTTTTCAGGGAATTGCAAGCATCTCCTCGTGGGTCTAAACATTTTCCTTGGATCTACAGCTTAGGATTGTGGCCTAAAGGCAGCTGGCGAGCAACACCTCTTTGAGTACCAGGCTATACACGAGGGGCACACAGTGGGCAGAATTAACGATTTCCCATCACCCCACCCTGCTGCATACCCAGATCCTACTCTTCCTTTTCACCAACTGTGGATGACCCTCCCCTTAATTGCTCCAGCCCCGTCTCTAGAACCAGGACTTTGATTTGCTTGACCCACTGAAACCCTGGCTACTAGCCAGTTTCTTCCTTCTGTCTCCTGCCTATGTCTTGTTAAAACTGGCTACCATGTAATCAACCTTTCTGACTCTCAGATGGGCCTCGGGGCCTTCTCTTATGAACTGTGTCCATAGGCAGCCTTAGCATTTGTAAGTGTTTTACTGGACTAGGAACTGGACAGAGTTGGCCTGGGGAGGGAGAAACCCAAATGCCGGAAGGGATTCCAAGAGACACATCTGGAAGGGACACAGGCATTAAGAGTAGGGCACCCCTGGGGGGTGCCTGGGTGGTTCATTTGGTTAAGTATCCAACTCTTGGTTTTGGTTCAGGTCATGATCTCACAGTGGTGAGATCGAACTCCACATGGGGCTCCGCACTTAGTGTGGAGTCTGCTTGAGATTCTCTCCCTCTCCTTCTTCCCTCCCCCTTCCCCATGCTCTCTCTCTCTGTAGAATAAATAAAAAAATCTTTAAAAAAAAGGAGTAGGGAACCCTGGATTCCTATGGGGGAAATGTGTTATATGGAGTGAGGCGTTAACCAGCATAAAACCCTGGGTAAGAAGGTAAGAGGCTCCTGGGTATTTTCTACTTCCTGTCAGTGGCCCTAGAACAGGAGTCACAGTGTAGATGCCTTCTGTGCATGCAAGGCCAGGAAGATTGTGTAAATGGGTCATCTGGCCAGTGAAACCAGGGAGGGGGTCGGCACAGAGCAAATAGGAGAGCCCACATCCATCTAATGGGGGATGCTGCTGCTTAGTCCCAGCCAGTTGCTGCCATGTGGGAATGCAGGTGCAGTGTAACTAGACACTGGAATCTCTCAAGATAAACCAAAAATCTGGATTCTCATGGAAAATAATTGCCAGTTCGTTTACATAAAAACAAACAAAAAACACATATACCTAGAAAAGATGAAGGCAACATGGTTTTTGAATTTTAGCAATTCCCCCACATAAGACAAACAGAGCAACTAGAGACCAAAACTACAGACAGTGACAGCAAACCAGGTGATGAGCTACTCCCATGAACCCTAAAACACACAAGTAAATGGGGACAAATCACTAAACCCCATGCCCTGCGTGGTCTCAGCATCTACGTGGGAGGCAGCAGAGGGAATGGTCAGGTACTTGATGGAGCTGAGAAAAGAATCATACCCAAATAGCCAACAGATGCTCCCTGGGAAGCAGGGAGGTGGGGTAGCAATTTGAAAACAGCAGGTGAAAAACGGGAAGTTCTGCCCAGGCGAGAGAGTTTCATAGTCATGGGGGGGAAGGGAAGAGACACCTTTGTAATTGCTCCAAGGAAGGCTGCCAAAGAGACGCGGTAGTCCCACTCCCTTTTGGGGGCTGGGACGGGGCAGCTTGTGTCCCACTGGAGTTTTGGGACTGTCTGCTGTGCAGGGCTCAAGTCCGCCATATTAATAAAGAGACAGGAAAGGTTGGCACCACCCCCTAACCCCCCATACACACACCGGTGTTTCCCACTGGCCTCCAGGACTCCTCTCAGTGGCCCTTCCCCTGCCTCGCTTGCCCAGCCTTTGTCAGAAGGAAGCCTAGCAGCAAGGGCCTCAGAACAGGCTCAGGACAGGGCTGAATGAGGGGCCGGGGAAGGCCGGCCAATTGTGCAGCTGTGGGTTGTGTTACTACCCACAACACGCACGTGAACATCGGCCTCCACAGGCTTCCTCTGGATCCTGGAAGAAGAAAAGCATGGGCTCAACCGCTTAGGTGCAACAATTTTGTGCCAGGAAGACACTTTTCTTTGTTCAAAGCACTTTGCAGTCTCCTGTTTTGACTCAACAGGACAAACTCGACGACTTAAAATGGATGCAATTCCAACCAGTTTAGATTTTTGTACCCATTGAGAGTCCATGAAACTCAAGTCAAGGAATCTTTTGAAGAAAGACAACAGTTGTACTCCAACAGGACCATCCAGTTTAAGGTCAAACATCAGTAGTCAGCAAGGACTACTTGAACACTGTTAGGCTTTTAAGAATCCTATGGCAGCAGAAAGAAAAAGAGGATAATTGAATTGGAAAAAGAAATAACAGGTTTAAGCAAGACAATGAAAACTTGCTTACGAAAAGAACACAGAACAACAGGAGGCTGGATCAAAGCCACATGCCTGGTGAAGAATCTGGAAGCAAAGAACATATTACCCAAGGGCACATCAGAACACATTTTACCAGCTGCCTTAAGCAGTCTTCCTTTGGAAAATTTCAAGATTCTTGAACAAGATCAACAAGATAAAATGTTTCTAAGTCCCTAAAACAGACCTTCATTTAAGATTAGCTTGCTTAGGACTTGATGCCCATCCTTCATTCTATTCAAAGGTAAAAATATTTAAGGAAATTATGCCAAAATTGGGTATTTGATAAAGTTTTACTTGAAGTAACATTGTTACTGTATAATTTATGAAGACTTGATTACAAAAAAAGATGGAAACTTTCTATGAAATTTTTATTTGAAAAAGAATGAAAGTGCCTTTCATGAGAATTATAGACTTAGAGATTTTGCCAGGAAATTGTATGCTTGCAAGGTGTTTGTGGTTCTTTTTTTTTTTTTTTTAAGATTTTATTTATTTATTTGACAGAGAGAGACACACAGCAAGACAGGGAACACAAGCAGGGGGAGTGGGAGAGGGAGAAGCAGGCTTCCCGCCGAGCAGGGAAGACTACTTTTAGGGATGCCTGGGTGGCTTAGTCAGTTAAGTGTCTGCCTTCGGCTCAGGTCATGATCCCGTGGTCCTGGGATCGAGTCCTGCATGGGGCTCCCTGCTCAGTGGGGAGCCTGCTTCTCCCTCTGCCTGCCGCTCTCCCTGCTTGTGCTCTCTCTCTCTCTGACAAATAAATAAAATCTTAAAAAAAAAATAAAACTACTTTTAAAGAACTGTTTTTGACAATGGGTTTAATTTCTATTAGAAAACAATTTTTTTTCCCTGTACCTTTTGGGATATTGCATTCTAGATAAGATGCTAAGTAGGAGTTAAGCAACATAAAATATACTTAAAAAAAAAAAGAAAGAAACTGGAAGGTTCTGCCCAATCTACTAGTGGGTGAATGCAAGGGGTCTGTGGCAATGTCTGAAGGGATGGAGCAGTTCAGACCCTGTGAATGTTGAGAACTGACCAGCCAGGCATCCCCAAAACAGGGTCCACATACTGACGAGAAATTGCTGGGTGTGGGATCAAAACTGAGTAAAGAGGAGTAATAGAATCAAAAGAAAAAGAAGGTCCATATAAAAATGGGGTAGGTGAACAGAGCCAGGAAATCTCAGAAGATGAGTTGCCATATTTTTAAATACAACACAAAAGCAACCAAAGAAAGAGCCCTGTGCAGTTAGAAAAGCTACCCTGAACGAGGGCCTCCTTCACAAAGTTCAGGAAAATTGCATTTACTTAAAAATAAACATTAGAAAAATGTTGAGGGTGAAAGACACACAAAATTATTATTAGAACAAAGAGAATAAGGAACATAGTAACGTCTTTATAGGTGGCGAAAGTATGCTAGAAAGAGACACCTACAAAACAAATCAAAACTGTAACCTAGGGGCACCTGGGTGACTCAGTCAGTTAAGCGTCTGCCTTCTGCTCAGATCATGGTCCCAGGGTCCTGGGATCGAGCCCCGCATTGGGCTCCCTGCTCGGCAGGAAGCCTGCTTCTCCCTCTCCCACTCCCCCTGTTCCCTCTCTCACTGTGTCTCTCTCTGTCAAATAATAAAATCTTAAAAAAAAAAATCTGCAACTTATTACTTCAAAATGAGCTAAAAAACATTAAAGAAATGACATCATCATCCACATAAGTGAGAGTCGTAATAATCATAACCTCAGAAGTCACATGACAAATCAGGAAAATGTTAGAAGAAAAGAAAAGATAAAAGTCATTTCAGAAATGAAGACCCAAACTAGAGGGAACACGAGAATAAATAGACATAGTAAAGAATGCCTTACAGATACAGAAAGTAAAAAGGAAGAAAATTGTTAAGACTAAAAAGAAGTGGGGAAAAAAAAGAAGATAAAAGGAATTTGAGAGAAAATGAAAATACCGAAAGAGGCATGGACTATCTTATATGTAGCAATAGGGGTCCCTAAAAAACAAGACCAAAGCCAGGGGAAAGAACAAATACTAGAAATTATGATTTCAGGAAACTTTCCTGAAATAACAACAATAATGAAATATCTGAACCTACATATTGAAAGAACACATGCACACAGTGTACCTGAAAAATTGAGCCTGAATGATGGAAAGCAAGACATTTTGGTAAAATTGCTGCACTTTAAGAAGAAAATAATAAAGCAGAAGACAATTACTTAGGCATGTAGCCAAAAAAAAAAGAGGAAATGGCTTATAAGGGAAAGAAAAATGAGGTTATCAGACTTTCTGACAATATGCTTTATATTGGAAGACAATGAAGTAATGTTTTTTAAGGTACCTTAGGAAAGCAAATATAATTCAGGAGTTTTATATCCAGAAAAACTGGCTTTCGTGTACAAAGGGCACAGGTAACTACTATCAGCATGTAAGAACTCAAGGAATGGTATTCCTAGGAGCTCTTCCCGAGGGCTTCAGATAAGCATAATAACCAGAGATGTTGGTCTGAAGGACTGCGGGTGAGCATTACTGCACAGCTAATATAAGAGTAAGACTGAATGAGGACCAAAAGGCAGACAGCATAGTCTGCAAGGCTTTATGATTTGAAAATATAGATACAATACAATTACACAAGTTCAGGGGACAATGAGGGGAACATATGCAGATTAAAAAAATTTTTTTTATTATTTATTTAAGAGAGAGAGCTTGAAAGAGAGCACGAGCTGGGGGAGGAGGGGAAGGGCAGAGGGAGAGGGAGAAGCAGGCTCCCTGCTGAGCGGGGAGCCAGATGCAGGGTTCCATCCCAGGACTCTGAGATCACGACCTAAGCTGAAGGCAGATGCTTAACCCACTGAGCCACCCAGGTGCCCCATATGCAAATGTTTTTTCCAATCATTTTCAGTAATCATATTTGTGGTAATAGCATTTGTATTGTTTTTCTGAGACTGTTGAGTGGATAATGTGAGATAAAGCAAATGATTAATCATGGGGAATTCTAATCTTATTATCTCCTGCATCCTTAAGAAACCAGGAGACTCAGTTTGGCAGAAAAGAGATACAGATGCAAGAGGGAAGAGATTAGGTAAAATGCAGGAGTTCTAAATTTGAGTTGAAAGATCTGTGTCTGTAGTATGTATATTTTCTAGCTCTGTCCACTGAAAAAGCCTAGAAACCATGACCAAACTAGTAGCAATGAGCATCTCTAGGACACAGATGGTGGTCTTGAAATATTGTTTCCCACCAGAAGGCTTCGGGGCTTCTTGAGAAGTGTCTGATTTCATTTTTTTTTTTAAGATTTTATTTATTCATTTGAGAAAGAGAGCAGAGGGAGAGAGAGAGAGCACATGAGTGGGGCGGAGGGGGAGAGAGAGAGGGAGAAGCAGACTCCCTGCTGAGCAGGGAACCCTATGTGGGGCTCAATCCCAGGGCCCCAGGATCATGACCCAAGCTGAAGGCAGACGCTTAACCAACTGAGCCACCCAGGTGCCCCGAGAAACATCTGATTTCAGATTTGAGGCTGGAAACATGCAAGATGTCTGGAATATTTTTCATATTAGATGGCAAAAAGGTTATCCAAGGTCACTAAATTCATGTTAAAGGACTGGGAGGCCAACTTAAAGTTAACTCCCACTGACCAAAGGTGAGTCTGTCTGAACTGCAGTAAGGTTAATAGAAATGGGTTAAAACCCATCACTTATATTTAAATACTTGTGTTCATAATCATACTTACACATTTATAAATATATAAAGTTTATGTGTATATATAATTGGTCAGCTTGGGAAGATGATAGGGAACCAGTTCATTATTTGAAATCTGATAAAGAAAGAGAATGGATCAAGCAAGTATTCTGCTTTTCCTAAAGGGAAAACTATAGGGAAAGTATCTCTTGATAGAGGTATTCCAAATAATAAATGGAAAAGAGGTGATTACATTAGAATAGCATTGTTTGTAACCTCTAACAAATGATTGACTCTAGGCATTGAGTATCAATGGCTGCAAGCATTATAAAAGGAAAAAAGGACATCAGTTACCTCTTGATGTACCACTTGTGGTCTGGCCAAAGGGATCAAACCTGAGTGTGATCAGTCCTCTGGACTCAGTTGCCCATTTGCAGGAAATGCAGGGGACAGGGAGCATGTTGAGCTGCATGACCAGTGAGCAATCAGCAAATCCCAGACAGTGTAAGTTGTTAGAAACAGGGAGGGATAGAGAGCATCCTGTAGTGCCTTAAAACACACGCTGAGGTGTTTAAACAGGGAGGACTAAATTCTGGTCCCTAGAGATGCACATTTGAGGGATAAAACTATAGAGAAAACATAAAGAATGGTTTCCTGTAAAAGTCAGAATGTAATTCCTTTGGGGGGAAGGGGAGAGACTGTGACTGGAAAGGGGCACATGGAAGCGACTTCTGGGGTCACTGGCCAAGTTCTACTTCTTGACCCAGGTGGTGGTTATGAGGATCTTATGATAATATATTTTTTCAAGCTATAAATTTATTTTGTGTGTTTTTCTTTATTTGTTTTATTTTAAAATAAAAAGGCTTATGTTTTAATATACATATCTATGTAGGAAAAAGATAGCATATCCATGGGGGCCCCCTTGGTCACTAAGACCTCCACATTCCAATTCTGCCTGGGAGGACACTGGGTATTGGGTCTAACACGAATTCCCAACTGAATATTCTCTGCTTTTTAGACAGTTAAAGAGATTATTCCAAAGAGCACATAGAAGTCATGAGAGTAAACTATGGGCTTTTATTAGGCAGCCAAGAATGAGCTGAATAATAAAATAAAAATTGGCCCAGAGTAGAGGGCTCCCTGCATTTGACATTTCCACTTTATTCTAACCAGGAGCTCTCTGGGAGAGTCCCAGAAAATGTCATGAGAAATGTATATTTATAATGGTGGCTCAATATTGTTAGGTGAATTTTACCTTAATAACCAATACGCAAAATTTCATGGTAATTGTGATATTTCCACCACAATATATATCTCCATCACAATTAGGATTCTTCCCTTTAAAGGTGAGTTTGGCTTCAAGATGCCTTTAAATAGCAGCTGGGCAGGAGAAGGTAAGCATTTGTTTACAGAACTGTAATTGCTTCACAGTGTGGAGGGAGGTGTGGGCTGTTCAAGGATTGTGCCAGCCCCTGGGCAAACAAGGCATGGTTACACAGAGGGGACCCATGGTTGGGAGGGCCAAGATGTGCATAACAATGCAAAGAATTAGGGAATATCCTGCATTTCCTACTCAGGCCAAACCCCCAACTTTTCTTCTTCATTAGCTTGGATCTTCACACAGTAAGATAGAACTTACACAAAGAAAACCAGGGCGTTCAGAATTTCTGAATCACTATGTTGAGCACATTTTCTCATTATTCAAATTAGTCATAAAGGCTGTTTTTGCTATTTTGGGGTTCTTTAGCATGTGAATTCCCTTCCTATGTTTGGGGACTTCTCTATGGTATGGAATTTGGTGAGAAGAAGAGACTCTCTCTCACCCTAACAGCTGAAAAGTCCAATGACTTATTTTTCCAGTCACCTTTGTGGTTAGGAGGCAGGCACAGGACCTGGGTCCAACAAATCAGAAACACTCACTCCAGACTTTGTGGCCAAGAAACAATGATGGTGGGGAATTCTGGAAGCAGTAGTGGAGGGGTGCAGCGGCATCCTGTTTCTATGGATGGGGTGGCAGACTCATTTGTGTGAACTTCAGTGTCTTGGGTTTAATGGTGGAGAAGCAGGGTTTTCAATGGTCTTGTTCTAGAGTATGGGCTATCCTGCACAGCCTACCTGTATTCCAGCTAATTTTCTGAAGATGATTCTATTCTACAGTCTTCTTGGCAATTCTTTGAGCAACCCAGTCTTTCAACAAAGGTCTTCCCTGCTTAAATCATCGGGAGCCTTTTCTTGCCTTGCCTTGCCCTGCCTTTCCTTTCCTTTCCTTTCCTTTCCTTTCCTTTCCTTTCCTTTCCTTTCCTTTCCTTTCCTCTCCTTTTCTTTCCTTCCTTCCTTCCTTCCTACCTTCCTTCCTTCCTTCCTTCCTTCTTTTTTATAACTGCAATTTAGAAACTTGGCTGATACCAAAGTTTGAGACAATGCCATGATAAGCCACTTGGCATGAAAATGGACAAGACCTCAGAAAAGGTAGATAAACATCTTCATGAGAAAAGAAGAGGAAAATATATATATATTTTTTGGGGGGTTTGAAGAAGGAGTGGAAAGAAGGATGGAAAGAAGAAAGAAGAGAGGGTATGGAGTTGAAACAATATAGGGTGAAGGACCTGTGAATATTCCCTGAGATAGCTTAAGAGCATGTTAAGAATATCAAATGTTCTATGTACAGTTGTTTTAAGTGTTCTAGTGCAGATTACTCCCTCTTCCTTCGCTCCACAAGGTGTCTAGAATAAAGTATACTCTATACTCATCAGTGCTTTGTGTGAGTGAGGTTTTGGGCATGTGGAAAGCAAGGAGAGGGTGAATTTCACAAATGGGTTGTATGAAATCACACGGAGGACCTATGAGAAAAACTAGGAGCCCAGAGTCAGAGGAGCACAAGAGAATTTAAGTCTGGCTGTACTTTATACTTCCACCTGCAATGAATGAGGCCTCCAGTTTTTTCACATACTCACTGAGATGAACTATTGTTGGTTTTTTTGATTAGAGATATTTTAGTAGATATGTAGTGGTATCTCATTGTGGTTTCAATTTGCATTTCCCTAATGACTAATGACATGCAATATCTTTTCATGTGTTTATTAACCATTCTTTGGTCTCTTTGGTATTATGTCTACCCAAGTATTCTGCCCATTTACTCTTTTTTTTTTAAGATTTTATTTATTTATTTGAGAGAGAGAGAGCAAGAGCACGAGGAGGGGGGAAGGGCAGAGGGAGAGGGAGAAGCAGAATTCTTGTTGAGCAGGGAGCCCCACTCGGGGCTTGATCCCAGGACCCCGGGGATCATGACCTGGGTCAAAGGCAGATGCTTAACTGACTGAGCCCCCAGGCTTCCCAGGTCTTTTTTAAAGTAATCTCTACACTCAATATGAGGCTCTAACTCACAACCCCAAGATCAAGAGTCAAATGTTGCACTGAATGAGTCAGCTAGGAGCCCCTCTTCTGCCCATTTAAAAAAAAGAACCATTTGTCTTTTATTTTTTTATGATTTTATTTGTTTATTTGACAGAGAGAGACACAGTGAGAGAGGGAATACAAGCAGGGGCAGAGGGAGAGGGAGAAGCAGGCTACCTGCTGAGCAGGGAGCCCGATGCGGGGCTTGATCCCAGGACTCTGGGATCATGACCTGAGCCGAAGGCAGACGCTTAACTGACTGAGCCACCCAGGCGCCTCAATTTTGAGCTAATTTTTGTGTATCTTATGATGTAAGGGTATAAATTTGTATATTAATATCCTCCTTACTCCACTGAGCTGAGTTGGCACCTTTGTCAAAAATTGACTGACCATCAAGAAAAGAATTTATTTTAGGACTTTTATTTCTGTTCCATTGACCTATATATCTATTCTTAGTGTGGCACAGTACCATACTTCCTTAATTTCTGTAAATGTATACTAAGTTTTGATATTAGGTAGTCCAAATTTGTACATTCACGAAATAATTCTGTTTATTTGACATCTTTTGCATTTCTATATAAATTTAATAACCAGTTTGTCAATTTCCTAAAAAAAGAACCTTGATAACTTTCCTGGGTTTGAGTTGAATCTATAGATCAATTTGGAGAGAATACTAAGTCCTTCAAACGATGAACATGGACTATCTCTCCATTTATTTAGATATTTAAAAATTTTCCTCAGCAATGTTTTCAGTGATCAAGTTTTTTCTTTTTAAGATTTTTTTTTTTATTTGACAGAGAGAGAGACAGCGAGAGAGGGAACACAAGCAGGGGGAGTGGGAGAGGGAGAAGTAGGCTTCCCGCCAAGCAGAGAGCCCGATTCGGTCTCGATTCCAGGACCCTGGGATCATGACCTGAGCCAAAGGCAGATGCTTAACGACTGAGCCACCCAGGCGCCCCTCAGTGATCAAGTTTTGCATTTCTTTTGTTAAATTTATTTTTTAAGTATTTTACTTTTTTTTAATACCATTGTGAATGAGATTATTTTCCTAATTTTATTTTTGGATTGTTCATCGCTAGCATATAAATATGTAACATTTTGAAAAATTGATTTTGTATCCTGCAGCTTTGCAAAATTTGTTCATTAGTTCTAGTAGTGTTGTGTTTTTTTTGATAGATTTCATAGGTTTTTCTACATATAAGATCATGCTCTAATAGAATAAAAAGTGTTACTCAAACAATGAATCATGGAACACTACATAAAAAACTAATGATGTAATGTATGGTGATTAACATAACAATAAAAAATTTTAAAAATATGAATAAAAAGTGTTACTTTTTCTTTTCCTGTCTGTGTGCTGTTAATTTCCTTTTCTTGCCTTATTACAGTGGTTAGAACCTTCAGTATAATACTGAACAGGAGTAATGAGAGTTAATATCCTTGCTTTTTCCCTGATCTTCAGTGGGAAACATTTAGTCTTTCATGGTTAAGTATTAATGTAAATTGTAGGGTTTTCATAGGTATCTTTTATCCAGTGAGGAAGTCCCCTATATTCTTATTTTGTTGAAAATTTTTTTTATCGTGAATGGATATTAGATTTTGTGAAATGCGTTTTCTGCACCTATTGTGATTATGTGTTTTTTGTTCTTTATTCTTCTAATATTACATATTACATAAATTGATTTTCATATGTTAAACCAATCTTGCATCTCTGGGACAAATCCCACGTGGTCATGATGTATAATCTTTTTAATATATTGATTAATTCAGTTTGTTAATATTTAAGACATTTTGCATTTATGTTTATACAGAATATTGAACTGTAGGTCTTCTTTTTTGTGATGTCTTTATTTGTCTTTGGTATTAGGGTAATACCAGTGTTATCTAATGAGTTGGGAAGTGTTCTCCACTCCTCTATTCCCTGGAATGAGTTTAGGGAGGATTGGTATTATTTCCTCTTTAAAAATGTGATAGAATTCAACAGTGAAGCCATCTGGGGCTGAGCTTTTTATATGTGTAAAAAGATTTTTAATTATTAATTCAATTCCTTTACTTGTTAGAGGCCTATTCACATTTTGCATTCCTTTTTGATTCAGTTTTGGTAATCTGTGCCCATTTGCCTAGCCTTAATCTGCAGAATTTTTTGCCATGTGCTGTGCAGCTGCTTATGTTTCTGCTCAGTTTTTTAAAAATTTATTTTTATATGTTAGCTTGTCATCCTACAGCCTTTTTTTCCCACCTAGCTTAGTGGTCATCCAATGACTGGGCGAGTTTGTGCTCAAACACCTCTAGCCAATAGGGCTACCACCTTCTGCAGGTGGATCTATGTGTGGGCTGGGGAGTGCACTTAAAGTCATGCAATTTTCAACTTTGCCATGGTTTTTGCTTTCCACCAGGCACTTGCAGGTCCCTGATGTTTGGACAGCCAGGTCAAGCATGGATGTATGGAGAGCTTATGAAGCCCCCTGTAGTCTCTCATCTCTCATTTCCAGGATCTCCCTGCTAAACTTCCGGCTAGTTCTTGGGTCTGTGGTTCACCTCACCTGGGATCTCAACCTGAGGCTAGGAGAGCTGCAGTTTCCCCATTCGCAGCTGGCTCAGGCTTTGCCTTCCACTCTGCATCAAGTTAGCCCCCTCCAGCAGTGAAGCTGCCAGTTTTTATGGCCAGCAAGAATGCCCTACACTCCTGTTGTTCCTACCTACAGGTCCAGTTTTTTTTTTTTTAAGATTTATTTATTTATTTGACAGAGAGAGAGAGAGACAGAGAGAGAGGGAACACAAGCAGGGGGAGTGCAGAGGGAGAAGTAGGCTTCCCCGCTGAGCAGGGAGCCCAATGTGGGGCTCGATCCCAGGACCCTGGGATCATGACCTGAGCCAAAGGCAGACGCTTAAGTACTAAGCCACCCAGGTGCCCCAAGTTCCAGAGTTTTCAAATGTGTTATTTGCCTTTGGCCAATTTCCAGAGACTTGAGATGGTTGTTTTTGACAATTTTTGTCTAGTTTTATAGCTGTTTTTTTGTGAAGAGGATTTGTTGACTTCTTCACTCCTCTACAGCCAGAAGTTCCTTTAGTCTTTTAAAAGGCTGGGTGTGTGACCTGTCAGCTAGGCTTCTCCTTATTTTGAAGGTGCTATTAGACATTTGGAAGCCAGAGGATAAGGCTTTTTTTTTTTAAGTCAGCTAGAAATGATGCCAGGGAAGGTGTGAATTGGGGCACTGGAGAGACTGAGAGGCAGAGAGAGACCAGGAGGTGATGGAAAGAATGAGGAGCGAATGGGACAGGGACACAGAAGTGTAGGCAAGAACTGAATTCATAGTCTATTGGAAAATATGGAATTCAAAACCCTTAAAAGCCTACTTTTCCTACCCTTAATGCCCAACCTAATAGCCACTGTTGCCATTGGTGTTTCTCCCAGGGTCCTCCCTGGTTTGAACCTCCAGTCTTCTGTGGAGTGAGTAGGTGTTAGGGTAGGATG
Source organism: Halichoerus grypus (assembly GCF_964656455.1). Classification (NCBI taxonomy): domain Eukaryota; kingdom Metazoa; phylum Chordata; class Mammalia; order Carnivora; family Phocidae; genus Halichoerus; species Halichoerus grypus. The sequence continues at coordinate 170,623,704 of NC_135713.1, forward strand.
GGAATGTGCTGACTATGCCATGAGGAAGGTAGGGTGGCAGGGAATTTTGTGCCACTGGGAAATGGAAATGGCCTGCATGTCAGCCTCAGCTAAGGGGACTGGAGTTGCTGACTTCAACCTTAGCTCTAACTTTCAAATAAAGATTTGGTCCCGATACTTTTAAACCAGGGGGTGGGCAGATTATAGCATGCAAGCCAAACGTAGCTTGTCATCCATTTTTGTAAATAAAGTTTTATTGGTACTTGGCCATACCCATTGTCTCCATACTGCCTATGGCTGCTTTTGCACTACATGCACAGTACTGGGTAATTGTGAGAGACTACATGACATACAAGTGTAACATATTTATTATCTGGCCCTTTGCAGAAAAAAAAACCTTGCCACTCCTATTTTAAATTAAAACTGTAGTAGATAACCTCCTTGAGGCATGACAGTGTGGATAGAGCATCACACATACAATCAGAAGATGGGAGGTGAAGACTGGGCTATGCTACACATCAGCAGTGACACCCAGAGTAAGCATTAGCTGTCTGGGCACAAATCCACTGGAAAATGGGAATCAGATGACTCTTTCTGTCACTAGGGGTTGTTGTTCAAACAAAACAACCGTATGAGAAAGTATGCTGCAAACCATGTAGCACCATACCTATGCTGTTTATTTTGATGTTGACCTTCTAAATCCCCTATTTGGATCCATTCTTCTTGTGGACTGAATGCTACCTTATGTACTTTTCATGAGAAGTGTGTGATATAGCATTTTCTTAGGCACTTTCCTTGATTTGAAGAGGGAGCAGGAGACCATTTCTATTACAAAAGAGAGAAAGATGGGACAAGAGAACTCTGAGAAAACAAACCCCCTTGTGTCATAGGCATGCTGGTCAGCAGCCAAGGAATGGTCTGAAGGCCACTTTTCTTCCCAAGGACGTCCCTGCTGAAGAGGACAAACATTTGAGGCTTAATCTTATGAATTATTTCTTTTCCCTTCAAGAGCCTGAACATGGTAAACCGTATTACACCAGCAAGGGTAATTTCAGTGGTTGACATGAAACTGAATTTTAGGTGAGAGTTTATTAATAATTGTAACCCTGAGTTATAACTCAGAGCCTGGAATTCCCAGCCTCTGTGGCTACAGCAAGAAAATGACTCTTTTAGGCACTTGGCCAAATTAGAGAGAAAGATTAGAATTCTCAGTGTGGATTCCGGCTGCAATGCTGAAGTCATTTGTAATCTGGCAGAACTTCTTAGTGGGGGAGGTTGCCAGTCTCCAGGTTCAGGAGATAAAGGCCACATTTTCTTCTCCACCTTGGTGTCTGCAGGTGAATTACTACAGAATGAGCTGTGATCCCTGCTCACTTTCTGCCTGCCCAAAGAGTTCAAGTCCTGGCGTGTGAATGCACAGGATCCAGGGGAGTGTTGATTGAGTGTAATTGCCTACAATCACATGGCAAGGGAGGACTTCTGAGAGTCTGATGGGGCCAGAGAGGTGAAGACTAAGTGCATCTGAAGAAAAGCAGAATCAGAGTCTGTCCCCAGTGTCAGATGTGTCCTGGGTGACCTGCCTAGAGATGCCATTAACAAAGAGAAGTCAAGGGGTGCTGTCAAAGGAGGGTGTGCTTATTGGTATAACTATTTGTCAAAGTACTACTGGAAATGGAGAAGTCAGGAGACTGGAACTAAATAGCCAGAGGCAGGCATAAGCAGTCAGATCTCCTAATGAGAGGGACTAGGCATCAGGGACAGAGAGATGAGTGAGGTTCATTAGGGAGAGGAAAGCACTAGAAGTGGTTGTGAGTGGGCAAGGCCAGGTTGTTCAGAGCGGGACCTATGAACACTGGGTGTGATTAGCTAGTTCCCTTTTGGTTGAAAACAGAGACTGGCTCTGGGCAGCTTCAAGAGGGGAAAAGAGGATGGGAGACAATTCCTGAAGGGAGAACTGGAGCATCATGTAGAATTGAAGGACTGAGATGCTCGCCAAGGATAAACCCCCAAGGATAAACCAGCATGGGGAGTTGGATTATCATGAAGAAAGCAGACATTTCCCTCTCTCTGACTCTCACCTCCTACTTCTCTTTATGTCTCCTTTATTTTTATTTTTCACTGCCAAATGACATTTTTTGCTAATCAGGCTGTGGCTACTTGCAGGTCCTGAGTTAACACGTCCTCTGTTCTGGCTACCAGAGGAGACTGAGTGAAACCTCCCTTGCAGGACTCTGATTGGCCCAGTTCTGGTCAGGTGACCACTGCTGGACCAGTCACCTGTGGTTAGGGTCCACATTGAAAAGGCACTCAGCTCCTGTGGTTAAAGATGGAGCTTGAGAAGCAGTAGTTCCCTGAAGGAAGAAAGCTTCTAGAAAAGAGAAAAAAATGCTCCAGAGAAAGAACAATAGCTCTCCATGACACCAGGTGTCCTACATGGTGATTTTTCTGTGTCCTGCGAGGATCCAAGTTAATGAGGGCAGATTTTTTAAAAGGCTAAGCAGAAAGGCATAATGTGGTGAGTGTTCCTGCCCTACTCCTAACCATCTCATTCCCAGCCTCCTCAAAGAACAATCCAGTGGGCAGCAAGGCCATTCAGAGGATGCAGTGAAGAAGGGCCACTCTGGAAACGAAGAACTCTAGAGGTGGTGGCACTGGGCTCCGGCCTGGGAGCAAGGCAGGATGCGGTCAGTCCCACCTCCTCCTGCTCCGTCCATCAAGCGTTGTCTCTAGGAACCGTAAGGCTGAGGATGGGGAATTGGGGCCACTGGTCAGAAGGATGCAGGGATGATGGGCTAGGCAACAGCTGGAAGAATGTTTGCAGCTGTGTTCTTTTCTTTTTTTACTTTTCCTTTCTGGAATAGATGTGGGGATGTGCATTTTGCTTCTAGCGTTACCTTGGACTTTGGGGAGTTGAGGGGACCACATGGGGACCAAGGAAAAGACAGCAGAAACCTGGCTGCTGAGAGCTAGTTCTGGTGGCAGGAGGCTTTCTGGGAGTGGGTGAAGGTGGCCCTGTCTAGCCTGGCTCAGCATGGAGGGAAATGGAGTGGGATTTGAGCTATGACCTGCCTAGAAAAGAGAGTATATTTGCCCTGATGTCTCCTGAGTTGTCCTGCAGGGTGGGGATTCCCTACTTTTCCATCACCTTTGCTAATGTGCACTCACTATAGCTGCCTGATTCCTGGACAATGGTGCAAATGAGCAGAGCTGAAGGAATCACATAGGGACCACTTTGAAATGCGTAGAGAGGACCTCTTGGAGCAGAAGATGCCCTGCCATAACTGTGTGAAATGAATTCCCATTCCCTCCTCTGGTCATCCCCACTTTTCTCTGACTCTCAGAAGACAGAAGCCATTTTATTTTTGTTCTAAAGTATTCTTTTCTCTAGGTCTTCTATCAGATAATTCATAATTTGACTATAACCAAACACATTAACACTATGTAAAGAGAACTCCCTGTATGTCACTCACTCAGCCAGAAAAGGTCTGATTTGATACCTCACTCCCCAAATGCCCCACTCCAGGGATCTACCTGACTCATTTCTACTCATCTTTCATGTCTCAGCTCAAATGTTGCTTCCTCTGGGAAGCCCTCCTGAGACCGTCTTCCTCCCATAATGCACCTGCATTACAGTACATAATCCATTATATTGTAATTGCTAATCTGTGCTGTTGTTTCCCCCATCAGACTGTGAATGCCTGAGGGCAGTGTAGTGGGCTGAATGGTGGCCCCAAAGATATCAGGTCCTAATCCCTGGAACCTGTGAGTCTTACCTTATATGGTAAAGCTTCCTTGCAGATGTGAGTAAATTAAGGATTTTGAGATGAGAAGATGATCCTGGATTATCCCTGTGGGTTCCAAATGCCAGGATAAGTGTCCTTATATGACAGAACCAGGACACAGAGGAGAAGGTTATGTGGGGATGGAGGCAAATATTGGAGTGATGTGGCCGTAAGCCAAGGAATGCTGGCAGCTACCAGAAGCTGGAAGAGGCAAGGAATAAATTCTCCCCTAGAGCCTCTAGAGAGAGTGTGGCTTTGCCAACACCTTGATTTCCACCCACTGAAACTGCTTTCAGACTTCTGGCCTCCATAACTGGGAGCCAAGAAATGTCCATTGTTTTCAGTCATCAAGTTTGTGGTCTTTTGTTACAGCAGTTATAGGACATGAACATATGTAGGGACCATGTCTCTTCATCCCAGTACCTTGCACATACCCCAAACGGACTGGGTGTGCAGTAGTTGTTGAATGAATGAATCCCCTAGAAGGCAACCTTTGAACCTTGTCAAAAGATAAGGCATATCGAGGGGAGGGGAGCTGGGTCAGTTCTTGGTTCTGCCTCTCAGTCATCCCCACTTCCCAACACCCCAGTTGCCCTATCTTTAAGGTAAAGCAATCGTATCTGCCCAATAGTATGGTTTGGTGGGTTAAATGCAATGGTGGCTAGGACAGCGTTTTATAAACAGAACATCACTGTTTTTCTCCTCCCTCTTGCCTGGCCCTTCCTGCCCCAGGCTAAGGATGACACAACTAACACAACTAAACTATCTCTTTGCCAGGGAATGTCTGTGTCCAAACCACAGTGTGTCCAGATGAGGAAGAACTTGATGATGCCTTCAAGTGGTGTACTCAGCTCATGATGATCTCCCTAGAACCAACTATCTTCCTCCTCCCAACCAGCTTTAGAAATTCTTGCTGGTTAGGGACAAAGACCTACTCTAAGAGTCATCATCTGCAGCCTTCTGGGCTTCCATGCAGCTTCCTGATGCCACCATCTTATCACCTATTTGTTTATTGTCCTCTGGGTAGCATACTCCTGGCATAGATGCCTCCAGAGACCTCATTCCTGTTCAACATCCCCGTTGGAGTTACCTGGACACAACTGTGTTTTCAAAGCAACTCCCTCCACCACCTTCCCAGGAAAATATAGTGATCCACACGAATTAATGTTCTAGGTAATTGGAAACCACTTTTTTGGTATGAAAAAAATCAGAGTTGCTCATTCTAATGGAAAGTTTTCCAGATATAGAGCATTAAAGACCTTCTCACTCTTTGGATCAGGAATTTCACACCTGGGTTCCAAAGCTACATAAAGGGATTCACAAAATAACTTTATTGTTGCATTTTCTGAATAAGCTGAAGCTTAAAAACAGCTGAACCATCCAAAATAAGGGGCTGGCTTAATAAATTGTGGCAAGCAGCTAAATAACTATTTTAAACACACTAGAAATAATATTTAGGTATCTATTATATATATAATATGTAACATATACATTATACATATAAATTATATTACATATATAAATGCATATAATAGATTTCTAAATATTATGCCTTCTTCTTTTTATGACTTCTCAGCAAAGCTCCATACTCACATATCCAACTGCTATCCTGACATGTTCTTTTATCTGTTTTACTCTAGGATTCTCAAAATCAACATGTCTCCAAATAAATATTTTTTCTATTTTGGAAAACTGTCAAACTTGCAGAAAATTTTCCAGTCATACAATAAACTCTCAAACACCCTTCCTCAGGATTTGTTGTTAACTTTTGGCCATCGAATGGAAAGTTTGATGCCCCCCCGCCTCCCCTCCTCTCTGCAATCTGCCCCTTTCCAGGGCTCCATCTCTCAGTTCTCAGCACCCTTATAAACCTTGTTGATCTTGCCTGGGAGCTGTTTGAGATCCATCCCTCTTCCTCTTCCCCCTACATAAAACCAACCCCCTGATCCTGTTAATTCTGTCTTAAAAATAATCGAATCCCTTCATTCCTCTCCATTCCTGCTGCCATCCCCGGATCTAAGTCACCAACTGTTGCAATTGCCTTCCAATTGTGTCTCTCTTGCCCCCTCTTTAATCCATTTTATTCAGAGTAGCTACAGTTTTAACTTTGAAACACATTCAGTTGTATCAGTTTCTTTCTTAAAATTCTCACAAGCTTGGGGTGCCTGGGCGGCTCAGTCGTTGTTAAGCGTCTGCCTTTGGCTCAGGTCATGATCCCAGGGCCCTGGGATCGAGCCCCGCATCGGGCTCCCTGCTCAGCGGGAAACCTGCTTCTCCCTCTCCCACTCCCCCTGCTTGTGTTTCCTCTCTCGCTGTGTCTCGCTCTGTCAAATAAATAAAATCTTTAAAAAAAAAAATTCTCAAAGCTTATCCTCGATGGCTTGTTTGTTGTTATCCCTGACCTCTTTCATGCCACTCAGAACAGGTGAGGTCCTCTGTTCTATACCCCCACACCATTCTCTCTTTTCCCTTCTTAGCACTTCTCATAATTATCATCACAGAGTAATCCGTAGGCATATTTGTTGCCTGCCACTCTCCACTATAAGTCCACAAAGGTGGGGACATTAATGGTATTAATTACTGCTGTATCCTCAGAACCTATTCAGCATCACTTACATAGTAGGTACTTAACACACATTTGTTACATGAATGAATACATGGAAGAATTAATGCATCTCTTATAGTGAGCAGATTTTACTCTGCTGTAAAATTAAAACCTGGAAAACCAAGTTTGAGTTGCATGTGACCCAAAAGCAAAATAAAAAAACAAATAAACAAACACACACTGACTGCCAACCTATTTGCACATTAGTATTCAGATTTTGCACCACCTACTTGCTTAAAAGTAGTGAGGACTAGTAGAAGGAACTTAACTTTGGCTGTAATGCAGATCTGGACTTGACTTCCAGCCTTGTCCCTGGTTGTAAATCTTGGGCATGTTCTTGCTTTCTTTGGGTCTCTGTTTTCTAATCTATGAAACAGATATATTAATATGTATCTCAGAGGGCTGCTGTGAGGTTTAAATAAGATGGCCTCGCTCTTGTTCCTATCACTTGCTGTCTGGTAGCTTTGTAAGGATGCCAGATGAGGACACATCTTCATGCTGTCCCTCTTCCCCAATAATTTGACCTGCTCAAAATCTAAGGAAATGAAAAGCTTGATGGTGGAGTTTGGTTTCACATGTTACTTGTCTCTGAGAATTGACAAACTGACAATTGACAAACAATTGATGTTTTCTTTGTTGAGGGAGGTGTGTGGGCACACATGTGTGTATGTGCATGGGCGTGTGTTTGCAATGGCCTTTAGCCAGCAAGGAAGAACCAGGAAGTTCATGTGTGTGGTACACCTGTAAGGGACTCAGGTTTGCTGGACCAGAACCTAATCAAGATTTTTTGTGAACACCGTCAAGCTCTTTATTAATGAAGCCCCTCCAAATTAGACTACTCTACATATCGGTAGTTAGCACAAGAAAGGTAAAGTCTCATGAAATATCAGGGCCTTAATGTCTCACTGCACAAGTACCGTGACTCCTTTCAAGGGCATGTTGTTAGCATGCTTTTCAAACAGGCTCGTGGAAGGTTGCTAACTCATACCTGTGGGCTTTGCCTTTCCTTCCCTGCTGAGTATCTCACAGCCTTCTCCCCCTTCCCCGTTCTCAAGTGTGTGGATGAGTGCATGGGGTGCGGAGGATTTTGGATTATACTCATGTATAAAAGAAAGCCTGTGACTTTGGATGTAGTGGGGAGCTGGTGTATGTGGGTTACAGCCGCTCGTTGAGGATAACCCTCTTCTTCTTTCTTGCAAAGCAGTTTTCTATAGACAAAAAAGGCTGACTTTACATTCTGAGTCTATGGTCTTATTTTTCTACATTATCTCCTATTTTGGGAAATATCCCTGTGCCACATATTTCTCTGAGGGAGGGTGATGGAATCTAGGGCAAGAAACCCCTTATGGATGGGGGAGGACTTTCAGAAAAGGGCAGTGGGCCCATGGGGGCATGCAAATCAGGAAGTGCTCTTAGAGAAAAAGGGCAAAGTGTGTGCCCATGAGGGCACCTCCAACTCCCCATGAAGGTTTTCGAACTTTGTATTTTTTCCCTTGGTCTATGATGACAGTCATAGAATATGTACGGTAATTTAAAAAAGCTTTATTGAGATACAACTGATCTATAAAACATTGCATATATTTAAAGTGTGCAGCTTGATGCATCTTGACATATGCATACACCTATGATACCATTGTCACAGTTAAGATAATATCCATCATCCCCCAAAGTTGACTTGTGCTCCCTTGTAATTCACCTCCACCCTCAACACCATACCCAGGTAACCACTGATCTGCTTCCCATCACTATAGATTAGCTTGCATTTTCCCCAAGTGTATATAAATGTAATCATACAGCACGTAATTTCTTTTGGCCTGGCTCTTTTCACTTGGTATAATTATTTTGAGGTTCACCTCTACTGTTGCATGCAACAATAGCTCATTCATTTTTTTTCCTCTGTGCTCATACCATAGTTTGTTTATCCATTCACGTGTTGATGGACATTTGGGTTGTTTCCAATTGTTGGCTATTACAAATCTGCTATGAACATTTGCATACAAGCCTTTGTGTGAATATATGCCAAAATACCCAGTCTTAACACCTTTCTCTCCTCTTGTGGTGACATTTCTTTTAGTTGTCTCCAACCTCTGCAAAGCCTGACACAACCAGCCAGCCTTCCATGGTGGCATTCTGGGAAATAAAGGGACAGGAAGGGGTAGGGTAGCTTGCCCAATGCTCACCATCCACAGTGCTGGTTCTGTGTGGTGACCAGCAGCGTATTAAACAGTGGCCTAGAGCAGAACTGAAGTAGCCTAGAGAGAGCCCACTGCTGCAAGGACTTGACTCAGACACAGCTGTGAGGCAAAGCCCCTATATCTTTGGGTAGACATGTTGCTGGAGACAGGTTGACACTTGAGTATAAAAGATGCCAAACCCATTGTAGGCACCTGACAATCAAATTCCCTTCTGCTGTATTTGCTTTCTTGATTGCTTTGCTTGCAGGTCCTAGGTTGTTTTCTTGATAACTGGGGTTTGTAGGTAAATAATGTCATACAGGGTGAACATTGGGCCTCCTTTCCATTTTTCTTTTTCTAGCTTTATTGAGATATTACTGACAGGCAACATATGTAAGTTTAAGCTATACAATAAGATGATTTGATACACATATATATGGCAAAATGATTACAACAGCAATTTTAGTTAACATCTCCATCCTGGCACACAATTACCATATTTCTTGTGATGCTAACATTTAAATGTATTCTCAGCACCCTTTGCAAGTAGGCTCTTTGATGGTTGCTAACTTATGCCATGCGTTTCCTTCCTTATCAATTTCAGGACCTACCCGCCCCCCCCCCCCCAGAAGGCTAAGGAACTGTGTAACTCAAGCTGGTGTGGTTTCATTTACATCTCACAAGCACCCAGATATGCGGAAATTTCTGGAGGACTCACTAAATGTGGTCACTTTCATCTAGTTGCTCAGGGCTGTCTCCCTGAAAGTATACTAGCTTTGTGCAATCCTTTATCACAGACTGTCAGAATTGCAGGAAGCTTTGCAGGCCACGTTGTCCAACTGTGTCATTTTCAAGAGGAGCCTGCAGCAGCTCAGAGAGGTGAGGCGTCCTGCCCGGAGTCACAGAGCTTGTTAGCAGCTGGGCTGCACTAGGAACCCAGCCTCCAGGCTCCCGGTCCCCTGCTCTCTCCATCCCGACTCCCCCAATCCCCAGTTCTTATTTAGTTTTTCTGTGCTTAATATGTTTTCCTTGAATTGATTTTTCTCCTCTGCCTCATCCGTTACCTTCAAGGTTATTTTTGGTGCTCCTCTCTACCTCTTTCATTTTGCAGACTGATTTCCCAGGCTTTGCTGAGGTTGGCGGCACTTCCTACCCCAGGGTCTCTGGCTTTCATTACTGTTCCATTCCCTCCCCACTATATTGTCTTCCTGGGGCCTATAAAACAGGCCAGGCCCCCAAGACCCCTTAACCCCATCTACCCTCTCCCTCATGGCCCCCAGGATGCTGCTATTTACCATCATGCACTCTCCCCACCCCCTTCAGTCTATTCCCAGCTTGCGAAGTCTGCTCATAATGACAACCCTCGGAGCTCATCCTTCAGTGAGAACTCAAGGCTGCACCAGCCACTGGGTAGTGACTACCGATACATCTTTCTGATGGCATTTCTTTTCTCCGCTGGGTTTTTACTGTGTGGAGATGCATCTATCTGAGATGACCCCTTCTCTCTTAACTGTATGGTGGGCGGGGTGTCTGCCAGGTGCTTGCAGGTAATGGCTGCTGGAGTATAGATGGCTTTGGGGTTGTGTGTGCAGATAGAAAGAGAGCTGAACTGAGCATCATTCCAGACACCAAGGTTCTAGTAGCAGGCCCTGGAGAATCAGAAAGAAAGGAAAAAAAGGGCAGGGTCAGAACAAACCTCCTTTCAAGGCCCAGCTCTGGCAAGCCTGGATTTCCTCATCTGTAAAATGGGGATAATAGTCAGCCACTGTCGGTTCTGAAGGGAGTACTAAATGTGGCAAGGGGCCTCAATTGCTTAGCCCAGAGCCAGACACTTTCTACTGAAGTCAGAAAGCGATGGTTTCCCACCTGGATTCCCTGCACAGGAGCTGTTACTCCTGGGCAAGTTCATGAATCACTTTCAGCTTCCCTTTACTTAACTGTGATGTGGGGAGAATGAGTGCCTACCAAATAAACTGATTGTGAGGATTGGTACACAAGAGTATGTAAAGTACTCAGCATGGTGCCTGGCGTGAAGTAAGTGCTCAATAAATGTTCGCCATTTTTAAGCATTCAATAAATACTACTTTCTTTTCCCTTGTAAATTTAGCCCCCAGCCTTTAAAAATAAACAAGTGAGTGCACATCTTGAGCATCCTATGAACTTTGAGAAGTTTGTGAGTTAAACATCCATTAAATAGTTTTACATATATGGATATTTACTGAGTGTATACTCTGTAGGGAGAAATAGCAAACTCTATGGGGCTCAAAACCTAACTGAGTGGCAAGCCATTAGGCAAATGATTTGAAAACAATTTATCACCAGAGCCAAAACAATCCATTGCAAATTGAACAGCTGCTTCAACAATTCAATTCTACACCCATTTATTAAGCACTTACTAAAGGCCATGCATAAAGATAAGCAAGACCTCCAGGAGCTTACAGTCTGTGGTGGTATTATTAATAATATGCCAATGATGATGATGGTGATGATGATGATGATGGTGATGGTATGATGGTAAGGGTGATGATACGACAATGATGGTGATGGTGATGATGATGATGGTGATGATGGTGATGGTATGATGATGATGGTGATGATGGTGATGGTGATGATATGACAATGATGGTGATGGTGATGATGATGATGGTGATGGTGATGATGATGATGATGATGGTGATGGTATGAGGATGATGATGTTGATACGACGATCATGGTCATGGTGATGATGATGATGGTGATGATGGTAATGGCATGATGATGATGGTGATGATGGCGGCAACACATCAAGAACAATAATAGCTATAATAGATATGACAGACACTGGCTTTGCACGAATTATCTCATTTAGTTCTCATAAGAACCTTTTGAAATTAGTAATCTTATTCTTTTATGGGTGAAGAAAAGGAAGCTCAGAGAGTTTGTAATTTGCCCAATGCCACACAGCTTCTAAGTAGCACTGTTAAATCTCAAACTCAAGTCTGGTTAGTGTCAAAGACCTTGCACCCATCCATCGAGTGTGCCCTTCATTATAATGGACCAATGATAATGGAGGAAAGAGTTATGTGAATGTGGTGGAGGGCAAAGTGCGCTGGGGGAGAGGAGTGGAGAATCCTGAGTATGACTGGGGTGTTGGTTGAAGTCATAGCTGAGGCGTCTTTGGGGCTGGGTCATAAGGGATAAGCAGGAGATTGATGGTAGGGGATGGAGGAAAGGGGGTTCCAGATGGAAGGAAGAGCCTGACCAATACAAAGGGGCCTCTGAACTCTGGGTATGGTTAGGAAACAAGAAGCAGGTGGTATGGTAGGAGGGGGAGTTCTTGGGGAGAGCTTTCAAGTAAAGCCCAGGTGGGTGTAGCCTGGGGGTCTTTGGAGGTTGAGCTTGGGAGAGACAGCACAAAGGCTAGGAGGCTTCATGTTACTTGTTTTATTTTGTCGGCTTAAGTAAATTCTTTCAGGATCCACAGGGAAAGATATTTTTTCATTTTGATTTTTGGAGCTTCTTCACATGTCTGACCTGGGAGCCAGGAGAATTGGGTTTTATTGAAAAGCCAAAAACATAATGGGCTCTGAGGTCCCCTTGGTTTGGATTCCATCTCCATCACTTCCGGGCTACATGACTTTGGGGGTGTTAGTTAACACTCCAGAGCCTCAGTCTTCTCCTCCACAAAATGAGTTTGTTGACAGACTTGGACAGATTAATATAGATAAAGCATTTAGAACAGTGCCTGGTTACAAAACGAGCACTCCTATAACAGCATTAGTATTATTGGCCATGGGTCAACTACCAACTGGCCACACGACTTTCTCTATCTGGAGCCTCAAAATCCTTATCAATTAATGAAGGGACCAAATATTACTTCTGTGGCCCTTCCCCATCTAAAATGGATTCATTCCAAATGGCTCCTTTGGTGAAGAAGATTAAGAACAAAACAACTTTAGATCTTTCCTTTTCTGATAAAAATGAAGAACTAGTATAATTCAGGAGCATAGATCTATGTGTGCAGCACAAGAGTCCTGTCTAACTGAGCCTTCTCAGAGCTGACAATATTAGCAAGACCAATGGCCTCATCATTGGTCAGCCTCCACGTCATCAATGGAGAGCTACAAAAGGCCTCTTGTGGTTAGACAATTGAAATAACCTGTCAGTTCTAGAAACCTCATTACCTTAGCTTGTTCATCAGTTTGGTTTTTTTTTTTTTTTTTATGACCCAGGGGTCCTACCATTATTCAAGCATTTTGATCAAGTCACAGTTTTGCCTTTGCCAAGTCTCTTGCCTGCTAGGCTGGCTGCGAGGTCAGCTCTGAGTGACTCATCGCCTGCTACTTATCCACATCCCCATCGCCTGTGCTCTCGTTCAGTATGTGGTGTGTTTGTCAGGCAGGCTGTGTGGCTCCCGTGCACTATGTCTGAGGCACATCCTGCCACAGAGGATGTCTCCACCCTGTGGAGAGGGTGTCTCCCAGGAGACGCACACAGGATCAGTGTATCTAATTCATCCAGTGGATATCTAGCTCATCAAAAAGCAATAGATTCAAACAGAAAAATGGAACCACGCACATCATTAGAGCTAAATAGGTTTCCTTCCTTTGTCTTAGTTTTAGTTTCTGAAGGGAAATGTAAGGAATTCTGCACACCGACAGGCTCATTGTTAGAGCTGGGGTGAGAAGCTGAAAGCATCCAGGCAGAGAGATAAAAGGAGATTGGCTCCAAGCAATATCCCTCCTTGCAGGAAGTGAGTGGTGGTGAATCCATATTTCTACATAATAAGCTGTTCTTTGAGGACCAGAGCATACCTTCATCAGCGCAGGGGGAGAATGTCAGGCAGGGCTGGCTGTACCTGTGAGGATGAGGTCACCGTCCCTGCTGGTCTCAGGGGCAGCAGTTGGCCCACCAGCTTGGTCTGTCTAGGCTTTCCTTTTGCTCCTTCCAGCCTGTGGAAGGAATGCTTGCCTGTGGGCTGTCATCACAGTGTGGCCTGATAGCTGGGAAGTGATTATCTCTTGGTTAGTCTTCATTAGAGTGGTAGGGATATTAGGTGGCACCAAGTTTATTTAGTCCTTGGTTTGTGGTTACATTTTTTCATGACCCAAAAATCTTCTGGGGACTGTGAAATGATTTAAAAAAAATCCCAGGTTTTTCAGTATATACAGATTTACTCAGTATATGCAGTATATACTCAGATTTCTGTAGTTGAGAGACCAGCTAATGGCTTACATAGTTTTGTTGTTGTTGTTTTGCTTGCCTCCAGTATGTCTATGTCCCACTTCATTCTGTCCACAATGTCCAGATTTGCTTTGGGGGAAACACTTCCTCCTAGCATTAGCCTTGGGTATTGACCCCACCGTCAACATTAGGGGTGAACTCAGATTGGCTTGAGCCAATCAGCATGTCCTGTCCCTAGGCATGTGATACAGCTTGTGCAAATAATACACTAGGCACCAGTGAGGGGATGAGTGATCTACTGTTCTGCCGTCCAGGAGCTAGTGGAAGAGGCACCCTTGTCCTTCTCCTGGATGGTGTGCTCTGAGCTACAAGGTTGGAATTGGTGTAGCCCTTCTGGCTTCCTTGATGAGGGTCATTCTGAGGGTGACGTTGGCATGCAAAGGAGGGTAGAATGGAGAAAATCAGGGCTGGTTCCCTGATGACCATGTGAATCTCTGGAAGAAACCACAAGTGAAGCCAGAACCACTTCTGGATTCTTCAGTTATGTAAGCCAATTATTTTTGGGGGGCCAGTTTTCCTCTGAGTTGCAAAGGTAAGTGTTGGGATAGATGGTCCTCTCAACCACAGAAATGGGGGAAACCCATGACCGAAGACACCGTATTGGGGTCTCATCAACCAAGTTGATTCCCTTCTGTTTCAACATCGCAAATCCTCTAAGATTCTCCAGCGCATATGGAAAATATGTGCTAGACGTTGGCTTACATGCCATGACTGTTTTAAACCCTCAAATGACCCAGTGAGGGGTGTACAGTTATTGACTCCATTTTACAGATGAAGAAACAGAGGTACACAGAGGTTAAGAAATTTGCCTAAGGTCACAGAATCAGAAGTGACAGAGCCATGATTTAGTCTGAAAGACATCAGACTTCTCATATCCTCACAACTCTAAGATTCTATGACTCTACAGTTTCCAGAAGCAGAGCCAATGACTCTTCCCACTGGGAACTATCAACCATGCAGCCAATTTCATCTCCTAGAGCTTTCTCGGCTTTTCTCAATTCCATCTCCTTTGCCCAAATGATAATTGCCGGTTGCATCCTTAAATCATCTGCCTCCTCCTCCAAGTCTGACACTCTGGTTTCTGTAACACACTTCTCCATAGCACTATATTAGAATGTAACCAACCACTTCCACCTGCCCTTCAGCTCTTGCTTTACCAGAATAGTCCCAGATGCAAGTTTGACAGCCCAAGGAAGCCCTCTGTGGGATTAAATTCCTTGGGAACGAACAGAACCCATAACACCCTCCAGGTTTAGATCCACACTCTGAAATCTTGTTGAGTTGCTGACATGCTGGTTTTGCTTAGGTCCCGGGGGGAGTGGGGATGGGGAATTATGGAATGTTGTCTTATTGCTCCTTTCTACCTTCTGCCAATTCCATCCTCCAGGCACAACCTCAACCATATAAATAATCCCTCTCCCAATTCCCCAGTCAGGGAGCCTTTCGCATGCTCACATCCAGTCTTGCCACACTTTGATATTCCCCAGGGTGCTGCTTCTTGGTGCTGCCCAAACTCTGCGCTATGACCTACCACTTTATGCAATGCAGAGAAAAGGAATCCAGATAGATTCTGTGTGGCATGATCAAGGGCATTAACAGAGTCATGAAAAAGGGCACATGTTGCCAAAGGTGGGGAAACTGTTCATAGCACCACACTTTTGAGAGTTGACTGATGCCCAGGTTTTCCAAATGCTCCCCCATACTCTAGAATCTATTGCCAAGCACACCAGGAAGATATGCTATATATGATATATATAAATGTATAAATATATCTCACATGTATATATACATATCACACACATATATATCTCACGTGTGTGTGTGTGTATATATATATATATCTCACATGCCCCAGCCATCCTGTCTCTTATCTATCCCATCCATATCAAGCAATCATTAGCTTGACTGAATACACACATACATAGGATTATACATTAGAGGGTGACTTTTATAAATCACATAAGGAAACCTTCAGATCACTGATTGAACCAGTTATACCCTAGCTCCATTCACTCATCAGGTGAAGAATGTATTGATCTGCCCATCTACCCATTCATTTAACAGAACCTTATTGAACATTGACATATGCCACTGTGTAAGGCATTGAGGATACAGAGATGAACAATACATATTTCCTGCCCTTGGAGCTCACACTTTAGTGGAAGAGAGACAAATAAATAGAGTATTTTAGTGCATTTAGGTAAACATTTTAATAGCATTAATCACTGTTATGGGAGCCCAGAAGAAGGGCCAGGATTTGAGAGTCAGAAAGGGCTTCCTAACAAAGGTGACAGCTGGGAATAATAGCTAGGAATCAGTGGTAGATCTGGCTAATCACTTTCCAGTATCTGCCCTCTCTTCCTTCTGGTAATAGAACCTACTGGGTTTTAGATGGGATTAATGGCTAAAGACTCATTTCCAGCTTCTCTTACATCTTAATGTAGCCATGGGACTAAATTTTAGCCAATAGGCTATGAATGGAAGAGAGGTGTATAGTTTGGTTGCCACATTTGAAAAGGTTAACTTGCCCTCTGCTTCCTCTTTCCTGCTCTCCTTGGGTTGGAATGTGGATAAGGGGGAAGTGACCCAATATCCTGGTGGATGACAGAGGCATAAAATAGAAGGAGCAGAGGCACCCACCAGCCCTGGACCTCCCACCTATCTCTCACTACAGCTACTGTTATCTGGCACCCCTTTGAAAATAACAGCTTAACCACCTTTACAAAATAACCAACCACCTACAGGCTTAGCTCTGCACAAGAAATTCAGCCCAATTAGATATTAAAATGTCCCCTCCCTCTTGGGTAAGTATGATCTATAAATAGTTGGTGGTCAACATGCTTTGATATTTCTGGAGGATCTGGGGAAGAATAAAACCCTGGGCTCTGCTGAGAGTATTGATCTATAGTCACAATGAACACTCCCATCATGTACAGCCAACATTCCCTACCAGTCTTTCAACTAGGTCTCTTCTCTGTTGGGTACTTGGAGGTGGAGTGGTTTAAAGGGATGGAACACAGGTGACAAGAGCCTTGCTCTGCTTCTCAGCCTGTGCTTTGGGCTGCCTCTGCCTCCCACCTACTTCCTGCCACACTCAACCCCTTGGGCCTGTCCCTGCCTTTGTTCATCATCTTGAACTTCTCCAATTCAAAGATAGAGTCCTGTTCTTATTTCCGAGATTTCCTAAGACACCGTAGTCTTGAAGTTGTATTCCACTCAGTCCTCTTGAATGAAAAACCCAGATCCTGGGTCTTTCTTAATTGCACATGCATTTGGTTCATATTTTAAGAACCTGTCATTGGACTCAGTCTGTAGTATCACTCCAGTTCTCCTGTTCAAATTAACCCAACTTATGGGGCTGGGTTAGTTTGACCCAGTATCTATCTACCTGCATAGGTCCCACTCAGTGCCTTATTGCCATTGTCCCCCAAAGGGAGTGTCTGGTATGCTTTATAGCTAGAGCTACAGGACTGTCTTCATACATCATGATCTTCATCTTAGTTTTACCTAGCCACATGACCAAGACTACCTCCCAAAGCTACTCTTCAGACTAAATACTAGCAGATGAAGAATGCCAAGAACAAAGAAATGCTTTTACTATCTTCCAATATTTCCCATTTGCTTTCAGTCAGTGAACTAGAGGGCAGCCCGCTGCCTCTCTCGGAATATGTCTACAGGCAGTTGGGCAGGTAGGACATTGTTTACAGGAAGTTCTCTATCCCATGAAATCTGTCTATATGAGCGTCAGGGCTTATGGACCCAGAAAGGGACAACTGCAGGATTCATGGGAAATTGTCTGTGAAATAACGAGTCTGCTCAGATATCTGCTCTCCAAGCTCTGGATGGCTGGAAGCCCCCAGCCCAGCTGGTTTCTCTCTCGCTCCTCTGTGTTCTCCCAGCCCTGGTGCATGTCTCTATGGTACTGTTGCACACACTGAAGTCATGACTTTGGATGTGCCTCTCTCCCCTTCAAGGTGAATCGTAAGTGTTCATGTGTCCAGAAATCAGCACAACACCGGGCACATGGGAAGGGTTTATAAGATAAACGAATCCGCAGAAAGCACAGCTGACATACCAGTTACAGACTCTCCTGAGAGGCATCTGAACGCCAAAGCACAAAACAGCCCAGTTCTGAGATTCTGAATCCATCTGGCATTCCATTCCTGCCTGAACTTCACATGCCACACCCCACTGTGTGTCACAAAATGCCCTTTACCTGTTGTTGTTGTTCGTTTCCCCAGTCCTGAGGGCCTTGGCTCTGAAGCCTGCTTTCCAGACAGTGAGACTGGGCTTCCCTCTCTGCATCCTTTGCATTTTGACAGGTCTCTAGATTTTGGTAGTTCTTAATTCTGCTTGCTCAATGGCTTCTGGAATCTTAGGGGAGGCACTTCCCATTTCTGGCCAGATCCTATGAAGCCTCTGACTAGCCCCAGGCTCCTTTGGGATGTTGGGCAGGGATATGGATGATATAGTATTTGAACTGAAATGGGGGGCTACTTGTTACTGACATTTGGGGAAGATACCCAAATAGAAAATTTCAACTGAGAGACCCTCATCCTTGATTCCAGACTCCTTAATGGTTTTACCTGTGCCTTTTCTTACTTTATTATTATTTTTTTTTCCTTTTTAAATGTTTTTATAACATTTAAATACAATGTTTTATATTAGCAGGTAAGTGCCTGGAAATGAACTCTCCTACTGAGTCCATTACCTGGAACTTCACACTGATCCCTCATACCAACCTCCCCCACGCCCCCCAAGCATTTGAATTAAGCTCAAGGTAGCATCCCTAGATCCCCCTGAACCACCTGATTCCCTGACTCAGGACTTTCCACAGTTCACAAGTGCCAGCAAGGCACTTTTTCTGCTTAGGAAGAAACTTCTCCCTTTAAATGTTTTGTTTGCCTTCAAATCCATTTGAATACAAAGATGCCCCTGGCTGGGGCATGAGACACCCAGGATAAAAGACAGGAAATTGCCCTATTCTTTATTCAGCCCTCCACTTGGTGCTCACAGTTCCTGGATAACCTAGGGAAGCAGGCTGTTAAGAAAACAAGTGGGCCATATTTCATGCTGGCTTCCAGCCTCCCCAGGCTGTTTTTATTAGGAGCACAGGGGACTGTTAGAGCAGTAATACACCAAGCCGGTTTATAGTGCTTTCTCCCAAATGCTGAATTTTCATAATTGTTCAACAGGGAAATTGTTCTTAGGGCTGAAAAGGTAAATTCTTAAGTCACCTCAGGAAAGGTAGTAAGTGGGGGGTCTTTGAGGGTGAGCTTTGAGACAAAAGTAAGCTTATAAGTCCCAGAATTGGAAGGGTCAAACCCTGTACTTGAAATATGCATGATCTGGGACCTAGAGCAGGGAAGAGATGAATGTCCAGCCACACAGAAATTGGTGGCAGAGGCAGGACCAGAATGTGGACTCTTGACTCTGGTCTTGCACTGTGCCCCTTCTCTTGTGCTTGACTGATGCAGGGATGTGTAAGAGAGTTCTACAGCAGAGTATTCTTGTTTTTGTTGGATTCAAGTCTTAAAGACTGTAAGGACCAGCCAAAGAAAGTCTCCTTAGGCTGATGCCAGGAAGAATGTAGTCAGATTTATGGAAAAACTTCCTGAGAATCAAAGCATGGGGATTTTGGATGGAAGACTTCCATAGGACATGAATTCTTTGCACTAACTGGATCATACTTTTTAAAGAATGTTTAAAAATAAGGGTGAATTTGGAAAGGATTATCTGCTGATGAAACAGATGGAGAATAGGTAAAATGAGGGACATTTTCACCCAAAGTCCTTAAAGATGAGAAAACCATGAACCGTCTCGGGCAGGTTAAATACTCCAAATGATAGGGAAACTGGATCAGAGAGCTGAGCAGGTCTCATTCAGGGTTTTCAGATTGTGGCCTTCTAGATCTATCAGACAGCTCTTCCTCGGTTTTAGGGGCAGACAGCTCAAGAGTACGGCCTTTCTTTTTGGCTAGGAATAAAGCAGCTGTGTTACTGAGAACCAGAGGAGCTCATAAGCAGCTATGGGCTCCATTCTAAACCTTTCTCCCCTCTCCCCAGCCAGCATGGAGTCTGAGCTTTCAGAATCCTGTTGGAGAAATCAGTGAATAAATCAGTTGATCCAAGAACAGTTGAAGATAGAGATGGTGGTACTGTTTGGGAAGGCAAAGACGACCTCGTGCTCTCCATTCTATATCCCGGATGGTGAAATATATTCACATTACATTCACGACTCATTCATCCAGGAATGAAGTTTCTGAATGGATTAATTTTCCAGGTACTAAAGTCAGCTCCTTTAAGCATAAAGACATTTGGTTTTGGTTCTTTTGATTTGAAAACACCTTAACCGTATTACATACTTCTAACCTGGGGCGTACTAAACAGAAACGTCATCTTTTTCTGTTTCATGACTTAACAAGCTAGTAAAACCATGATAACGTTTTTCTAGGGTGCTTTATAATTATGTTTTTCTAGGGTGCTTTATAATTATGGTTTTTCTAGGGTGCTTTATAATTATGGTGTTGCCAAATGATCTCATTTAATCCTCACAACTTTAAATTAAATTATGTATATGTACATTTGTGTATTTATTTATTTTTTTAAAATTTTTTATTGTTATGTTAATCACCATACATTACATCATTAGTTTTTGATATAGTGTTCCATGATTCATTGTTTGTGCATAACACCCAGTGCTCCATGCAGAACATGCCCTCTTTAATACCCATCACCAGGGTCACCCATCTCCCCACCCCCTCCCCTCTAGAACCCTCAGTTTGTTTTTCAGAGTCCATCGTCTCTCATGGTTCGTCTCCCCCTCCGATTTCCCCCCCTTCATTCTTCCCCTCCTGCTATCTTCTTCTTTTTTTTTTTCTTAACATATATTGCATTATTTGTTTCAGAGGTACAGATCTGTGATTCAACAGTCTTGCACAATTCACAGCACTCACCATAGCACATACCCTCCCAATGTCTATCACCCAGCCACCCCATCCCTCCCACCCCACACCCCACTCCAGCAACCCTCAGTTTGTTTCCTGAGATTAAGAATTCCTCATATCAGTGAGGTCATATGATACATGTCTTTCTCTGATTGACTTATTTCACTCAGCATAACACCCTCCAGTTCCATCCACGTTGTTGCAAATGGCAAGATATCATTCCTTTTGATGGCTGCATAATATTCCATTGTATATATATACCACCTCTTCTTTATCCATTCATCTGTCGATGGACGTCTTGGCTCTTTCCACAGTTTGGCTATTGTGGACATTGCTGCTATAAACATCGGGGTGCACATACCCCTTCGGATCCCTACATTTCTATCTTTGGGGTAAATACCCAGGAGTGCAATTGCTGGATCATATGGTAGCTCTATCTTCAACTTTTTGAGGAACCTCCATACTGTTTTCCAGAGTGGTTGCACCAGCTTGCATTCCCATCAAGAGTGTAGGAGGGTTCCCCTTTCTCCGCATCCCTGCCAACATCTGTCATTTCCTGACTTCTTAATTTTAGCCATTCTGACTGGTGTGAGGTGATAGCTCATAGAGGTTTTGATTTGGATTTCCCTGATGCCGAGCGATGTTGAGCACTTTTTCATGTGTCTGTTGGCCATTTGGATGTCTTCTTTGGAAAAATGTCTGTTCATGTCTTCTGCCCATTTCTTGATTGGATTCTTTGTTCTTTGGGTGTTGAGTTTGATGAGTTCTTTATAGATTTTGGATACTAGCCCTTTATCTGATATGTCATTTGCAAATATCTTCCCCCATTCTGTCGGTTGTCTTTTGGTTTTGTTGACTGTTTCTTTTGCTGTGCAAAAGCTTTTTAACTTGATGAAGTCCCAATAGTTCATTTTTGCCCTTGCTTCCCTTGCCTTTGGCGGTGTTTCTAGGAAGAAGTTGCTGCAGCTGAGGTCGAAGAGGTTGCTGCCTGTGTTCTCCTTTAGGATTTGGATGGACTCCTGTCTCACATTGAGGTCTTTCAACCATTTGGAGTCCATTTTTGTGTGTGGTGTAAGGAAATGGTCCAGTTTCATTCTTCTGCATGTGGCTGTCCAATTTTCCCAACAGCATTTGTTGAAGAGACTGTCTTTTTTCCACTGGACATTCTTTCCTGCTTTGTCAAAGATGAGTTGACCATAGAGTTGAGGGTCCATTTCTGGGCTGTCTATTCTGTTTCATTGATCTATGTGTCTGTTTTTGTGCCAGTACCATACTGTCTTGATGATGACAGCTTTGTAATAGAGCTGGAAGTCCGGAATTGTGATGCCGCCAGCTTTGCTTTTCTTTTTCAACATTCCTCTGGCTATGCAGGGTCTTTTCTGGTTCCATACAAATTTTAGGATTATTTGTTCCATTTCTTTGAAGAAAGTGGATGGTATTTTGATGGGGATTGAACTGAATGTGTAGATTGCTCTAGGTAGCATTGACATCTTCACAATATTTGTTCTTCCAATCCATGAGCATGGAACGTTTTTCCATTTCTTTGTGTCTTCCTCAATTTCTTTCATGAGTATTTTATAGTTTTCTGAGTACAGATCCTTTGTCTCTTTGGTTAGATTTATTCCTAGGTATCTTATGGTTTTGGGTGCAATTGTAAATGGGATCGACTCCTTAATTTCTCTTTCTTCTGACTTGTTGTTGGTGTATAGGAATGCCACTGATTTCTGTGCATTGATTTTATATCCTGCCACTTTACTGAATTCCTGTATGAGTTCTAGCAGTTTTGGGGTGGAGTCTTTTGGGTTTTCCACAGAAAGTATCATATCATCTGCAAAGAGTGAGAGTTTGACTTCTTCTTTGCCGATTTGGATGCCTTTGATTTCTTTTTGTTGTCTGATTGCTGTGGCTAGGACTTCTAATACTATGTTGAATAGCAGTGGTGATAGTGGACATCCCTGCCGCGTTCCTGACCTTAGGGGGAAAGCTCTCAGTTTTTCCCCATTGAGAATGATATTTGCTGTAGGTTTTTTATAGATTTTATCCTTTATCCCTATACTCTGAAGAGTTTTGATCAAGAAAGGATGCTGTACTTTGTCAAATGGTTTTTCTGCATCTATTGAGAGGATCCTATGATTCTTGTTCTTTCTTTTGTTAATGTATTGTATCACGTTGATTGATTTGCGGATGTTGAACCAACCTTGCAGTCCAGGGATAAATCCCACTTGGTCGTGGTGAATAATCCTTTTAATGTACTGTTGGATCCTATTGGCTAGTGTTTTGGTGAGAATTTTTGCATCCATGTTCATTAAGGATATTGGTCTGTAATTCTCCTTTTGGATGGGGTCTTTGTCTGGTTTTGGGATCAAGGTAATGCTGGCCTCATAAAACGAGTTGGGAAGTTTTCCTTCCATTTTATTTTTTGGAACAGTTTCAGAAGAATAGGTATTAATTCTTCTTGAAATGTTTGGTAGAATTCCCCTGGGAAGCCATCTGGCCCTGGTCTTTGGTTTGTTGGGAGATTTTTGATGACTGCTTCAATTTCCTTAGTGGTTATAGGTCTGTTCAGGTTTTCTATTTCTTCCTGGTTCAGTTTTGGTAGTTGATATATCTCTAGGAATGCATCCATTTCTTCTTTTAGTTCTTTTACTTCTCCAGAAAGTGTTTCTCTAATAACTTCCATGTTTTTTTCAAGCCCAGCTAGTATCTTTAAAGTGATGATTCTGAACTCTAGATCCGACATCGTACTAATGTCTGTATTGAGTAGGTCCCTGGCAGTCGGTATTACCTCTTGTTGTTTTTGTTGAGGTGATTTTTTCCATCTTGTCATTTTGTCCAGAGGAGAATAGATTAACAAGAGAACAAAATGCTAACAGGGTAACAACGTCCCCAGAAAATATACTCTAAACAAATCAGAAAAGACCTGAAGCCGGGGGAAAAGAAAGGGAAAGAAAGAAAAAAAGAAAAAGAAAAAGAAGAAAAAAAGAAAAAGAAAAAGAAAGAAAAAGATAAAAACAAACAAAAACAGAACAAAACAAAACAAAACAAAAAACAGAATATGATCAAATATGATCAGGCTGGTGCATAGATCAGTGCCACACACTAGAGTTTGGGTGTATGTTAGAAGAAAGTGCCTCCCAAAATTTTAAAGATAGAAAAACTTATGTATGTACAAAAATAAGGGTTGATATGATGAAGGGATGGAATATGACTGTAAAGATGAAAATTATAAAAAATTTTATAAAAGGAATTGATAAGAAGTTGTTTGAAAAAAGAAAGAAGAGGATTTAAAAAAGAAAAAGAAAAAAAAGGGAGAGAATATGATCAGGCAGGAGAGTAGAACAAAACCATACACTAGAGATTTAGGGTATATTTTGATCTCTTAGAAGAAACTATCTCAAAATTTTAAAGAGAGAACAACTTATATATATATGCCAAAAATAAGGGTAACTACTATGAAGGGATAGAATATGACTCTAAAAATGAAAAATAAAAATGTTTTTTAAAAAAGGGATTGATAAGATGTTGGTTGAAAAAGGGAAAAAGAAAAATTCAAAAAAAAAAAAAGACAGTTAAAAAAAATTAACTTTGAAAGACTAAAGAATCATGGTAAAAAAGCCATGGATTCTATGTGCAGTATTCCCCTAGCGCTGGAGTTCTGCCGTTCTCACTGATCGGTAAACCTGGTCTTGGCTGGCTGTTCTTGCTGATCTTCTGGGGGAGGGGCCTGTTGCCGTGGTTCCCAAATGTCTTTGCCGCAGGCGGAATTGCCCCGCCCTTGCCCAGTCCAGGCTAAGTAATCTGCTCGGGTGTGCTCTCGGGAGGTTTTGTTCCCTGCAAGCTTTCCCTACAGCTTTGGAGGATGAGAGTGAAAATGGCAGCCTCCCAATCTCCGCCTGGGAGGAGCTGAGAACTTGGGGCCCCGCTCCTCAGTGAGCCCCCAGAGAAAAGCAGTCAGTCACTCTCGTCTTCCCGGTCTCCAGCCACACTCCGTGCTCACCTGGCCTGTGACCGAGCATTTCTATCTCTGGCACCCGACGCCGTGTGGAGTCTCCAAACCCAGCAGATCCCTGCAGTGCGCTCCCGTGCCGCTCCTCCCGGGGGAGGAAGGGGAGTCTCCCAGGATCTGCCGCTTGTTGGGTCCCTGTTGGAGGAGCAGTGGCCCAACTGCGCGGTGGATCACGGTTTATGGCAACCCCGAGCTGAGAGCCCGCGCCTCGGCTCCATCTCTGCAGCCGGCTTCCCTGCTCCAATACCTGGGAGCTCTGCCGCACTCAGGCACCCCTGGTCTTTCTGTGACCCCGAGGGTCCTGAGACCACACTGTCCCGCGAGGGTTCCACTGCCCGTTTAGCCACTGGAGCGACGTCCCTCAGCAGAGCAGACTTCTAAAAGTTCCGATTGTGCTCCGCGGCTCTATCACTTGCCAGAAGCGGCCGACAGAGGCTCCCTCCCCCACTGTCTATCCTCCCGAATATCGCCTCGGATTCACTTCTCCACATGTCCTACCTTCCAGAAAGTGGTCGCTTTTCTGTTCAGAGAGTTGTTGCTATTCTTTTCTTTGATCTCCTGTTGAGTTTGTAGGTGTTCAGAATGGTTTGATCCATATCCAGCTGAATTCCTGAGACCAGACGAAATCCAGGTCTCCTATTCCTCTGCCCCATTTGTGTATTTATGTACATATATATGTTCTCCTCATTTACATAAAAAAACAAGATCAAACAAAATAAAAAGTCATTTTTTTCAAGGTTACACAGCTGGTGAGAGGCAAAGTCTGGTCTCAAATCCTTATCTTCTGATTGCAAATCCACTGCTTGTGCTGAGAGAGTAAGTGGTCTTGACTCCCTCTCAGGGCCAATGGCAGGATCAGGAATCTGTTAGAAATGTGGGCACTGCAGACTGAAGAAAATAGCATGCTGGGCCTAAGCAACAAGTTGGTAAAGAAGGGAAGGAGGCCAAGGTAGTGAGAGGAAAGAGCCTGGTTGGAGGCCTGGACCCCAGAGAAGGGAGGCTGCCAACCATCAATGTCAGTGCCCAAATGGGTGTGAAAAGTTGGCTGGATGCCTTCTGGCACTGCTAACCCAGGAGGGCCTGAGGACTAAGCAGGGCCTGGCAGAAGGAGGCTCTTGGCGGGGATGATGCTGAGACAGGTGCTTATGGTTGGCCTGAGTGGCTTGGAGCCAGACCCCAGCCGGAGACTGGGTCCAGCCCCAGGGGTTGCAGATTGGGGTAGACAAGACACAGTGTATGCACCTAGGCCGGGCAGGGTGCGGTCCAGGGCAGGGAGCCAGGCCATGCAAAAGTGCAGAGACCACCAGGAACTGGGGCAAAGGGGAGGCCCAGCCTGCCCTTTGCAGCTGGGTGAAAGCTCTGCAGATTCCCCAGCACACCCAGCGCCTGGACACAGAGCCTCATGGCATTCTTTCCAGCCCCATGCTCTGAGCTTCCAGGGATCTCCAGAGCTGCATTAGGTACAAGTGAGAACTGCAGCAGAAACCATGCTGCTGGTCATTTCTGAGGTGCCCCTCTTGGACAGCAGGAGATACCATGTGTGTTGTCTGGAGCTGGGGTGGTGAAGAGTCACAGTTGTGGTGGACTCTAGATTCTCACTTGTTAGCTGTGGCCTTGAACTAAATGCATGATCTCACTGAGCAATGCAGTGATAATAATAGCACCCATCCTTCCTTCCCAGGGTTAGTTGAAGCATCTGACCTGCTACCGTAAATAAAAGTATACAAAAGTATTTCCTTTGAAGTAGGGAAATACAGTCAGCTTCCTGTTGTCGACCTAACTTTGAGGATGGACAGTGGAGAATTAGAATTTTTCAGTATTTTTAATGCAGCATCTAAGGTATTATGTATCTGCAATGTGCCAGGCAGTGAGCTAAGTGTCACAGGAAAACAAGGATGACGAAAATCTTGGACTTTGGGGGCCAGCACAAGGAACTAACAGCTAGTCAAATAGCAAATGCACAACCAGTAGTAATACACAATGGAAAGCAAATGGAGTAAGAGCTGAAAGGGGGTATATGCATGGAGTGGCCACAGAAACTCAGAGCCAGGAATGATTCATTTTAGCTGGGGAGGGGAGTGTCAGGAAAGAGCTCATGGAGCACCTGGTGTCAGAACATAGACCATGCAAGAGAGCTATAATTGAGGGTAATAGCAGAATCCGTCAGGGAAATCATCAACCGTGGGTCTCAGTCCTACATCAACTTTTAAGATTCTAAACTGATGCTTCAAACCCAAGATTATACTCTTGAAGCACCCAGGGATCTTTAAGATAATTTGCAAATGACCAGATCCCTTTCAGACCACCTGTTTCAGGAGCCCTGGGGGTGGGGCCAAGGGTACTGGCATATTGAAGAAACGGCCCATACAAGGTGATTCTGATGAGCATCTTTAAGAGCCAGTGTCCTAAACCAGTGCCTAGCTTTAGCAGGCTTAACCATCTCCTGGAGATCTTGTTAAAAATACATATTCAAAGATACAAAAGTAGGGACCCGAAAGGCTACGTGCACCCCGATGTTTATAGCAGCAATGTCCACAATAGCCAAACTGTGGAAAGAGCCAAGATGTCCATCAACAGATGAATGGATAAAGAAGATGTGGTATATATATACAATGGAATATTATGCAGCCATCAAAAGGAATAAGATCTTGCCATTTGCAACGACGTGGATGGAACTGGAGGGTATTATGCTGAGCGAAATAAGTCAAACAGAGAAAGACATGTATCATATGACCTCACTGATATGAGGAATTCTTAATCTCAGGAAACAAACTGAGGGTTGCTGGAGTGGGGGGTGGGGTGGGAGGGATGGGGTGACTGGGTGTTGGACACTGGGGAGGGTAGGTGTTCTGGTAAGCGCTGTGAATTGTGCAAGACTGTTGAATCTCAGATCTGTACCTCTGAAACAAATAATGCAATATATGTTAAGAAAGAAAAAAAGAAGAAGAAGAATGTAGCAGGAGGGGAAGAATGAAGGGGGGGAAATCGGAGGGGGAGAAGAACCATGAGAGACGATGGACTCTGAAAAACAAACTGAGGGTTCTAGAGGGGAGGGGGTTGGGAGGATGGGTTAGCCTGGTGATGGGTATTGAGGAGGGCACGTTCTGCATGGAGCACTGGGTGTTATGCACAAACAATGAATCATGGAACACTATATCTAAAACTAATGATGTAATGTATGGGGATTAACATAACAATAAAAAAATTAAAAAAAAATACATATTCATTGCCCTTTCTTCAAAGATTTTGACTCAGGGGTAGAGATGAGACCAGAGATTCTGCATTTCTAATAGACTTGGGTGATGCTGATGCTATGTGTCTGTGGACCACATGTTGAGTAGCAGGGCTCTAAACCATCAGTTGGTCCCTTGCTTCTTGCAGCATTAAGAGGTCCCCTTCATTTGAAAGCAAATTCATGCTTCTCCATCCTGGACCTTTAAGAAGTTACACATTCCCAATCACCTTGAAACCACCTGTGGCAGACAGGTAACAAAAGGACAGACACCCCAGAAGGGGACACAGCAGTAGCCATGACCTCTGTACCTGCTCTCTCCCCTGACTCTAGTTTCCCTCTGGCCCCAGCTTCTCAGTTTTGTTCCTGCTTCTACACCTGCTCTGTATAACTCCCCTGGATCTTGTGCATCCTGCCCCTGCCCAGCAATTTCAGAAATATGTGCTAGATCTTTTTCTCTTCCCCCTCGGAGTCCAACCCCTGGCCAGCCCACCTGATGCTCAGCAAGGAGATGGTTTAGTCCCACCAGACTGGTTGGCTTGGAGAACATCTGAGGATGGAGCGTGTTCTGCACTTCTCTCTGACACTAGCTCTGGGAAGATTGGTATGATGACTTTGGGTCACATTTGTTCTTTCCATGTTTTTGATTAGCTTCATTTTTGAAAAATATTGCTCACGGGAGCAATTTGTGGTCACTAGAGTGAGAGAACTCTTCCAAGCTTCCTTTCTGTGTTAGG
This sequence comes from Halichoerus grypus, assembly GCF_964656455.1. Classification (NCBI taxonomy): domain Eukaryota; kingdom Metazoa; phylum Chordata; class Mammalia; order Carnivora; family Phocidae; genus Halichoerus; species Halichoerus grypus. Next base: position 170,652,388 of record NC_135713.1, read on the forward strand.
AGAAATTACCTGGACGGGATCATTGAGCTAGCTGACCGACCCTGGGATTTGGTCATTTGAACGAGTTAGCTGTTGACAGATGACACCTGCCTTTTAGAAACTTGGCAAAACAGGCCTTAAATAAATTTTTTTTTTTTTAAGATTTTATTTATTTATTTGACAGAGAGCAAGTACAAGCAAGGGGAGCGGCAAGCAGAGGGGGAGGGAGAAGCAGGCTTCCCGCGGAGCAGGGAGCTCGATGTGAGACTTGATCCCAGGACCCTGGGATCATGACCTGAGCCGAAGGCAACCTCTCAACGACTGTGCCACTCAGGCGCCCCAATAAATAAAATCTTAAATAAAATCTCCTGATTTCAGGAGCCTTCATCCAAGCACTAAATCCACCTAATTGCTTTGAAAAGCATGGGGTAGATAAATATCCCATCAGCCCACCGCTGTAATAACACCAGTGACATTTCTGCCTGAGATGAAGGATGCAGGATGAACGGTGATCAGACCCCAGGTACCCTGCCATGATTGACAGCCCAGACAAGGCACCCCCTGAGCCAGGAAATGCCAGCCTCTGGGGCGGGTTCTGGGGGGTGCAGCAGGCGGAGATGAATGCCACGTGGGGCTTTTGGAAGTAGATCAGGTTTGCCCAGGACATGAAGTGGAAAGAACGCTGTCTGGGCAAGTTACATAACCTCTCTGAACCTCTGGTTTACGTCTGTCAGGGGAGTACCATGATGCTTTGGGCATGAAATAAATGAGAGGAATAAATGAAGAACCCGGCATTGTTCCTGCAGAGCTGCCAGAGCTCCAGAACTGTTAGGTCCCTACTCCTTTCATATTTTTCCTTTCTCCTGGAATCGCCTCTTTCTTTGCTCCCAAGAGCCCAAGACCTGCGCACGCCGCATTCACAAACCCAGGAGTGCACTCCATTCATCCACTCCTTTGTTCATACTGTTTTCCCATTCATTCGTCAGTTATGTTTCGGTCACCCAAAATGTGCCAGATCCTAACCTGGGATCCGCATACAAGAAATAATCAGACCTCTCACCCGCCCTTGATTTCAGAGGTTAATGGAGGACAGCTGCATTGTAACAGATAAGGTCCCAACAAGGAAAAGATGGCACACTCAGATAATCCAAGGAGAGTTTATTCACAAAAGGATTAAATATAAAGACGTGGGTGGAGTCCCCAGCAGCAAGGCTATCACCACTCCCAGGGCCAGGGGGAAGGAAAGGAACCAATCTCAGAACCCAGCAGGAGAGAGTGGCAGGCCACCTTGCGAGGAGCAGTGGCCTTCTGTCCAGGGACACCGGCAGCCCAAGGTAACTTCCCAGGAAGGGAGCCCCACGGCTCCTCCCTCCCTCAGAACTTCTCTAATGCTCCCCATTAGCTGACATGATCAGAAGCTCAAGGGCAATGAGCTCATTGATTTGGTCCACAGCCCTGCCTTTCTCACCTCCACCTGGACTCCTGAGATATTCTTTCCCCTTTCTCTTTGCCTGGCTAACTCTTTTCTGACCTTAAGAAATCATGACCTACTTAAACATTTGGAAAGGTATAGAGAATAAAAATCAGACACACAGGTACCCACTGCCTGTACTTAACAAATGTGAAAGTTTTGCCACGTTTGTTTCAGATCTTTTTTCAGCAAGAAAACATTGTAGATAAATGGGAGCATCTATTATACTTCTTCCCTTCCTGTAACACCATTTTGAAGTTAATGAGTATCCTCTCCATCCATGCTTTTACGTGTTTGTTAGATAGCTCTGCTTAAAAAAATGTATATAATTACTATTGTATTATAGACATCCTTTTATAATTTGCTTTCTTCAATCAACATTATGTGGGTGTTTTGTTGTGGCTTTGTTGATTGGACATTGTCTTAAGAGAGTTTATTGGCGGGTGGCTTCCCTCGAATGATGAGGGTCAAGCAATGATGGCTGGCCCAGACTTGACTTAAAAAGAGTGGCTTTAACAGAGATTTCATAAGCATTAAAAATTACAGTGACTTCCAAGTCTCCTTGCAACTCCTCACCTTCCCACTGTAACAGTGCGGCTGTTCGCATCTGGCAATGATGTTGGGAGGGAGAGCAACCTTGTTAGAAAGAAGGGAGAAAGGTGGTTGTTGCTGCTGTCTGCACCCTCTCCCCTGGCAGGGCTCCTCCCACTTTCCACGTGGCCATCTGGCCATCCATTTTCAGCAACTGCCCATAAACACTACCTGTTCTCTTGCAGTTTGATCTCTTTCCCATGTCTAGCATCATTATGACACTTAACAAACTTCTGTGGACACTACCTCCCAATGAGAGGTGGAAAGCTGGGAAGCAGCTATTTGGTAGCTCTGTTCACACAACAAGGAAAAGCATGGATCCATGGTCCAACATCACCCAATCCTGGAGCTTTGACTGTATGTGGCTCAGGAAACTGTGCTGGTGCCACAGAGACCATTCCAACAAGGACCTACCCAGAGGGACCTATGGAATATCAGGGCAGGAGGACTTCTCCTGTTATCAATCCCAGGGACCTTAAGAATACTTCAGCACCACTACCACCATCACCACATTTATAATCAACATTATGCTTTCGAGCTACCTCTAGGATGACATACATAGATCTACTTCATTTATTTTAGTTGCTAAAATCAGATTCCATTGAATGAACATATCACAACTTATTTCTCCATTTTCCTGTAGATGGACATTTCAACTTTTCAATCTTTTGCTATTATCAACAATGTCGCAATACAAAGAAAACCTTGAACTCATGTTAAAAAATGTTCTGCAGGATATGTATGTATTCAGAAGTATAATTGCTGGATCACATGGTATGTGTTCTCTTTTTATCAATCCAAAATATTGCCAAATTTCTCCCCCAAATGGATGTGTCCATTCACATTCATACCGGTAACATCTGAGAGTTCTTGTTAGAACTTCATTTTTCAAAATTCCTAAATTCAAATTTCAGGGCAGTACAAATATATTGGGAGGCCCCATAGTGCGGTAGAAACAGTCCTGAATTATGGGTCAATATGAAGAGATTCTGGCTCTCGCTCTGCCCCTGTCTTGCTGTAGCACTTGTAGAAACATGCCCCATCTCTAGGCCCCATTGTCCTCATTTATAAATTGACGGCAAGACTAAAATGTCTCTTTAGTTCCTTCCAGCTTTAAACTTTTGCAATCTGTGCTTTAAATAATGGATGACCTAAGAGTAAAGGGAGCCTTCACTCATTCGCATTGACTTGTTTCATCAGATTCTCACCATGCCCTACTGTATCCTAGACACTGGGTATCCACAGAGCCATGACCATATCCCTGTCCTCAAGCACCTCACACTTGAATGGAGGAGACAGACAAGCAAATGGAGACGCTCTGGCCATGGCATCCCAGGATGGTCAGAAGGGCTTCATGTTGGAAGTTATGCTTTGTGTTAGGGATAAGTTGGCATCAGCCAGGCAAAGTCCAAGGAAGGCCATTCCAGACAGAAAAAGGCATGGAAGCTAGAGGTGGCTTGGGATATTTGAAGATGTTAAGTAATACAGATTGACTGTTCCATTGGGTGTGGCTGCCATCTTCTTATTCCATTTTTAAATTCATTCCACACTATTTACTGGTTGCCATTTTATCCTAGCCACTCTGCTAGGTGCTGGGGATGTAAGATGAAGAAAAATGTCATAGCCTGCCCAGGTGGAGTTTTCTGTCTAGTTGGGGGACACAGACATTAAGTACACAGAGAAATAAATATCGAGGAAAAGAACAGGGTGCTATGAGCAATAATAACATGTTGGACTGATTTAAAGGGGGTGGGGCTAGGTCTTCCCCAAGGAAATGAAAATTCCAATTGGGACCTGAAAGCTAGGAAGGAGCCACACATGAAGAGAGCTGGTGGAGCCTGTGGAGGGGGAATATCTGGAAGCCTGAAGGAGAAAGGGCTTCATACACATGGAACTGAAAAGAGTCCTTGAGGGGGTGAAGCACAGCAACAGAGGAGCAAGAAAGCAAGAGATGAGACTGGGGAAGGAGGCTGGGCGCAGGGCATGCCTTCTAAGACTGGTAAGGAGCTGGGCTTCTCCTAAGGGCAATAGGAAGGAGTTACCACTGTCCCCTCCCTCCCTTCCTTCCTTCCTTCTTTCCTTCCTTCCTTCCTTCCTTCGTTCCTTCCTCCCTCCCTCCCTCCTTCCCTCCCTCCCTCCCTTCCTCCCTCCCTCCTTCCTTCCTATACATGTCTCCTGGTCATGCTGCAGGGAGAGTCTAGGCATCTGATTCAGCCGGGCTCTCCATCCCAAACCCAACCATCCTCGTGAACAACTGTAGTAGCCCTCAACCCCAAAGACTTCCCTCCATGCCCCCTTTCAGCACCCCCCCACCACCATCCCCAAGGCCACTCTTGGACCTGGCCATCACCAGGAAAGTCTCCACCTATAGAATCTCATACCCACACCTCCTTCTCTCCCATTTCGGCCTCCTTCCTTCCTCTCCTGGTCCCTCACTTGGCTCTCCTTCCAAGGTTGCTCTTTGACCTCTTCAAGACCCCCAGTCCTTGACTTCTCAACCATCCTCCATCAACCACTTTTTCATTCCTCCTCTCTAGCCTGGTCTTCACTAGTCCATCCCATCAACCATCAACTTTCCTTGCCATATCTTCACCTCCTGTGCCTGTTCTGCAAAATTCCAGTTGTGCATAAATTAAACTCTTTTCCTGTCCTCTTATGCCTGGGCTGTTGAAGGCAACTGCCACAGGTATGTTCCTTCGTGAATGCATGCTTTCTCATGCCTATGAGGCCTGGGGTGCTGCCTGTTCTGAGCCCCCCTGACTGTCCCTTCCTCCCACATTTGCTTACTCTTCATAGTGGTTATTTCAAATTTTCATTGCTCCCCCAAACTTCTTCCTGTCCTCTCAACAGAGGACCTCGTTTCCTACTTTGAAGCAAAAATAAAAGCCATCAGACAAGAATTCCCTCAACTGCTTGGCATAACACCTACCAATTAACCTGTATTTGTGCTCTTTTCCACCTTTTCCTTTGTCAGTGGCTGATCCTCAACCTGTGCTCTGAATCCTGAAGTTTTCTCCCTTCATGAAGAGGCTGCTCCATTGATTATCCATTCACAAGAAGGAAGAGTCCATAAATCTTTGTCCTTGCTGTGTCCCCTGTGCCTGAAACACTACCGGGCACATAACAGGTGTCTGAGAAATATTTGTTGAATGATTTCTCTCTTCTCTGCCTTCAACCTCTGTCTCTCTATTGATTCATTGCACCAGCATTTAAACCTGCTTAAGGTTTATTCTCCATTAAAAAACAAAAACAAAAACAAACCCAAACCACAACAAACCACTCTTGACCTGGTGCACTTCTTTCCCTGGCTACAGCTCTGGCTCTTGTCTCCCTCACTGAGCACACACTTGACCAATGTGCCTGAGCCCCTGTCCCGCTCCACCTCCTTCCATTCCCCCCTCCGTTCCCACTACCTGGATTCACCCTCCCAAGGAAATTGCTGCCCCCTGATCACCCCATTTGCATGCTTCTCATGTCTCAGAGTACCTGATCTCTGGCAGTGGTTGGCTCTGCTGCCCTCTCCTTTCTTTGGAAACACTCTGTCTCCCCATATCCGTGACCATGCTCAGGTCTGCCCTGTCTGGGCTTTCCTGCCTCCGAACCAATCCATGCTCCAGCCAGCCAGTTCTCTCTAATGCAGATCAGGTCCTGGCACTCCCCTTGAACCTTTGTTATTGCTCTACTGTCCTCTGGATGACGTCCACGTTCCTTCCAGGTGGTTGTCAGACTTAGCCTGCTCTACCTCTCCACGTTCCTTCTGGAGCCTCACCTGCGGCATGCAGGTGCCAGTCTGTTAGAGGCCTCCGGCCCTTCACCCACACTGGCCCTCCTGGTTATCTGACCCTCTATCACTTTCCCCAGCAGCTTGCTTGGTTTGAGGACCACAGCCTTAACTCAACCCTCAGTGTTTTGGACCTTCTGCTATCCAGGCCTGGCCTTAAACTTGGCTCCAGGTTTACATTCCCAATCTTGTTCTGGCTCTTCATAATAGCCTTTATTTTTGAAGTGTACTTTACATTTGCAACGTACAGCCACATCCATATTCTCATCTGATGCTCTCAATAGCCCTGAGAGGTGGGAATGTCCACTGTTACATCCATTCCACAGACAAGGAGTCAGGGGCCAGGGAGCCACAGTGACCTTGGGTCTAGAACTTGCACCCAGGTCTCATGATGCCTCACCCCGGCTGTGTGCTTATTCTCTATCTCTTTTCCACACTCCCTCCCTACATCCAGTCCTGACCTTACAGGGCAGCAACCCAGTCTCCAGGCCCAGCCAAGGGCACTGGTCTCCCACCCCAGTACAGCCTCACCTGTTCCAGAGCACCAGCCAGGATGGGCCTGGCCATGGGAACCGAGAGTGAGCAGATGGTTGGGAACACCACAGAACCTCTTGTTCCTGCGGCTGAGATGTTTTCCTTTCCTTGACTCCATTTCCCCAGTGAGCAGTGCATCATCTGCCGACATGATGAAAAATAAGTGACAAGGAAGGACTGAGATGAATGGGGTGGGAGTCTGCGGGGAGCCTGCATGGAGGCAGGAGTGGGCAGGAAGGCTTTAGGCTGAAGGAAGGCCTGTCAGAGGCCACTGCTGAGTGGGGCCTCCTGTGTTCCTGTGCCACACAGATCCTCACGGCTTCCAGCCACCTGGAAGCTTAGCCGATTCCTTCTGTCCCTGATTAATAAAACCCGTGTCACTGGCCAGCGCATTGCCAGCACGGTGGTGTGGGCTCTGTCCAGCCTGCCATCTGCTGTGAACTGGTTTTAGCTGCCCCTTCGACTGCAGTTTTGCCGGAGTCTTGTCACTATGGGTCTCCTGATACAGCCACACAACTGGGCGGTTTCCAAAGGGGCTGGAGAGCCATTTTCTAGTCACCTCACTAACATGACTAAAAGCAGGTGACATTTATTTTTATAATATATTATTTTCAACCCAATATATGCAAATATTATTTTTTCAACCCTAACCAATATAAAACATTTTACTGAGACATTTTACTTTTTTTTTTTTGGTATTACATCTTTGGAATCGAGTGTGTATTTTACATTTATAGCATACCTCAGTGTGGACCAGCCACACGGGGCTCTGATTCGAGCTTGGGTCCAATCTGTGCAGTTCTAAAAAGTTAAGAATGTCAACTCCTAAGAGCAGATCAGTTCATCAGACTCTTTCTAAGTGACCCTGGGTGGACAATGGGCGTTGGGAAGGTGCTCGCCATGACAGACCTTCATAGAATGTACTGGAGACACTATTACGAATAGTCACCTATGGTCAAGCCAGCAGCTGAGGAAAAGCAGGGTTAGAATCCAAGGATGCTGCCTTCCTGGCCAGGACAGGAAGGGGAGAGTGAGGCTGGGCAGACTAGTTTAGCTCCAACTATGTACACTGTTCTGTAACTTGCTTTTTTTTTTTTTTTTTAAAGATTTTATTTATTTATTCATGACAGAGAGAGAGAGAGAGAGGCAGAGGGAGAAGCAGGCTCCCAAGGAGCAGGGAGCCTGATGCGGGACTCGATCCCAGGACTCTGGGATCATGACCTGAGCTGAAGGCAGACGCTTAACCATCTGAGCCACCCAGGTGCCCCATGTAACTTGCTTTTATCCACTTATTGATGTATACAGTTAGTATGCCCTGCACCCTTCAATATTCCTTAAGTACCTAAACTTAAATGATATTAAATGATATTATAATGACTGGATATTTACACAATGCTTTATTTAGTCATTTCCTCTTTCTTTAGAGCCAGCAAGGTATGTGAGCTCCCACCAGTCCCCGAACCTCGGTGCAGCAGGGTCCAGTCAGCTCTGTACGCTCTTCCTTGTTGCTTCTCTCAAGGGTCCTCACTGTGTCAAGGAGTTTGCTTCAAGCGTCCTCTGGGTGACAGACTAGGAACAACAGAATTCAGGAACTTGGGGGATATTTTGGAGCTTAAATATTCAGCATGAAATGCATGCCCCAGAGTGGGTGCCCTGTCCTAAGGGAACCTACTAGCGCGCAGTTGCTGATGAACGGCGGAGGTGAGCTGATCCGAGCCTTCCAAGGTTATGCTCCAGAGCTGGCTCAGCCATGTCTGCTCTGCTGTGTCCAGGCCTGCCTCCCCTCCCCCTCTCTGCTGCTGCCCGCCCCTGACTCTGAGCAGTGCCCGTGACTCCTGCTTTATCTGCCAGCTCCGAGCTCCTCTTCCCTTCCCCTTCCAAGCGTGCTGCCGCTCCGCCGACTCAGGCTGACCCCCTAGCCATCGGCCCCAGAACCTCTCTCATCCTCTCTCCCCCTCACCCCAATCCAGGACACCCTGGGCACAACACAGGCGATGGCTGACAGCTGACTTGTGCTTAGGGGTGCCCGCTCGTGTTCCGATGGCTTTGCCCATACTGACTCCACATCGTGGGGACTCGTAGGATCCCTACTACAGATGTCGCTGAGTTACAGACATGTCAAGTCACTTTTGAGAGCTCACCCAGCTGTTGTGGGAGAGTCAGCTTTGAAGCAGGGCCGCCCGACTTCAGCCGGACTCACTCGCGGCCTCAAATGGCTTTCGCACGCATTCTTGGAACCTAGTCTGATGCCTGACATATGGTTTGACGTCCACAGAAGATGGTGGAGGGAAAGAATGGAAGAGTTCTTTTATGACTCTGCTCCAAGGGTCAGGAGGCTTCATGGATCTCCGTTGGGAATTAATCTGAAGGGGCAGGATGAGGGTGGGGATACTTGTCCCCCGAAGGTGATGGCCAAACAATGTCTTGATAGGCCACGGGGCCCGAGAAGAGGACAAACAGCCTGACCGGCTCCCTGGTCGACCTGTGTGCCTCTTGGATGCGAATGCCTCAGCATCCTGAGCGGTGGCCCAGAAGTGGGGGAGCTGTCGCCATTCCTCCCGCTCTCCACCTGCCGGCTCTCCGCCCAGACAGCTGTTGGCACGCTGCTCGGGAGCCGGGAGGGGTACGCACTGAAGGAAGAGGGCTAAAGCCCAGCTGAATTTTGTTTCTCTCCCTGGCCGGCTGTCAGGAAGGAGGTGGGGTAGCCCCAGTCATGGCCTGGCTCTAGGCAGGGGTGCGGTGGGAGAGAGAGAGGCAGGTGCTGAAAGACTGGCTTTTGAAACCATCCCTTACTAGTAAAAGGGGTTCTTTTCATTTCCTATGAGAGTTTTACACAAAGCATCTGATGTGATTGTGCGAGGCTTTCTTTCCCGTAAAGAGGAATTCATTTTTGCCTGTGGCCAGGAGGAAAGTTTAAAAAATGAAATAGCAGGACCTGTGGTGGTTTTCTTCTGCTGATGAGGTTAAATTCAGAGCCTTCCGCCGGGCAAGCCAAGTCCTCTAGCAGGTACCTCTCCCTCATCACCTCCTGTTCCACCCTGCAAGGCCAGAGCTGGGAGAGGGGCCCCCTTGATACCAATGAGGCCAAGGCCCAGAGAGGTCAAGAAATCTGCTCAAGGTCATACAGCTAAGAGCATGGACAACTAAGTGCAGTGTCAGAGGGTCTAAGTTCCAATCCTAGCTTGTCTCTTTACAAGCCATGTGACCCAGTGCAAGTGACAACCTCTTCATGCTGTAGCCTCCTCGTTTGCAAAATGAGGACAGTAACAGCTCTTCTCCCATAGGGTTGTTGTGAGCAGTAAATGAGAACGTGTACATTAAGTGCTTGCTACCATGCCGGGCACCCAGACGTTTCTCTGTGGAGCTTAGCTATCAGTCAGAAGGTTAGGTATCAATTTACAGAGTAGGAGGCAGAGCCAATATTGGAAACGGGGGGCAACTTGGTTGCTAATCGCCCACCCCGTTTGTCTCTCGAGATGCCATCCTGCCTTCCTATGACACCTCCATTCCAGAGAGATTGGTACGTTGTTACCTCTACACCTATCCACGGGCCATCATCTAGTCTTGGGAAACCTGTTTCTTTTCTTTTCATCAACACACACACAAACACTTTGCAGAGTACAATGTGCATAACCTTCATTATTGGCCTTATCATCAGGGCCACATCTGTCAGATTTGGTAAACATTATTTTTTTTTGAAGGCTAGATAAGTATTTAATTTAATGCATTTTCTTTTCAAGCCCTAACGTGTTTATTTTTATACTTGTGTTCGTTTGCTACATTTGGTGAATGTGTTTGATTTTTATTTTTAATTGTGGTAAAATATACATAACATAAAATTTATCATCTCGACCATTTAAAAATGTACAATAAAAGATTCTCCTGTAAAGAATTCTTCCACAATCCCACCACATCCCTAAAACTCACACCCAAGCCCACCCAAAGCCTTTAGGTCGGGCCAGCCCTATCCCCCCACAGTCAGTCCCTTGTGAAAATGTTTGGGTACCCCAGCCCACTTCAGAGTGAATGGGGTGTCTCTCAGTCCCTAGATGAGGTGATCTTGGCACACCTGCCCTCTCACATGGTTCTTTCTTAGATCTGACACTGAGCCCCTTGTGAGGCTTCTCACTTCTGATTGGTCTGGGGACTCCTCCCTCTGGTCTGACCTAGATGCCTGGGTCACAACCTCAATCCCTGCTTAATGAGATGATGCCCTTGGCCACTGTGTCCTCTGCCTTCTGGCCTCTCCAGTGAAAAGGCCACGTACTTTTCTGATGGTCCAGAGGTCCAGAGCTGGGACACCGTGAAGATACCATGGCTGGCCCCACCTGACTCTTGGGCAAGGCTATCCATTGGGCATGGCCCAGTCCAGCCCCTGACCCTGTTAGCTAAGAGCCACCATTACTGATGGCTTCTTCTGAGTCAGTCACCTGTGCAGGGAGTATCTCATGATTTCATTTAATGCTTGCCACACCCTGCAGGCTGGGTATTACTATCCCCATGATACAAATGCGGAAATAAAGGCCCAAAGAAGTGACAAGACATGTCCAAAGACACATAGCTGATCAATTCTGTCTGACTCCAAAGCCAGTGCTTTAAACCAGAAAGGGCCGCCTTCAGCCTGCCCACCCCCATCATCTCCTAGAACATCTACTGAAACCTATGACCCTACACCTGTGGTTTTTACCCCCAGATTCTACCAGAGTCAGCTAATGGGCCCCGGACATTGGGACTGCCTCGGGTGCCCAGCACTCCATCTCTGGGACATCAGATCCCAGTCTAGGGCAACCTCCTCAGCTGAACTGGACAAAGTCTCAGATCTGACTCTACCTCCGTAGACAAAAATGGGCTCCCTGGTTGAGGGCAGAGCACTGTGAGGCCCGGCCTTCCTAGGTGTTCACTGACTCACCAAGCATTCATTGAGAAACCCCAGGATGGTATCATGTTTGGGAAATGGGGATTTAGGTCCCTCCATGCCTCCTTGGAGGATATATGTGAGTCCTGAGTATTCAAGTGACCAGAGAAGCCTGCCTTCCCCCCCCAAATAAGAAAGAAAACCCACAATAATTCCACTATCCTAACTCAATTACCCATTCCAGGTTTGCTTATTTCCTTCTAGACCATTCAAACTCATATTTTATATAGTTGTAATCATAATGAATATATACAACTTTGTTTTGTGTTTGTCATTTAAAACAACCCTGGGGCCAAACCTGGCCCACTACCTATTTTTATAAATAAAGTTTTATTGGTTATAGTCATTCTTTACGTACTATGGGTGGCTGCTTTCACACTATGGCAGGGTTGGTAGTTGCAACAAAGACTGTAAGGTCTGCAAAGCAAAAATATTACCATCTGGCCCTTTACAGAAGAAAAAAAAAAACCCCTGCCAATCTTTGATTTAGAGTCTTATAAAAAGGTTCTCATATTATTGGACAGTCTTGCTGGTTGTAATAATTAATGGCTACATGACACTTCACTGGGTGGCCTGTGATTTTTTAACTCAGCCCTTCTCAAGTGCTGGATCATCTGCAATGAGGATCTTTGTGCTGACTGATTTCCTTAGGCAAAATACCCACATGGATTCTTAGGTCAAATCATCTGGCATTATCACCAGGGGTGGCTGGAATCCTGTCCCTGTTGTGTTTGTTTGTTTTAGGGCCCTCCTGACCCTTAACCAATGGACCACCCCAGCTGGATCCAGAATCTCTTATTGAATTTCTGTTCTGAGGGACCCACCTGCTTAGTTCATGAGGAGCTGTTCTTTAGCACTTGCCCTGACCAGCCAGGCACCCCCTCACTCTTCCTCCTCCATCTCCATCTCTCCAGCCCTCCTCCCCGCCAACCCCCCTCTACACAATAGGGCCCCTTGTCATTTTGTCGTTTCTTCCAACTCATTCCTCTCATTTCCCATTTGCAATTCCCACACCTTCAGAGGCACAGGCATCCAGACCAAATCTCTTGGTGAAGCACAAAGAGAGCATGGACCAGAACGCCCATGCTGATCACGGGCAAGGGACAATCCATCATTGGATTCCTCCCCTTGGGTCCAACACGATGCTGGGCACCCAGGCCCAAGAGCTGCTTGCCAAGACAATTTACGAATCTCTGCCTTCAGCCTTGCTGTTGTCTCTGCCTGCAATTCATCTCGCCATTTTCTATATCCTTCGGCTCCTCGGAAACTTTCCACATACTGGCTTCTGATTTACTGCATGCATAGACTATCTCTATGGGAGAGCGGCTAATAAAAAAGGAAAAACTCTAAAAATGGATTTTTGCTGAACACTACTTGCCAATGAGTTTCTTTAATTGCAGCATTAGGAACATATGCAATTACTTTCATTGAGCTGATCTGACATAGTAGTTTGAACCCTAGAGGAAGCCCAGTCACTCTGAGAGGCCAGGTCCTAGTGGTTTGGAGCTGCTGGCCAACAGATCTCAACCTCCCCCAGTGACTGACAGGCAAGCTCCTCTCTTGGCAGCCTGGCCTGAATCTAGAGTCCCCGTGTGATGCTTCACTCCCCTAAGAGCACCTCTGCCTATGACCACACTGTTCTGCTTAAGACAGAGGGAGGCAGGGATACAAACCCACTTTAGGGAGTTCATTCATTTTGAGTGTCTTTCTTATGCGGGAGCTTAAATCTCATCCCCTATACTTTTGTCTTATTTGCCCTATATTTGCCCTCCGGAAAGAGCTGAGCAAGTCTGATCTTTTTTGTAGCAGATTTTTGGATTTTTAAGGATTAAAATCCTGTCTCCCTATAACCTTTTCCTTCCAGCATAAGTATTTCCAGTTCCTTTAACTACTTTTCATTTGTCGTTGGTTCTAGGTCCATTACCAACATAGGGCCTTGCTAGAAGTTGCAATACCAATAGTGTAATAATAATGTAGCCAGCATATATTAAGGATGAATCATGCAGCAGGTTTGAAGTGCTTTACATCCTGTACCATGTTTAATCTTCACGCTGATTCTATGAGGCAAGTGCCATTATTGGTCCCGTTTGCAGAGACTGAGCTGAGCTAGGAATAAAATCCCCAGAGTTGCATGGCGGCACTGTTGCTTTCTAGTTTGGGCACGTTCATCCAGTGAGTTAGCTTCATTTTCTTCATCTATAAAATGGGGATGATGAGCCCGATGTCCTAGAGGTGGTGAGGGTTCCAGGAGAAGTGCGCACACAGCATGGACAAGGTCAGCGCGAGGTTTTCCTGGGCCCTTTCTTATAAAGGATGGCCCTTCTGTCTGTCAGTAACCTTCCCGTGTAGAAGCTCAGAAAATCAGACACTGCATCTCCTCTTGTCCAAATCATGCTCCCTTTGTGAAGTGAACACACCTTTCCTCTCTGTGTCCCATTCCAGCTCTTGGTCCTAATTGAAGGCCAGTGCTACACTGAGTGAAGATTCTGGGGAGGGTGGCCTGGGACTTGGGCTTGCTTCTAACATTGGTGCTGGTGAGGTGGGGAGGCAGGGGGTCCCCCATGCACATCTGCATTGTCTGTAATCCATTTTACATGTGTGACAGTGAACAGCCCACCCAACCCCTTTACCACAATTGCCAGCTCTTTTAGGGGAGGCTGGCTGGTTTGTGGATGGTGGGAAGGCCACCTGGATAACTGTTCCATGTGCTTCCCTCCCCGACATGTGGCCTGGGGGAGGAGGGTTCGGTCCTGTGGCATCCCCTCCCTCTGAGCAGGGGTTTCCAACTGAAGGCAGCTGAATTCTCTCCAGTACCTCGACTTTTTTTTTTTTTAATGTCAGAGCCAGTCTTCCAAATGAGCAGTTCAGAGGGGAGCATTTTGGCAAATACGTGTATCACTGGGCCTAGCAAGGGAAGTGCAGTTCTGGCTTCTTGTGGGCCGGGGCACCTGCTGGGCTGGGCCACAACCTCCTTTGGATGTCTTGTCCTTCTTGTCATGTATCTACAGGTATGGTTCCCTGACACATTTTATTTTAAACATCTTATTTTGAGGTAATTCACAGGTAGTTGTCAGAAACAAAGGCAAGAGACCCCGCGTGCCCCTCCCCCAGGCCCCCTCCCAGGGTGTCCTCCCATCTTGCACAACCACAGTGTATTGTTCCAACCCCTGCACTTGATCCCTGACACTTTTGGACCCTCAGCAGCCTCCATAGCGTCTCTTCTCTCCCCTACCTTCTTTTTCCTTTCTTTCTCTCATGCTCCCTTGCCCCTTTTGGTCTTTCGGCTTTCTCTCACCAGCTCCCTTCTTCTTCCATTTTCTCCTCTCTTTTATGGTCCTTTACATAAAATGGGAATGCTCCCATTCTAGCTCTGTCCCTGGGGAGGGCCTAGCATGGGCGCAGCCTCCCCTTGCTGGGGGCCGCCATCTTTCCTCCCCGAGCGCGTTCTCCCACCCTCCACCCTGGGGCGGGGTCTTAGATGGAGAAATGATTCCAGGCCATCCGTATTCAGAACCCACTAAACTCAAGGAGCACTGAAGTCTCCCAGCATGGGGTTTACTCATCTAATTAGCACGATAGCACTGACCCAAATGGCCCTCCATTACCCACTGACTGTCCACTGTAGGAGTGACTATACTCAAGACTCTGACCGTACAGGCAGGACCATTCTTACTGGCTACCTGATTCGATTTTCCCTTGGATGACCTCCCCCTTCATAGGTCTTGTAGTTTGGTCAGCAGAGACTCTGAAAGGAAAGGTCTACGTGGGTCTCAGGGCCAGGCAGTGGGGCTTTGGGGCCAGGAACTAGCGTTCTCATTCCTTAGCCAGGACTCCTGTCACCCAGAAGACAGCCAGCTGTTTTTTCCCCAGCTGGTACAGAGAGTCGAGCCTAAGCCTTCTGAAACCTGAGAAATGCCAACACCAGCCTTCAGAGCACCGGCTCTGTTTGGAGATCAGTAGGAAGGCCTTGGCCCTTTCTCATGCTCAGGTTCCCTTGGATCCCTGGAGACACTGTGACTTCTGATATGGGGCTACTAATCATTGACTCCTCTGTCATGGACATGAACAGTGCCACAGTGCCTAAGAGTTCAGTGTTTGGACCATATAATCCTGGGACATATCCAGACTGTGTGGCATTTTATCTCTGAGTCTCATCTTCCTTCTCTGAAAAAGGAGGCCAACAAGACCTTCTTCCCACGAATATGGTGATGTATCAACAAAATAAGGTGCATTGGGTTCAGCTCCTTATTGTCACAGGAAGTGCACAAAGAGTAGCAGGTTGACATCATTCAGAAAGTCTTCGGGGTCTGAGAAGCAGCATGCTGTGCCACACACACAGTTCTGGCATTGGGAAAGCCATTGTTTGGACCTGCCAGACTGCACCCAGGTAGGAGCAATGGGAGAGGGGCTTATGGCAGAACTGGGATGGACCCTCTGAAGAACTCAGACCTATGAAAATATAATGTACCCGGGAGCCCAGACTGCCCACTTCTGAGCATTCTGAACACAGTTTTCTTTTGACTGAATTTCCCCCTCTAGCTCATTATTAGCTCACCTTAGCTCTGCAGCTTAGCTATGGAGACAGAAACCGGGTGATGTCCTGGGTCTAGGCGGTTACCCTTATCACTCACAGGCAATCCCTGACAGGTGCAGGGGCCTCTGACCTGCTGTGCACCTGAGCCTATCTGCACTCTTGTCTTCTCAGGAGTTTCTAGCCAAGCAATTCCCAAGCCTGTCTGTGCATCAGAACCACCTGCAAAGAAGGACTGAATTAAAGGCTCCTGGAGAGTGAGGCGGTGGTCTCCAGAAGGCACTGGGGCTAGGGAAGGCAAGCGGAGTGTCCAGGGCACAAAATTTAAGGAAGCACCTGCTCTCAGGGGCACGCAAGTGCAGGCACTGCACCTTCCCCTTGTTATGGCCTTGACTTGAGATATAAGCTTTCAGAACCTTGCCATAGATTATGGTGGGCACCCAGGTGGACCCCAGACTGTTGCCTCCTGTGTTCTGAGCAGCTCAGACTGCATGCGTCTTTGGTCCTGGTTCTGTGTACAGAAGCTTCTCTGCTTCTCCCAGTACTATGGCCATCTCCATCAATATTCTCATTTCCTGGGAAAGGAAGAGGGAAAAATAACCCCAATCTGGAGGCTTTTCCTCTTCGACATTGTTTTTCTCAGTCACTAAACCCAGTTAAGCCCCCTTACTGCAGGTGGAAGTATAGCTCTCTGGGAGCTCATGTTGCCCTTGTGTCCCTGTTTCC
This sequence comes from Halichoerus grypus, assembly GCF_964656455.1. Classification (NCBI taxonomy): domain Eukaryota; kingdom Metazoa; phylum Chordata; class Mammalia; order Carnivora; family Phocidae; genus Halichoerus; species Halichoerus grypus. The sequence continues at coordinate 170,668,916 of NC_135713.1, forward strand.
TGTTGTCTTTAGAAAACCCAGGGTGGGGGTGGGGATGGCAGTGCTCTAGCCCTCTTTATTCCCTTCACTAAATATGTACGGAGCATTTCCTGGGCGCCAGGCTCTCTGCCCGGCCCTGGGGCTGGTGGTGACACGGACCTGGTCCCTGTGCTCACAGAACTGACAGGGGGTTGTGCCACTGAGCACACCCCTGAAAACCGTGGTGAGCGCTGTGACAGCCACGCACAGGGAACCAGGGGAGGGGAGGGGAGGGCAAGGAGAAGCCAACCATCTCAGGGATCAGAGAGCAAAGCCATTCCTGGGACACTGACACTGAACAGAGGTCTAAGGATGAGCTCATTGGACTAGAAGGGAGAAAAGAACATTCCCAGTACAAAGAACAGTGGGTACAAAGGCCCTAAGCGGGGAGGAAAGGAGCTGAACATGATTTGCTGAGGGCAGAGAAGGGACAAGAGTGGACCATAAATGGAACCACACAGGTAGAAGAGGCCCGGACCATGGGAACCTCATGGTCTTTTCCTAAAGCACTGGTCAAGACTCAGAGAACTTGGGGCTGGTGGCTCTATTGATTGGAAGGATAGAAAGATAGGGGCATAGTCTGGGAAGGAGAACACGATGCCTTGGACCCAACTGCCCAACATAGATGTGAAGGTGGAAGGATGGAAAAAGTCTGCTCAGAGCCAATTTCTCCAAGAAGTTTCTCCCCCACTCCTCTCAAGACTGAGGTGGCTGCACATTCTCTCTGGCCCCACAGTACCCTGTGCCCACCAGTCAGAGCCCCTCTCCTTCTGCTCCCCTGTCCCTCAGTCAGCTGTGGATTCCTGGAGGATGGGAACGATGTTGTAACTCTTACCCCTGGTGCCTGGGGTGTAGCAGTGCTCAGTCCACAGCTAATGAACACCTGGCATGGGATAGTTCAGAGACTTGACATGGCTAATAATTCCCAGTTGTCACCTGAAAATTCAAGTGTTCGCCCTTATAAGAAGCTTCTGGTTTAGGAAGGATTTAGGAGGCAGGGGGTAGTTGCAGATCAAGATATAGTTACTGTGGATTGTTCTAATGTTGTGTTTCCTGGCAGACTCTAAGCTTCCTGAGGAGAGCAAGACCATGTCAGCTTGTTCAACATGGTGCCCCACAGACAGCAACCTGCATGGCCCATTGTATATGTTGAATAAATACTCAGTGAATGAATGAATGAAATTCCCCCAACCTTCCCTAACATGCTGTCTTGCTCTGGGGTAAACCTTCCTGGTTCTTGGTCAGGAATCCAAGAAGACCCTCTTCCCCATGGATCCCCAGATGGGTACTTGGAGGAAAGGCTCAAAAGGATATCTCCATCCAAGTACTAACCAGGCCCGACCCTGCTTAGCTTCCAAGATCAGAGGAGATGGGGCACGTTCAGGGTGGGAAACTGAGGGTTCTAGAGGGGAGGGGGCTGGGAGGATGGGTTAGCCTGGTGATGGGTATTAAAGAGAGCACATTCTGCATAGAGCACTGGGTGTTATGCACAAACAATGAATCATGGAACACTACATCAAAAACTAATGATGTAATGTAAGGTGATTAACATAACAATAAAAAAATAAATAAAAAGGATATCTCCAATCAGCGGCCCCTTTGTCTTATTCCGTGTAGGGGTCATCTTGGGACATATAAATAACAAGCAATTTTCTTGATGCAACTTGCTTTTCTCATTTTTACAAGAATAGGAGGCCAGAAGAAGGGCCTGAGGGGAAGCCTGATAGACCTCTAAGGATTAGCCTGGGAAATTAATCAGGGAAAACAATGCCAATTCACGACTGCCCTGAAATAATAGAAATATCACTGAGAATCCTGATTCTTAACTAAAATACACTCTGCTCCCCTTCATCTGAGGAGCCTGTCCCCAGGCTGGGGCGAGTGAAGAGAGGGGGGCAGGAAGGAGCCATTGTGCAAGGCTTATATTTTATAAACTGCATTCCACACAGCCTCAAGACAGCCCTGCAGGGACAGATTTTCAACTCCCTTTTGCAGATAAGGGAAAAGAGAAACAGAGAGGTTAAGTCACTTGCTCAAGGTCACCCAGCTGGTTATAAAAAGGCTATAGCCACTCTTTTTCCCCATGGGAGCCTCCATAAGCTCTGAACAAAAGGATCATGATACATCATCCTACTGGAATAATGTAGTGATCACAGTGAGCTGGTTATTGCCAAAGACAGTTCCTTGAGGAGGCCAGGCTCAGAAAGCAATTCTTATCCAACGAGTAGCATAATACTAAGGGAGATAAAGAATGATGTGTGCTTAGTGCCTTTCAGTCCACAAAGCGCTTCCAGGGATTTAAGGTGCTGACAGAATCACCCCATCTTTCAGATGAGAAAACTGAGGCACAGAGACTTAAGTAATGTACTCACAGTGATTTAACTAATGCATCAGATTCAGGGCTTGAACCCTGTGCTTTTTGCCCTAAAGCCAGGGTATGTGCCCCTCTATTGAGCTCATGTAATCTGGGGTCCCTGCCTTCTGGGGTTGGAGTGTTCCCTGGGAAATTGTTGAACAAGAATGCAGAGCTGGTTGTGATCCTGAGACAATGTGAGCTTTGCAGCACTGTTGTCCCCAAAGAGCTAAACATCAGAACAGTTTGGAACAGGACAGGGAGGAATGCAATGTGCGGAGTGTGGCTGCCATGGCAGGGGCAGTGAGGAGTGGGTAGATTTGGGAGGCTCTTGGGTGAGTGATATATTAATGCCCAGAGACTTTTCATAAGATAGTTAAGCCTGCTCAGAGGCACTGCCTTGGGAGAAGGAAGAGCAGGGAAGCCAGGACTGAGCAAGTATTTGTGCAGAAAGAGGCAGGTCCAGGGGAGGAGAAAGGAGGGCCAGGCTTGTCTGCATGGAGCCCTTCCTCTGGTCCGGGCACAGTTGGACAGGATTTAGAGGATGTGCAGAGAGTTATTAAGTTAGGGAAGTAGGGCCCAGGCATTCCTGGTGGAAGGTACATGATGAGTAAAGCAAGTGCATGGTTTTACTGGTTCCTGGCCTACAGAATTGCCTGGAAGACTAGGAGTCAGGGTGAGGATGGAAAGGAAAGTGCACTGCTTAGGGCTTCTTGCCTGCAAGTACTGGAAACCCATGTCAAAACAGCCTAGTGGGCATGTGTGGTGTGCCTCTCCAGCATCCATCCCCCCTTTCTGCAGCCATAGCCCAGTTTGGCTTTCGGAGGGGAAGGTCAGAGGCATCCACCCTTCTCTACACTCAGTCCTTGTGGCCTACGTGGGGAAGCTCCAGGTTGAAGAACAGGATCTGGGCCTATGCCAATTGGCTAAACATATTCCCCTGATGTTATGGGTTGAATTCATCTGTTGAAGTCCTAGCCCCCCAGGACCTCAGAATGTGACCTCACTAGGAAATAGGGTTGTTGCAGATGTAATTAGTTAAGATGAGAGCATGCTGGAGTCGGGTGGGCTCTGAATCCAATTTAACTGGTGTCCTTATTGTGCAGAGAGAGCCCTGCATGGGGAGAACCCCATGTAAACACAATGGCAGAGACTGGGGTGATGTGTCCACAAGCCAAGGAAGAGGCACAGAACAGACTCTTCCTCACAGCGCTCAGAAGGACCTGCCATCTTGATTTGGGGTTTCCAGCTTCCAGACTGTGAAATAGTACATTTCTGTTGTTTCAAACACCATCTGGGGTACTGTGTTACCACAGTCCTAGGACATAAACATACCTGGTAACACTGGTTCTGGGCTGGGCACAAGACCTGAGCTGGTGTAACCAAGATGACATTTAACTTTTGCATGTGTCACCTACACATATTTGGTCACTTTCTGTTGGATGGCACTTGAGGTTGGGGCAGCTGCTGCCCTTCTTGTCACCCCAAGGGAAAGACTTCCTACGAGGGGAAGCCATGGAGAGGCAGCTTTGCTGAGAGATGGTGGGGGTGGGGGGAAGAAGCCAGGCCCTGGTGAGGTGTTTGTGGACCTGCGTCTAGCCACGTCCGAGGCTGTCCCTCCTTCTCGACTATTAAATTACATGAGCCAACAAATTCACTTTGGGCTTAAGCCAGTTGAGTCAAGTTTTCTTCAACTTGTGGCAGAAAGAGCTTTGACTTACACAGTTTAATTTTAAAAAAAGAAAAGGAAAGGAAAAGAGCTTCCTGGAACGAGGCTGAGATTGCCTGCAAATAAATGGAAGGAAGAGGGGCGCCTGGGTGGCTCAGTTGGTTAAGCGACTGCCTTCGGCCCAGCTCATGATCCTGGAGTCCCAGGATCGAGTCCCGCATCGGGCTCCCTGCTCGACAGGGAGTCTGCTTCTCCCTCTGACCCTCCTCCCTCTCATGCTCTCTGTCTCTCATTCTCTCTCTCTCAAATAAATAAATAAAATCTTAAAAAAAAAATAAATAAATAAATAAATGGAAGGAAGAACTAGAAGAATGGCAGCTCCAGAAATCTTGGGAGCTATGTTAGGCATGCCCCTGCTGTATTTTTCTCATCCTTTTTCTGGGGCTTCCTCCTGTGACAGCAACATGGCAATACAGAGATGTCATGCTGAAAAGACATGACATGACCAACATGGTGCCTACCAACTCTGGGATCACATCTTTGGAGTCCCAGGCGAGAACCCAGACAGTTCAAAAATGACAGGGAAAGGTTTTGGTTGACCCACTCCAGATCACTGCAAAGGCTTGCAGCATGGCTCCTCTTTAACTATAAAGCTTGGGACTTGGATTAAAAGCTCCCTTAGGGTCATTTCTGGGTCTGACGTGCTGTGATTCCTCTTGTGGGATATAATAGTTCTCTGGGCTCTTAAAAAATGTTCAGACAAAAGAGTTCTATGGTCAAATAACTTTGGGAAAACTTGGATGAAGGAGTTAGGCAGGTTTCTGCAGGACTTTTCAGAGCCTTTAACATGCTGATGTAGGATGAGAAGTCCAGGGCAGGGGATAGGGTGTTATACTTATGAAACCTATCTGATGAGAAAACATCATTATCTCAGAGTATCTAAAGGACCAGTTTTCCGTATGACATAATTTGAGAAATACTATATCCCATAACAGTAAGGGCCGCGTTTTCTTCATTTTTGTTTCATCGTCTGTGTCTAGAGTAGTATATTGCCTACGCAAGGCATTCAGAGCTTAGTGTTGGAAGGGGCCCCCAAATTTACCTGGCCCCTCAATATTCCACAAGGTACGGGAATGTGTTTGAGAGCTGCCCCCACAACTCTCCCTGATGTTACCACATCTGCCCTGATTAGCCATTTCAGTGTCCATGTGGTGCCTCGGAGCCCCGTGGTGACCTAGCCAAGCATGGTCTCTGATACCTCAGAGCTTCTGCAAGGCCCCCTGATCTGCATGGATGGCTAGTGGCACCTGAAAACCCAGCGGAGGTCCCTTAACCTCACAGTCACAGGGGAGCTTGTCTGCTACTGAGCTACAGGCTCCTCTCAGTCCCTGGGGATTCCGAGTGCTGTTAATGGCCACGTGATGCCAGCAAAACAGAAATGACTTTCAACATTTAAAAAGCATCCCAGTCAGTCTCAAAGCCACCCATTGTGTCTTGTTGTGCTCAGGTCTTGTCAGCTGTGCTATCCTCAATCTCCAGCATTTCTCCGGTCCTTGGTACCAGCGTGCAGACGTGCCAGGAAATACAGATGAGGCGACTGGAAAATGCCGACGCCAGAGGGGACCCCAGTGACCATTTTGCTCAACATCTACCTTGCTTTTATTTGTTTTTTATAGATGAAGACACTGAGGCCCAGAGAGGGAAAGTGACCCGCCTGAAGCTACACAGCAAACAGGCGTCGGTGTCAAGACTTGTCAGTGTTAGTATCCAGGAAGGAGTTAAATAAAAGTTTCCTAAAATGTATTTCTAGAGAACATTGATCTTTCGGGATGGTCAGATATGTATCGGGAACACAGATACTGTATTCAGTATTATTTGTTTGGAGAGTACATTGAAATTCTAGAATAAAGAATCCTGTTGAACTTCTATTTAACCCAGTGTTTTCCAAATTCGTCTGACCAGGGAACTTCACTTCCCCTTTTCGTAAAAGGCCATACTAAATAATTAGTTGGTCAGAGCTTCTATTTTGAGGCTGGTCTTTGGGTTTGTCTGTGTCCTTAAGGTACTGGGCAGGGTGGTGGGACAGACAGGCAGGGAGCGGGGAGTGGGTCTGAGGCTTCAGGGGCCAGCGATGAGAACATCAGTGCTGGGGAAGACCGGGTGGGAGTATCTCTGGACTCAAGGTTTTCCCTATTTGCCGGCTGAGAAAGTGAGGCCAGAGGAGGAGACCTTAGGGAGGAGGCTGACACCAAAGACTAAGTTCCAGTGGGGGGCGGGGTTTGCCAGTCCAGGGAGTTCCAGGCTTATTGTCAAGATCTAGGGGTGGGGACAGAGGCATCCAGAAGGCATTGGCAAAACAGAGCTGTGAATCCAAGGGTCAGGGATGTGACATCATGTGAACACAGATACTCTATAAAAAGGGTGTGTTAGAATAGAGAAATAGGACCTAATATCTGAGGAATGGTGGGGTGGCAAGAATAAAGTAGAATGTCATCCTAGAAGGCAGTGGGGACATTAGGCAGGTGTTTCTTCTCTGTCCTGAGGTCAGTGCCCTGGGGGACACAGACATATCCCAGGCACCCCGGGATATGTCTGGGGAGGTATGTGGCAATTAGTATGTGCCCAACTTTTCCGTGGACCTCCTGGGTACACCGCATAGAAAACTGAAGGCCCAGGAGAGCTGTCTGCTAGTTTGGAGCAAAAGTGGTTTCCAAACACCAGACAGAGGGCAAAGACAGTTCGCCAGTCCTTTAGCACTTCCGAGCGAATGGCAGATTCTAGCCCACAGTTTCCTGAACATTCAGTGTCCGTGGCTGGAATGGACCAGTTTCCAGGCTCATGGAGTGGTAGGAACCCCAGTGACCCAAGTTACAATTCCAGCCATGCCATGAAACCACTCTGTGCCCCTTGGCATCAAGTCCTTTGAATCTGGGTCCTGCAGTTGACGCCTTTATGATGAGTTGGCCTCAATTATGTCTTTATTTCCTTCTATGACTTTTTAATTCTCTGGCCACACAAGTAGAGGGCCTGTGGGTTGACCTGTCTGCTTGTGTTCCAGGTTCCACACATCATTCTCCCTCGTTTCTGGGTAGATTTAAGGGGAGTCTCTCATCCTAGAACTGTAAAAATGGGAAATTGCAGTTCTGTTATGAACTTACTTTATAACTCAGGGGAGGCACATTTAAGAAATACAGCTTTCCTGAGGAGGCAAAGCCATAATACTTTGTGAGTCAGCCGGACCAGAAGCCTCCCTGGGCATTGATGTCCCCGTGGGCAACCTCACCAGGTAACTGGGAGGGTCAAGCGGATAGGCGAGTCGTGTATCAAGCGCACACTCTGTAGCGTGCTGTGCACTCAGGAGAAAATGGTGATGATCGTGACAGTAAAGTTGCCAGATTCTTGAGGTTAAAAGTTGTGATGAGGAAGCAAGTAGGGTCCGCTTCCTCTATTGAATACTTGGGACCACTACTGCTGGAAATCAAAGGGGCAATACCCCTAAGGGAGCTGGGGAGGGTTCGGCCTCTGCACATCTCTGGTGGGTCCTATCTCATTCTGCAGGCAGCAGTGAGGGGCTTGAGCAAGGTTTCTCCTAGGAACCGGTGCTCTGCAAGAAAATCAGCCGAGACATTGACTCACTTCACTCCAGTAATAAAGGCAACCCTGCTGGTAAAAGACAGAGCCTTTGGGTCCAGTCTTCTCTTGATCTCTTGTGCTCTGTGGCTGGCCCCCAGAGCCTATACATCCTGCCTTTTAAAATTTTAAATTAAAACCGCTTGGAGGTCAATGAGTGGTTGGGATCGGAGGAAAAGCACCAGCAGACAGTTTGGAAAGGGCCCTGGACAGACCCCTGTTCTAATCCTAGTTCTGCTGCCAATGAGCGAGCTCAGGGACCTTGAGGAAGTCACAGTTTCATTATCTGTAAAACAGAGGTCAGCCCTAAGGACACAACCAGCTCTCCATTCCAGGATCATATGAGAAATAAGGAGAGAAACCATATCACATGCATCACACTGGCCCCCCAGCTCAGGGAGCTTGAGACAAGAGGGCTGCATATCAGACACACCAGCAACAGCCTCCAGCCCCAACCCCATCAGGAGAACGGGATAGGGGACATTTAAGGAGATGCAGGTGGAGCTAGGAAGGAGCTGTTTGTGCTTCCCAAGGCGCAGACCCTCAGACTCAGAAAAATCCCCTAAGAACTGGGCAACTGGGGAAAGGGAAAATAACAATGACGGCAGTTAGCTTTAATTGAGCACCAGGTTCTGAGAGCCATCTTTCCCACTCCTTCTCTCTCTGTTTCCAGAATTTGTTTCTAGATATTCACCCCCTCATTTCTGCTCCTCTTCTGGACATACTGATATAGCAGTTCCCAGAGTGGAACACTGTATTCTAGTTGGGGTCTAAGTGGTCTTGACTGTCAGACCAGACCACTGCCTTTCTTAACCTGGACACTTTACTTGTATTGATTTACCTTCAAACTATGGTTGCACATGTTTTGTGCAGCTGCTGCCTCGCACTCTTGGTGACTGCTTCGCTTCTGGCCAGCTAATCAGCCCCTCCCCTGGATGTTTCCTTTATCATTACTGCAGATCAGCTCTTCCCATGCTGTCCTTGTGATTGATTCCTAGGCTCAATATTGTAGAACCTGACATTCATCTCTGCTAAATTTCATCTTGTTGGTTTGGGTCCATTGTTCCTAGCTGTCAAGAGAGTTTGAATCTACCATATTAGCCTCCTTTCCCAGCTTTGTGTGGTGGTGTGGGGGGCAGAGGGAGGAGTTGGCTGGGTCAGAGGTTGGAAGGCTGGCTGCTGCGGCAAGGCCCGGCTCAGCTAGGTGGAGAAGGTGGGGAAAGGTGGATTGGAAAGGTGGGGTTCAGGAAACAGGCCTGGCTCTGGGCTGGGATAGGATGTGGAGAGAAGTTCAATGGAAGACATCTTACCACGTGTGAGTAAATTTGGATTTGGTGATTGCTTGGAAGGTGGTTCAATATGGCGGGTGGGGCACATCAGCCGTAGTCCTAGGAAGGTGTAATTCCAGAGGTTGGGGGCACTAAGAGTGAGACCCAATCAGAAACTGGGAGAGGAGAGGCAAGAGTCCAGGGCTCTGGAGGAGAAGGAGTGCTGCCAGGGACCAGGCACGGTGTTAACTTAGACTGTTCTCCCTCCTTCCTCTCACATCCAACAAGCCACCAAGACCTATTGATTCTACCATCCAACTCTCTGCAGTTGGTCTTCTTCCTATGCCTCTGCTTCTCCAATTTAAACTTTCTATTTGCTGTTGCTAACTGATCTCATTGCAACCTCCATATGATGCTTTAGGATCTTTCAAGCTTACAAGTCTGGCCACATCATTTCCTAGTTAACCCCTTCAATGGCCCCCCATTGGCATTAGTACAAAGTACAAACTCCTTAGCATATTGCAAAAACCCTTTGTGATCTGGCTTTTGTTACTTCCTCAGATTCAGCTTAAGCCCCATCCATCCCAAATGATTGTTAGACATCAAATCTTGCTAGCCTTCCAGACTTAGTGCATCCTGATCCCTCTGGCTGGATTGCCCACTAACCCTTCTTTCCCTCATCTGCGAACTCTTTCAACCTGGTGTACCCTACTCATGGAAGCCCTCTTGGAGCCAAAGGTCCAAAGTCTGGGCTACCCTAGCAACAGAGGTAGTAGCTCTCAGGCTCATGACATTTTATTAGATAGTTTATTTGTCTACCTCCCTCACTAGACCATAAGTTTCTTGAAAAAGGGATTGAATTTTGTTTATCTCTGCATATAAAATGTGACCAATAGGCTTCTGATGAGATTGAAATGAATACTAAGGTTTTCATACATGTACTTATTTGGGGGGATAAGACAGGGTTCCAGAATATTGGAGTCTAGGAATATAAGACCGTGTTGAGACAAAGAACAAAGACATTAATTAGTGTGTGTGTGTGTGTGTGTGTGTGTGTGTGTGTGTGTGCGTGAGAGAGAGAGAGAGAGACAGAGAGAGAGAGAGAGACAGAGAGAGACTATAAAGAGTATCATGTTTTGGAGGCAACAAACCAGGGGTTACTGTGTCTGCTACTTTATTTTTTTTTTATTTATTTTTTTTATTTATTTAAAGATTTTATTTATTTATTTGAGAGAGAGAGAATGAGAGACAGAGAGCATGAGAGGGAGGAGGGTCAGAGGGAGAAGCAGACTCCCTGCCGAGCAGGGAGCCCGATGCGGGACTCGATCCCGGGACTCCAGGATCATGACCTGAGCCGAAGGCAGTCGCTTAACCAACTGAGCCACCCAGGCGCCCCTGTCTGCTACTTTATAGTTATGCTTCTTTGGATAAGTTCATTGATCTCCTTGAGACTCAGTTTTCTCATATGTAACATGAGGATAGTGATGGCTGGCTATGAGATAATAAAAGTTAAAAATCACTGCACCCAGTCAGTGCCTGGTATGCTGCAGGTACTCAATAAATAGCATGCACTTGGTTATCCTGGTTGTTATGCTGAGCAAATGTAAGACAACACACCAGCTGGACAGGACATCTTCTTCTCTGTAGGAGTCCAATTGTCATCAAATGGCCCTTTAGTAGGTTAGAGCAAAGGAGGAGACAGGATCTAAATAGCCAGACCCATTAAAGGCTCATCCTGAAGTCTTCACTGGGACGGCTAGTTAGGCAGCTTGGAATACTTGGGCAAGCCTCTCAGGACCTGCTCTTCCTCTGCAGCACTGGGGTCTCACTCCCCATACCGACTCTTCATTTCTGCTCTGCCTATAGTGCTGATGTCAGTCCCCAGAATTGGCTGTCTTTACAACATTGTCTCCTGACAGGCAGGTGGGGGCTTCTAAGATTTCAGTTTATCTTCCATTAGCTGCTTTTGAAATGTATGCCTTCCTCTAGGGACCCTATGCTGAAACAGAGCAAGGGCCCCAGCCCGTCTTTATCAGCTTTTGTTACTTCCTCAGATTCAGCTTAAGCCCCATCCATCCCAAATGATCCCAGCAAACCATCACTCTGATGGTCCGTATCCTGAGGAAGTGACTAATCTCATCTCATTGGTGTAAGTTTCAAAGGTTGATATTTTCTGATTTCCTACCCCAATTCTGAAGTTCACTCTCTTGGAAGAATGAACATCCCCTTACGTTCATTTTTCATTATGTTCATTATGGCATCCACTTACACCAGGGATCAGCAAACTTTTTCTGTAAAAGGCCAGATAGTAAATATTTTAGACTTTAGGATGCCTATGGTCTGTCACATATTCTTTATCATTTTTTTTGCAACCCTTTAAAAATGTTTAAAAAAAAAATTGACCCATTCCTAGCTGCAGGTTATACAGAAACAGGCTCTGAATATGGCCCCAAAGTAGAGGACCATAGTTTGCTGACCCCTGCCTCACACCATTCACTAAATAAATGCTTTCATAAATGTATTTCGCCATCCCTCTTACCTTCTGTTCCCCCCTCTCTCCTTTTCCCCTTTCCATCTCTTCCCTTCCTATCATACTCTCCCTCCCTCTTCTCTCCTTCCTCCATGTTCCTCCCTCCATTACTCCCTCCTACCCCCCCCTTCTTCCTCCCATACTACATTTACAAAGTATTTAAGCAAAGAGGTGAAGGCAAGAAAGTAAGTGACTTGTTTGCAGAGAAGAATTCATAAGAAGTCAGGTTGAGTCGGGGCGCCTGGGTGGCTCAGTTGTTAAGCGTCTGCCTTCGGCTCAGGTCATGATCCCAGGGTCCTGGGATCGAGCCCCACATCGGGCTCCCTGCTCCGTAGGAAGCCTGCTTCTCCCTCTCCCACTCCCCCTTCTTGTGTTCCCTCTCTCGCTGTGTCTCTCTCTGTCAAATAAATAAATAAAATCTTTAAAAAAAAAAAAAAGAAGTCAGGTTGAGTCAAGAACATTATTGGAGATGGGATGATGCAGTAGGTAAGACCACAATCTCTGGAGTCAGGATTGGTTCAAATCTCAATTCTCTCACTCACTAGCGGGGCCTCTGAGCCAGTTCTTGAAGCACCCTAAGCTTGCTCTTTTTGATTTGTGAAGTTAGAGACAACAGACAGTGCTTCTCTTAGAAGAATGCTGGGAGAAATATGCGAGTTGGTGAACGTCAAGTGCCTGGCACAGAGTTTGTGATCAATAAATGTCAGCTGTTCTTACCAAGAGAAAGGAGGAAGGTGTACTGAGGGATGACAGTAGAGGCTGCTGGTGCCAGATCACACTTGCCTTGAACTGACTTTGGACTTTAATACATAGGCGATGGGGATCCTTTAAAGATTTTAAGTCAGGGCATCAGATTCGGTCTGCCTTAGGCTCTAATCTCCTTTCCGACTATGAACATGGGCAACATCTAAGGGGCAGGTTTGAGGATTCCCAGTGCACAGAAACGACGTCTTCTTCTTCAAGGTCGACTGGCTCATGAGCGGCAGACCTGAGCCTGATCTGTTCGAAGTTCTGTTCTCTTGCCTTCCCACACCGCTAGCTAACCAACTAACAGACGGCATCATGCCAGCCTTGCTCCGGCTCCAATTAGCAGATAAATCCGAAGTGGCTGGTGAGGCTTCAGGCTTTGAGCCCACTGCATTCATGTTTATTGTTCATCAGAGGAGAGAAGTGATGTGCCAGTCTGGTGAATCAGACCCCCGCAGAGGGAAGATTTAAGGTGATGTGGCCTATGAGGCTGGTCCCGGGTACTGTAATTTGGATTGTCGACTATGCTTAGGAACAGAATATTTCAACAATTCACTGAATATGGTCCTTGTCCAGGGAGAGCTTTAAGTTCTTGGTGAAAACAAGGCTAGCCCAGGAGCCCGAGGTGTGGGTTCTGCGCCCAGCCTTGCTGCCGCACTGGGGGAAAGCACATCTTGTTTTTATTTCTTGGTTTCAGTCTCCTTCTATGTAAAACGAGGAGTTTGGGGAAATTCAGAATAGTAGTAGGCAGTGTTATAATGAGGTTATGGAAAAATTCAGATCTTTTCTCTTTAAACAGACCTCCAGCGGGAGGGAGTGCCTGGTGCGTAGTAAAGACAGTAGTAGAGAGTCTGTGTTTGAGTCTGGGCTTTTCCCGTAACTGGCTGTGTGACCTGGGCTTCTCCAGTCCTGTCTCTGCACCTGAGTTTTTGCACCTGTGTTTCAGGTGGGTAGGGCCAGAGCAGAGATCTCTAACTGATGAACCGTGGGTTACATTTGACTTGCGGATGAGACTTATTTGGTTTCTGGACAGAGCACTCTCTTTCTAATTCTCATCCATCTCTTTAATGAGCCAACATTTAAATACTGGGAGATTTCACATCCAGTCCTGGATTCTTAAGTTCTCCTGGAAAAGCAGAAGGCTTAGCCACCCTGGGCCCCATTCCTACTGGAAGCACACACTGGAAGTGGGCAGCAATGGCCCCCACCCAGCACACTACCTGTTAGACTCATTCATGTCACCTGCCTCTGGAAGCATCTGAGTGTGCAACCCTGGACAAAGGCCTGTTAACTCACATTTCCCTGACCACAGGCACAGACCTGCCATTCTGATTTCTGAAGCTGATTGCTCAGCACTCTTGGGGGTCATGCACCCTTCCCCCCATAAGGCCAGAGTTTTGTCTGCTTAGATGACCGTATTCAAACACATAAGAATTATTTCAGTTTTTCACATATAAATTTGCATTAGCATGGTGAATATGCTTTCCCAAAAGTATGACCCTCTGGGAGATGCTGACATGCTGCCCTAGGGGACATGAACCTTCCCATGACCGGTCCCCACCCTACCCATTCCCTTGCAGAGCCATCACCCTGAGACTGTGGTGGTCACCCTACTTCTTTGGTTTATCAGCTATACCCAGAGACTTGAATCTCCATAAAAAGTAGGGGGAGGAGAAGCCATAATTGCAAGCTATGACTCTCCAAGCCTGGGTATTTCCTTTACTGAAAGCTGTCTTTATTTCTATCTCCAGCTCAGTCTTCTTTCTATAGCTTCAGACACATATCCACATTCTTCTCCACAGCTCCTTTGGATAAATAGCTGCCACCTCAAACTCAGCATGTCCCAACTAAACCCATACTCTTTTCTCTGCCTCTGTCCTTGCTCCTTTGCTGTCCCTATTTCAACAAATGGCACCTCCCAGTCACCCGAGTCTGAAGACAGGGAGTTGTCTCAAGGTCTCTCTGTCCCTCACACTCCCTAGACCATGAAACCCAAGCCCTAGTGACCCCACCTCCCTGATTGTGTCACTTATTTCTAGTGTCATTGCCCATATCCAAGGTGAAGCCATGACTGTCTCTTGCCTAGACTCCTGCACAGCCTCCTAATTTGGTCTCCCCTGATCCACACTACTACACTCCAGTCTAGTCCCATCTACACATGGAGTGGTCTTGGAAAAACCCAAATCTGAACACAGGCTGAACCTTTTCAGGACTCTCAATAGATTTTGGGATAAAGCCCAAAGTCTCTAACAAGGTCTATATGTCTCTGCAGGATGTGGGCCCTCTCTGAATGCAATAGGCATGGAGGAGCCTCCCTTCTTGAAAGGCTCATGCTCCCCAAAGAGAAATGAACTGAAGCTTCCAGGCAGCAGCTTCAGTTGGAGCTGAAGCAGCCCAACCATAGTTTTCAGGAGGCCCCATTAGACAAGCTCACCTAGGGCTCTAGGAGCTCAGCCTGACCCAAATCAGTGTGAAAACTTACAGCTACTCTCTGTGCTGAAAGAGAAGGGCCCTTTGGTTATGGAAAGCTCCTTACAAGTCACCTCCAGAGGTAGAGCCTCTAGAAATTGGCAAAATGTGAGTGTATCATTATTTTGACTTGACAGCAGAGATAGATGCCTCCCTGTGTACCAGATTCCAAGACAAGCTGGTCATCACTGTGGACAGCCTGACCCTTGACTGGTTGCCCCGATCTTAGAGCCTTAAGACCGAGGATTAGAATACCTCTTCCCACCCCCACCACCCCCACTGCTACTGGGCCTGGAGAATTAATCACTTTAAGATAGATGACCATTTAGAAAAATACAAGAAGAAAAGATAGATGAATTAGTCCAGGAGGAAGTGAAGGGAATCCAGCAGATTCTAAAAGAGCCCAAGGGCCTGACACGTTCTACTCTCCCTGTTCATTCCAGCCCAAGCCTATGTTCTAAGATGTTCTAGGCCATGTTCAGGGTCCGGGTTTATCCTTCCAACCTGACCCCCTCTCAGGCCAACCTTGTGTGATGCAGCCTACAGAGACAGCTACTATTACTTAACCGCCATCACCATTCAGAAAAGACTCCATCAACATTTACCAATGGGAGGGCAACCTCTTTCTCCTGAAGAGTGTTGGCTGTGAGTGGGACTCAGTTGACAATTGTCAGTGCCAACAGGTAGCTCCAGCCTCTACCTGTATAGGTGGGAAACCTGAGGACCAGGGAAGGGAAGTGACCTAGCCAAGGACACAATGGTGGGCTTGGCTCCAGAACCGGGTATCCTGCATTCCTAACTTGGAAAAATGGGAAGTGTGAGGGAATATGGTGGGAATTAGGGTCAGGCAGAGAGGTAGGGGGTTGCAGAGGAAAAGTTGTTTTGGGACAGGAAGCTTATAAGAGGAGCTGACTCTTCCAAGCTGAGCATTTCCTGGCCACCCCCTTGGACCTTTGTACTGCCTGTATAGATCTTTCTAAGGCATTTACCCAATGGCCAAGAATCATGGATCTTTTTTTGGAATGGGATCCCATATCGGTACAATAGATCATTTAAGGACTTTTATGACCATGCTGCTGGGAACTGGGATTTTAAAGCCAAGAAAGGTCATGTGGTCTTGGAGAGGCAGCCTTGACTTTTCCTTACCTTGTGGGCTGCTCCCTCCTCTTCCTTGACTTATCGCTTCATTCCTTCCCATATTTGCTGACTCTCACCCACCTGGAGTTGTGACAGTGTGGCTGTGGGGAAGCCACTTACCCTCTTGGAGTCTTACTCTTTGCTCCACCTCTGAGCCAGTCCTTGATCCTTCTTCCCGGACTTCTTCCTCACTTCCTTCCACCTCTGCCCCCACCCCCAGCACCACCACCTAAGAGTCATGCTTTCTTTTCCACTGGGTTAGTGGATGTGTGTCCAGCATGCCATAGGTATTTACTGAATAAAGGTGCTGACAAATGAATGAGCAAAAGGATCAAGGGATTATGGCTGCTGAATTGACCCTTGGTCGAAGGGGGCAAGGAGGGAAGCAAATAGGGCAGAGAAATTGCTCTGGGGCTGTTCCTGTAGCTTGGGGGGGGCGGGTCAGGGATGGGAGAGGGGAGCACATCATGTCCCAGACTCATCCAGGTTCACAGGACCCATATGCCCCAGCCCTGTTGAGTCTCTTCCAGCTAGCCTTGGCTGGTTCTGGGCCTTTATCTCGAGAGCTGCAGGTTGTCTCTGAGGCCTCACCAGCAGACCCCAAGGCAGCCATGGATGCTTACAACCTGGTTTGTTGAGCACAACTCTGGCACCAACCTTACTCCATGACTCACAGACAATTTCAGGCCCTGTGGTTTAACCTCTTTCAACTCCCTTTCCTCATCCTTGAAATGGAGATAAGAACACACATGGGTTTCAGCAGGAATAACTCAAGACAAGGAATATAACGTGTTAGCAGTCTCCAGTGCCCATAAAGTTCTCTCTTCCCTTCCACCATCTATTTGCAGAGAAAGGTCTCTGGTTTCAGGCCTTGCCTGACCCTCAGCTTCTGCTTCCTTCTGCCCACCCCTGGAGTTGCTGGGTCTTAGCCCTGCAGGCTTAGCTCTGCCCATGGCTCCCAGAACAAACCTGGAGGCTTACACAGCCTTGGACTCCCCACTCTGAGCCTGACTTGCTTATCTTGTTCTGAACTCTACCCTGTTCTGAACAAAGCAGAGTGAATGTTCAGCTGGGTCTGGAGATGCCTCCTGAGACCACCCCAGGCCCAGCCATGCCTGTCTTCTCTACACATGCCCAGCACTTGAAGTTTGTGTCATTCACATGTTAATCTCGAAAGTTACTCATCATAGTGCAAACGTGTGTGTGTGTGTTTGTGTGTGTGTGTGTTGTTGTGGTTGCGACTATTGTTTTTCTGGCTAGACCAGGGGTTCTCAACCTGACTACTTATTCAAATCTCTTAGCAAGACTATTTAAAATGCTGGTATCCAGGCCCATCCCCAGAGACTCTGATTTATTTTGTCTGGAACAGACCCTGGGCATTGGGACTTTTAAACAACACCTCTAGGTCCAGCTGGTGTCAAGAAGGACTGATGTGGGCTTCCAGGAGTCAGGGACACAGCTTTATCCATTTCTGCCCCCTCTGAGATGCCTGGGTTAGTACTGAGTATACATCAATTGGTTAGGAGTCACCTCTCTGGGGCACTTTGCCTGACCAACCCCCTCCTTCCTGCCTGGATCAGGGGCTGTGTATCTCTCTTATTACACTCTGTTTGATTTCCTGTTTACTCACCTACTGGTCTCAAAAGATAATGGGCTGCCTGCCTTAGGGCAGGACCCAGACTTTCATCTTTGGATCCTCTGACAAAGCTTTCACGTATCAGGATGTATCCAGTACCACATGGATCTAGGGACATCTTATCCCTTCTTGTCTTCCTGATTGTTAATGAAGGCCCTCTTTCCCTCTAAATGTTGTCTCTCTGCCTCTGGAAATGGCTCTCAAGCCTCATAGCCCCTGCATTAGTCATCTCTTGCTGTGTAACAGATTACCCCACCATTTTGCAACTTAAAACAACAAATTATTATTGCACATGGTCTCGGCAGGTCAGGAATTGGGAGCCCCTTAGCTGGGTGTTTCTTGGTCAGGGTCTTCTGTGAGGCTGCCGCCAGGACATGAGCTGGTGCTGCGGTATGAAAAGACTTGACTGAGTGGGGCTGGAGATTCTGCTCCAAGCTCCTCACGTGGCTGTTGGTAGGAAGCTACTGCCTCTCCATTAGACTGCTCATGACATGGTCTTCCCAAGAGCAACTAATCCATGGGACAAAGGAGGCAAGCAGGTGGGAGACCAACCAGGCCAGAAGCCAGTCTTTAAATTCATAGCATTGCTTCCTCCCTAGGCTGCCCAGAATAACCCTGGTGCCATGTGGGTAGAAGTGTACAAGGAGGAGGGGGTCACAGCAGTCATTTTCAAGGATGACTACCACAGTTGTCATGCTTTTGGAAAGCTGGTCTGAGATTACAAAGAGGGTACCCTGTGCCTGTCCCAGCCTTTTGCGATCATCCTCTTGAACTATAAACATATATTGATGCTTATGTGTGGGGATGGTGCAAGAGGTGAATGAGCACCCTGGCCTCTTTTGGATCTTTTTGGAGAAGAGCTAACAAAATAATGCTCCCCTGGCTATCAGTCCCGAGCTCCTTAATAACACCTGAACTTTCTGTAGTCATAAACTTGTAAATTGAGACCTAGGAGTAAACCAGAAGTTTCAAACATCTCTGGAGTGAGAACTTATTTATGGCCACACTATATGAAGACAATAGGCACGGGAGTAAAGGAGAGACAGAGGAACGCTACCCACATGGGCTCTGAAAAAGAAGAGGGTGGGTTGGTGGAAGCCCCCCTTCTGGGCTGCCCCTAACACATGGTGGGACAGAAGTCAAGGCTAACTATGTGAGTAACCAGAGCTGATATCCCCTCCCCACCCTGCACAGCCAGAAAGGCAGCAGGTGTGCCCAGGGAGGGGGAGGGAGGAATGAATGCCAAGCTCAGTCAGATCTGGGTCTGTTCCATTTCTGCTTTTCACCTACATGTCCTCTAGTAGTTATTCTTTTCCTGGAGCCTTAGTTTCCCCATCTATAAAATGAGTAGGTTAAACTGATATATTATTTAGACTTTTTTTTTAAAGTGGTACCTACATTTTCTAAACTAAATCTTATAACCAAAGAGATGAATACAATATTGTCACCTAATTACAATATAAAACAGATAATACTGTAACAGCTACCATGCACTCATGCTTAGTATATTCTTAATGTGGTTCTTAAATGCTTTGTACACATTAACTCATTTAATCCCCACAGTGACCCTATGAATTGGTAATTATTATTTTTTTATCATCATCCCTTTTCTTTAAAGATTTTATTTATTTATTTGAGAGAGAGAGAGCACGAGCAGCGGGGAGGGACAGAGGGAGAAGGGGACTCCCCACTGAGCAGGGAACCCAATGCGGCGTTTGATCCCAGGACCCTGAGATCATGACCTGAGCTGAAGGCAGATGCCTAACCGACTGAGCCACCCAGGCGCCCCCCATCATCATCCCTTTTTCTACAGAGGGGAAAGCTGAAGTCCAGACAGGTGAAATAACCTGCCCAAGGTCACACAGCTTGTAAGTGGCTTGGACTCATGTGGGGAGGCCCCAGGGCCTTGCTCTTGGTTCTCTGCTGAACAAATAGAAGCATAATTGCTCTGGGAGAAGTAAAGGAGGATATTGGAAGAGCCCCTTCCCTCTCCCTCTTCTGCCAATGAATATCCCCCTAAGCAGAGTTGCAGACCCCTAGCATCTATGCAGCTTTTCCTTCGGCTCTAACACTTGATGAGCTTTGACCGTATTTCTCCAAGTGAGCCCTGCAGACACCTGCATCCCAGCCATCTGTGATGCTTATTAAAATACAGATTTCCAGGCCACTTTCTATGTCCACAGGATCCAAATCTCTGAGTGGAGGCCAGGAATTTCCACGTTAATGAGCACACCAGTAGGTCTCAGGCACACTGACGAGGAACTGCTGCATCATGAGCCAGGGTGGGCAGCTTGATCACAACTATTTAGCTTAGAAAGGCCTAGATTTAGCACGTTCCTAAAGAAGCGGGGAGACCAGGATCTAATAGGTCGGCCAGGGGCCTTGCCTAATTGGGTCTCCATGCACAGGCACTGGTAGGCAGTCTGTCAAATCTGACCTCCCCTCAGGCCACTGAGCTGGCTCGCTACAACCCAGGTGCAAGCAACTTCAGCTGCCCAAGAGCAAAGCCCGGGTCTTGGTCACTGTGACATTCCAGGCCACAATTAATCAGCACATCTGTGAGCACACCAGGTGACTTGAGAACATTTTTATGCTTCAGAGAGAAAACAATCTTCATTACTGTTCAGCGTGCCCAGAAATCAGAGAAACAAATGGTGTTCAACATTCATGTGTTAATTATTGTTATTCCTTGAAATTGTTACCACCCAAGTGCTGATTACAAGCTTGACTGCAGAGAGCATCTTTGCAATGGGAAATCTGGCTTCTTATGGCCTCTCCTGGGGGCTTTCTTGGTTGTTAGATCTTGGGGAAGGTCATTAATAAAGGCATTTTAGTAACAGAACCATCATGTCATGCTTATGAGTATAGCTGTTCTACATAAAAGAAACACAGCCCAAGCAGAAAAGAATGGTTGAGGAAACTGGGCAGAATGACAGGGAGAATGGGAGGCATTAAAATCAGTCCTGGGTTCGCCCCGGTGTGTGGACCAGGAGAATGTACTCTCCTCTGCTATTGTATCATAGATACATCACGCTCTAGCATTTTTCTCAGGAAGTGACACCTCCAGCGACTTGGGGGTTCCCCCAGGGAGTTCTGTTAATGAGGACACCCAACTGTGTTCAGCACACAATCCTCCTGGAAAGACAGTTTGGTCCTTGGCCACTAGAGAGAAGCGAGGAGTCCACATTCTGGTTAATCCCCTCCTGCATGGATGGATGGCCCTGGGGGATTGGGGGGGCTGCACCTCGCTGGGCCCCCATAAGGTATGGGAGCAAGTGAGGGACCCCGAAGCTTGGGCTTATTTGTGTCACATAAATGTGCCTTTGGGCCTCATTTACATTCCTATTTCCGAATTCTGAGACAGCAGAAAGTTCTGTTTCCAGGAAGCTGCCCCTTCCAAGCCCCTTTCCCAGAAAGAAATTACAGGGGGCCTTTGAGAATTCACGTGCAGGCCCTGGGCATAAGCCTAAGGAACCAAGAGGGTGGAGGATTCTTGCTCCATGCTTCTGGGTGGGTGGGTGCTGGAATGATTGTGGGCTTCTTTCAAAAAGCCGAAACTTCATCTGGAAGTAGCAGAGAGTCAGAGAGAAGATGCTGAGTTGTCATACTGGCTATGTCAGCCAGGAGTTTGAATAATAACAATAATAAATAATAATATCATAAAGGCAGATTACAGTGACATGCTCCCTGTGGGTCAGGCGCCACCAAAGAGGCAGGCATTGCACAGATGAGGGACCTGTGGTTTAGTGAGGTCAACATGGTCTCTTGGCAAAGTGGCCCATTGAGTCTGGGGACCCGGGCCTGGCTGAGTCCATATGACATTGTCTTCTGGGTGGGAAGTAGAAAATAAAGGCCTCTGGGGTTTAGGGAGGGCCCAGCCTCTCAGTCTGCTAAGGAATATTTTTTAAAGGATAAAAACTAGGGAGAATTGAATGACTCCTTGGGTCCTGCATGAGGAGGTGGGGGGTAAGGAAGGCCATTGGCTAATGAGCCCTGCCATTTCAAACCAGATCCATTGATGGTACTCATCCCTGAGTGTGGTCCCTAGGGACATAAGCAGAACAGTAGCCATGGTGACTGCAGGGGCAGGAAAGCCTAGTTCTACTGTGGCTAAGGGGACAATGGCCCCACTTAACCTCTGGCATCCTGGAGACCGAAGGGACCATGTACCCAGTGAGTCAGCCCCTCCAAGTGGAATGCATGGGGTACCCACAAGGACAGGACTCCCGTGAGAGCCTGCTAAGAGAGTGGCAGAGATGGGTGAGGATGCTGGACCAGACTGTCAGAGATGGATGGGGTCTTTGAGAATATTGTAGCCTAATATCCTCACAACACAGGTGAGAAACATGGGTCTGAGAGACGAAGGAAGCTCTCCCGTCACACAATTTATTGACGGCACCACTGAGATTGGACCGCAGCTTTCCTGCCCCCGGTGCCTTCACCTCCTTGTTATACCTCACAAAACCTGAGTCTCATTCCAGCTCCTCAGACCCCTGCCGTGCGGCCTCTGAAGATACCTGGCCAGGAAGTACCCAGGCCACTGCTCTGGGTGGGCCCAGGAGGCAGGCCCTTTCTCTGGTGAGCTGGCTCTTTGCCCAAAGTGATGCCTAGTGGTACCGTGGGCTATACTTTTAGGCCAGGGCTAGGGGGCCCTTTGCTGGGTGGCTGAGGCCTGGGTCCCAGGAAGGGGAAAGGAATGGACGGGCCTCTGAGTAAATCCCACTGGTTGGGCTGGGGCCTGGTGGCTAGTACAGGTGAGCACTCTTTTAAGCAGGGTCAGTGATGGCAAAGCTGTGCCCTGAGCTGCCTGTCTCATAGCCCCCTGGCTCCTTCCTGTCATTGTGGTCCCAGCCAGGCACCCTGCACTCTCGTGGGACCCCCACTCAGGGCCTCTCCTCCGGGCCCTGAAAGCTCCAGTCTGTTTCCTTTGTTCTCCCCCATTCTGGATCCTGCTAATATGCCACTCACTCTTCAAGGCTAAATGGTTTATTTCCCTCCTGTCCCGAAGGGTGACATTTACATAAACTAGGTCTTACCCCAAAAGGAGTGACTTGAGGGTGGAAGCCCATCTGTTCTCCCTGTGGGGTGAGGCCCATCGGCGGGGAGACCCTGCAGTGTCTTTGAAGAGCCACCAGTTTGGCAGGAGTTTCAACCTTTACTAGTTCTTTGACTTTGAACAACATACTGACCCTCCCTGACCCCCCGTTTCCTCATCTGGAAAATCAGAACAGTAATTCCCATCTCTCAGAATTGCCTTGGATATGAAGAGAGATGATAACAGCAAAGCTTCCACCGTAGGACTCAGGAACTATTCGTTTCTTTCACAGAGAACCTCAGTTTTTGTTTTTTTTTTTTCATCTGTGAAATAGGAATTCCCGTCTGCCCCACGAGACTGCAGGCTGGAGCATCGTGCTCTGGAAATCAGGGAGTGTTACACAAACCCAAGTGTTATTTTTCCTGGAGGTGCTATGAATCCCAGCAAGAGCAGACATGCTATAGGGCCAGCTTTAGTGTAGACATCAAGGTCCTCAAACCAGGTCTCAGAGACAAGGAGCATTCTCCGAGCTGGGTCTTTCCCTCTTAAGGAAAAAATGGAGTTTGGAGGCTTGCTATGGGTCAAACTGCAGCTCTGGACTTAGAGCATCTGCGATTTGGGGCAAGTCCTAGGCCTCCCTGAGCCTTTGTTTCTTTACCTCTGAAGTGGGGAAGTAAAACTTCCTGCGGAGGGTTGTTTAGAGGTGGAAAGTAGCAGGATGTGTATACAACCCTGGCAACAGGGCATGGCTCCCAGCGGGTGCCTCTTCCCAATGGAGCACTGAATCATGGAATTACACCTCTCCTTTGTTACAAATACTCCCGGAGTCATCCAGTGCCCTCTCCGTGGTAACCCTCTGCCAAGCAGTCCTCTGGTCAGTGCTGGCATGCCTCCAGGGATGGGGAGCTCACTACCGTGCAGTCCTATGGGGACCAAGTTCCTGCTGTGATGCTGTGAATTCTGTCTCTGTGGGATTCTCACCTACTGGAGCAGTCTTGGGGGTTTTACTTAATCATTCTTTCCCTAAATCAACTGTTCAGTGATGCCTGAGCCTTCTCGTCTCTGCCAACCAAATCCTTGCATGGATCAGCCTCAAACTTCATACCTCAGGGCCACTGCTGAATTCTCCCACAGTGCCTCAGTGGGCTCAGAGCCATCAGGCTGGGCTCAGGGGTTTCTCTTCCTGCTCAGCCTTTGAGTTTCTGTTCAGCTCTGGCTAATTCCTTCCTCCAAGGGCTCTATCCTTAGGAATGCCCTGCAACAGATAGTTATTGGGCACCTTTCTACAGGCGCTTTGGATAGGATCCTCCTTCTTGCCCTCCCAGCACAACTTCTGGGTGAGGATTACCATTCCCATTGCGTGGATGACGAGATGGAGTGACTTGCCCAAGGTCAGAAAGCCAACAGAGGGTGGAAGCGGAGTGAAGATGCTCTGCTTGATTCAGGATGAGGGAACACGTTCTTCCCACGGGTGTGATAGGAATGTGAATTTATGCAAAACAAGACTAGCGATCTTTTTTACTGCCTCTTACTTTCCTCTGCCTCCATCCACTCAGCCTGCTTTTCACTTTGGCCAGAAGTGAGTCTGGCTGAGAGTGTAGACGGGTGCATGGAGAGTCCCGCATCTCCTTTGGAAACTCGGTTCCAGGGCACAGGGAAGGCAGAAGGTCCCACAGGCCCCCTCCAACCCAGCCTCACTGAACCAACAGCAATGGCCTGGGCCTCTCCTGCTCTCCCCACATCCCAAGCTTGTCTCGTTCCCGCCTCCATGCCCTTCCTCTTGCCCTTCCCTCTACTTGGGCATCTTCTCATCTCCAGTCATATGTATGTAGGGCTGTCCTTGGTTATGTGCAGATAAAGAGGGTGTGTGGTGGCTAGGCTGAGCTGCACACCCCAGTGCCCCCTCCCCTGCATGTTGCTGGTCCAGGTGGCCTCGAGAGTGATTCTTAGGGGATGTGTGGGGGACAGAGGTGAATGTGTAGCTCGCACCTTGTCACTTAGCTGCTGGCTCATTCGGTTGCTGGCCTGTCCTGTCGCCGTCCCCTCAGCCCCTGCAAACTTCACCAGTCTTCCCTCTGCAGAGAGGACTGTCCTTGCTGACCACCCCAGAGACATCTCCTTCTTCCAGCCCCTTTGTTCTTCTCACTCTGACTCACCCACCTTGGCATCCCCTGGGGTGGGCTCCAACACATTCGGGCTCCAGTGCTTCTTCTTTGGAGCTCTCTCTCCATTTGTTTCTCTGGTACATTCTAGACGGATTCTGTGCCAGATACAGAGTAGGCACTCAATGGAAAACAGGGCCAGGCTGTCCTCTGCTCAGGGCCAGGTCTGTCCTGGTTGTGCAAGGGCCCCAGGGGAGCCGCAAATGGGTCAGTATCGGAGATCTGGCTGAGAGGTCCTGTTTGCACAGTATCTGAGTGACCCAGGCATGCCCATGTCCCTGCCCCTCGCCATAAATCCCCGCCTCCCCGCTGTGGTCCGTTCTGTGGCTGTGTCTGCTGGGAAGGTCAGTTCTGACGTCCATGCCGGAAGCTTCTGTGTGAATCCCTCATGGTGGATACATCTGTTCCCTAATCAAAACACAGGCAGGTTTCTCATGCTGGGTCCTAATTTGTTGAACTCGTGCATATTGAGACAGATTATCTCCATTTTCCAGCTAGACACTTTGTCACTTACTCTTTCAGGTTGGCTCAAGGTATTGTGGATAGAAGCCACCACCCACCTCTTGTGCAGGAGACCTGGGCAACCTCCTTCCTGCCTCCCCCTGGGATTTAATCCATGGAGAATGCAGGTGGGCACCTTGCCTAAAAAGAAGAAAGGAGGAATCCTGTTTTTTAGCAGCTGTGTGTGCCAGGGAGGAGGTAATGGGCAGTGAGGTGGGCTGTCTGGTGGGTAGATCCAAGAAAAAGAGAGTTTCTCACCTGCATCTTCGAGGAAGTCCAGATTCAGGGCCCTGAACCCATCCAAGGGCCAAGAAACTGCTAGAGCCTTTAAGATCCAGATTGGACTCTCAGAAGTAGCCAGAACCAAAGTGACTCTGGCTCTGGATCAGTTACAGAACTAGACACCCAATAAACTCTGGGCTGGGAGCCAGGGCCAGGGTGCAGAGGTGTTCAAGTGGGTGAGAACAGACCAGGAGTAGGGTGTTGGGTCTCCCACTTTATGAAAATCTTATTTGCAACAACCAAACAAAAAGAACACCCTTGAGTAAGGGGGTCCTGAGAACGGCAAGCTTCATCAGGAATACCTCTTTAAAGAACACCACCTCCTGCGTGCCTCATATCTATGGTACTAGAGTTGGATTTGCACACTTACTTTAGGGATGGTGTGCAGAATGACGTGCACCTGTCAATCAGGGCAAAGGGAAGCTCTGTGGGGAGGCGGAAAGAACGAGATGCAGAGTTAGGGAGCTGGTTCTGCCCCTCCTCTGCTGGTAAATCACTGTCCCTCCCTAGGTCTCAGACTCCCAAGGGCCAGAGGAAAGAACTGGACTAGGTGATCTCCGAGGGCACTTCCAGCTTGACATTTTCTACAGGAACAGAAAGAAGGACGACAGACATTCCCAGAGGCCTACTGTGCACGAGGTGTGTATTTCACATCCTATCTTGGGACTCCAGGAGGGAAGTGGTTTTATACTTCATAGACCAAGGAGCCAACACTCAAACAGTGAAGTAAGGCGCCCAACGTGAGAAAATGGCAAAGCAGCGAGCACCCTTATAGCTCCCCCAGATGGCGGGGGGAGCACGGGGGGGCGATCAGGACCCTGGCTGACCCCACATGGCTGTCATTTCCCACCGTGATCCTCCAGGATGGGGGAGCCAGGAAGCAGCCCGTTGGGCTTGCTGTGTCATTTCCGTTTCAAATCCCAACAAAGCTCTGGGCCACCACCTGGGCTTCCCATGGGGAAAGGGAGGACAATTTATTTAGCTAACACCTCACCGGGCCACTGGAACCTTCATCCAGCCACAGAGGTGCCCAAGAGGGAGCATCCGTGACCCTGATAACATCAGGGTTGCTCCAACACAAAGCTTTAAGGAATTCATTTTCTACACTTATAAATAAATCAATAAAAAAGATGTTCGACATAATTTCCCCAGAGAATGGAAGGAAGAAAAAGCATGAATTGGAAACTCCTATTATCTTCTGTTGTCTTGTCTCTGATGACAGATAATGGTGAGTGGTAAGGAGGACTGGCCAAGGGGGTGGGGACAGTAATGTCTGGATAAAGATTGCCTTTCGAATGTGTCATCGTGCATCTGACTCAAAAAAAAAAACCAAAAAGCAGAAAAGACAAGGCTGGCTGCCCTCCTCCAGGCCTCGCTCCCACGCACACTGGGCCAAGCTGCAGCCTCTGATACCATGAGCAAGTGCGGCTGAATCGCCCCTTTCATTTCTGCCTCCCTGCTTTGTTTTCAGAAAGCTGATTAATTTGGTCCCATACCAGTGGCTCGTCATGAAGGTCTTAATTAAGGAAGAAAGTGCTACCTTGTAGTTCCTTGGGGATCGATCGCCCTGGGGAAGTCTCCTCCTTCTGCTGCTCCAGGGACGGGGAGAAAGGACAGAGGCAGGCTCCAAATCAATGGGATTAACATATTGGAGGCGGAGAGAGGGGGGCAGTGCCCACAACCTGGGAGACACCCCGGGAAGAAAAGAGAATCAGGAGAGATTCTGGCCAGAAGATCCAGGTTGTACGGTTGGGTTGGTTGAGTCTAATTGGCTCTGGGGGCTCCCCAAGAGGGGAGGGAACATGGCGGGGGGCATCTGGGAATTGGGCTGAACTTTCAAGATTCAGTTTAAAGAAGATGGTAAGAAGTAGAAAGGTTGTTGTCAACCCTGACTGCCCAGGAGAATCATCTGGGGAGCTTTGGATACATAGTAATTTCTGAACCTCACCCAAGTACAGTCAGATCACTCTTGAAGCCGAAAGACCCAAACACTGATGCATTTTAAAAGCTTCCTGGATGGTTCTGTGGTGCATGGAGGGCTGAGACACTTGTCCCAAAGGTGCTGTGGACCCCCTTTCTTCTCCAAGTGCGCTCCGCAGACCAGCAACACCCATCGCTATTCCCTGGGGGCTCGTCAGACCTCGGACGCCACCCCAGGCCTACAGAAGTGGAGTCCGAAATGGCAACAATGATACCTCTGTGGCAGTGCTGTCCGGAGGAGATGGGGTCATTCTGCAAAGCACTAACACAGTGCCCAGCACACAGCAAGTGCTCCGTAGACGCAGGTTCCTTCCCCCTCTCAATGAGGGTTAAATGAAATCAGTCGTGCAAGGTATTTGGAAGGCTGCCTGCATACAGCAGGTGCTTAATAAATAGGAGCTATTACTATTTCCTCAAAGATTCCCTAGGCAGATAAATAGAGGGAGCCTTTCCATTCCTCTGGTTCTCTACTCATCCGTCTCTTCAGCCTCTCAGAGTGTTGTATTTTAATCAGCTATTTTTATAGGTCTCTCTACCCCACTGGATCGTATATATCTACTAGGTCTTATTCAGCTCATCTCCCCGGGCCTACAACAAAGCAGATCCAGGAAATATGTATTCAATAAATGTGAAGGCCATAGAGGGTTCTTTGGCTGGTGAGTAAAAGGGCCAGGTGGTCAGTATGCTTGGGGTTTCTGATCTCCCTAGACATACAGTTTTTTGGTCCTTGGAAAGAACCTGACTCTGAAGAAAGAGGAAGGGGATCGATCCTTTTGGTGTCCATGAGTGTGAGGCAACTAACAAATATGTTATATGTCATGGGATATTCTGTGTGTTGGGTCAATTGCAATGCACAAAACTAAGTGCTTTCCAGACCTAATTAGCCTGGGAGCTTCTAGAAAAATAAAACCAACTTTGGAATCATTTTTGGACTTCCTTCATTCCCAGCATGCTCTGGATATAAAAAAAAAAAAAATGAGGGTCAGTTCCCTTCTGCTGTCAGACCCCATGGCCAGTGAGGGGGAGGCTTGGCAGACGGCAGTGATGCTCTCCTAATGTGGTCACTCTGGAGCTGTATACAGACAGCGCCGGCCTTTTAATGATAACACTTAATTGGCGTGAACAGAGCCGAGTGTACGGGTCACATTTGCTCGGGGCAGAGGCTCAGGCGGGAGCCTGAGGCCTCTGGGCTCCCACCAAGTGCTTTTTTCTGGAAGACTGTGTTGCTACCAGAGCCAGGGGAGAGAGGATTATAGCTGAAAACTTGAGAGAAAGCTCACAGTCCTCCCTAGGAAGCCAGAGATGGGCCAGCTTCCAACCTGGACCAACCTAGGAGGTAGCAAGGTGTTTTAGAAGGCAGTCTCTTAGGTGTCTCTGGAAGCCATTCATTTTTGTTAAATTATTCATTCACTCATTCAGTAAAGTTTTTCTGAGTCCCAATTCTGTGTTAAGTACACCAAGTGCTTTTCTGTCCAGAGTTCCGTTTGATTTTATTTAATTAGAAAAGAAGTCTCAGAGTCAAGGTCTATCTTCCCATTTTTACCTGTGGATGAACAGAGGCTTAAAGAGGTGAAGTCATAGCCCCAAATCACACAGCAAGACAGGGTTTGAAACACCTACGTTGGCATCATGCCTTGACCTTTAGAAGGAGTTTGTAGCAGTGGTCTCCTGGCCCTTTAGGACAAACATTCCAGAACAGCCTAGGACATGATGAGAGGACATCCCAACAGGACCAGGTGCCACCGAGAAGGAGGAGGCTTTGTTTCGGGTAGCGCTAAGCTCTATAAAGCCAGGCAGGGGACAGCGGGTGGGGGCACAGCAGATCCAAGCTGCCCTCTCTGTGCCAACCCCATATCTTGAGCAGACAGGGACTCTGGCAGAAAGAGAGCTCAGACATCAAACACGTGGGTCCCAGGCTTCTCCTTGCCTCTAGAGCGATGTTTGACCTTGTAGAGGTCAGCTCTCGCCATCTGGGGTTAGGGCCAGATGGCTGCCAGGTCTCTGAGAATCAGGTTGACCTGATTCTTTGAGCTCTGGTGCTGGTGTGTCCCTGGAGTTGCTGCTCAAAACTCTGCAAATTTCAGGGAAACCGACATAAAAGACTTCCCCTTTGCACCTTTGGGAGTATATGCACATGCGCACCCCCACCCCCGCGGCACCCACCCCCCGCCCGGGTCTGGCCACATGGCCGTGGGCTTGTCCTGCAGCCATTGAAAGGGGGTTCTTCTTTCTTCCATCCTCTGCTTTCCTCCCAAGCTCAGCTTCTTTTTCTGTGGCCTGGGGGTACTGGTAGCCTTTCTCAAGCTGCTAAGAGTAGGGTGCTGGACATGGTGAGGCATTTTCCTGCCTGTCCCACAAATGGGCCCAGTCACACGGGATGACCAGCCCTTTACCCTCTCCTCAGCCCCACTCTCTGTACCAATGGGCTACCTGGAGGGGACAAGGGTATCTCTGTGAAAGGGATGCCCAAGAGGGGTGTATAGAGAAGGGTTGAGGCATCATACAGGGCTCTGTTGAGTCCTATCTTATCTGTCTGCCATTTTCCCCCTGCTCCCTTCTTGCTGAAATGACTTGAGGGAGGCCAGAGCCACACCCAGCTTATCCTTCCGTTCAGTGTGCTGTGGAGAGGTCAAGTTCACCAAGATGGGGCATCCATACTTCCCCAGCAAGTGTGTGATGCCCAACAAGGCTAATCCATGAGTCAAAGGACACTCAGTCACTCATTCAGCACATTTTAAAAATTAAAAAAACAAAAACAAAAATGCAGTAGTGTGTTAGGTACTGTGCCGAGCCCTGGGAAGGCAGCAAAGAAAATGATCCACATGGTCCCTGCTCACAGAACTCGGAATCTTGTGCCAGAAAATGGTAATAAATGAATAACGACACAAATCATTATAAAATCCGAATCACAGGAAGGGCTGTGACTGCCTTCATGTGCCGGCTCCTGACCTTCCCTGTCCCTCCAGGACCAAATCTGAACAATAGTGAGGTAGCCATGCATGGGTCAGGGAAGGACGTGGGAGGTGAGGTCCAGCCCTGGGTTTCCCTTCACCTCTGGCTCTTGGGGCAGCAGAGGGGACAGAAGATGCTATGAAAAAGTGGTTTGTAGCCTGAGGTGCTGGGGAGGAGGAAACCATATTCTCTCAATTCCATCTCTTGCAGGCCACTGATGTCGGTCCCCTCCACCTTGTCTCAGCTCAGATCCTCATCACCTTTTCTCTGGATGGCTGCAGCAGCCCCCTGCTCCCCCGAACCCCACAATGCAGCCTCTGTAGTGGTCAGCAGAGAGCCTGTCTGCCTAGGGCAGAGCTTCTCAGCATGGGCGCTAGTGACATTTGGGGCTGGACAACTCTGTTTTGGGGAGATGTCCTGCACATTGCAGATGTTTAGCAGCATCTCTGTCAGCAGTGACAACCAAAACTGTGAGCAAAGCTTGCCAAATGTCCCCTGGGAGGCAAGATCACTTCTGGTTGAGAAACACTGGCTTAGAGATACTATGTCCTTGAACTTGACATTCAAGGTTCTCCATTATCTGATTCTAAACTGCCTTTTGGTGCTCTCTTTGTCTTTTTCCTCACATCCTAAAACATAGCCACAATCAAGGATACACACTTTCCTGACAGTTTCCCTGCCCTTTTCTCTTTGCTTTTTGGCCACGCTATTCTCTCTGCTTGGGGTGTCCTTCTCCCTTCTCTGTCTATTAAGGTAAATCTACAAGATTCAGATCAAAATCCACTTCTGAGAAGCTTTTCTAGGTACCCGGATTCCAGTTTTCTCATCTGCCAAATCAGAATAAAAAGCCTGTCCCATGAGTTGCACAGAATCACCGTGTGGGGCTGTAGGACCCTGGGCAATCATCAATGTCCCCCTGCAGAGGGGCGGCCAGAGTCGCAGTGAAGGAGAGTGTCTTGCCTGAAGTCACACAGCCAGTTGGAGACTGAGCTGGGTCTAAAACCCGGGGCGTAAACTCCTGGGTCACTATTCTGACCCCGTGTACCAGCTCTTGCAAGATGAAGGCACTGTCCGATCAATAGGGAAGTTAGCTTTGTGGCTCTGAGTACACAAAATGCTCCTCTCTGTAAAAGGCAAGGCTAAATCCGATGCTCTCCATAGGTCATTCTATGCGCTCCATGCCATTATAAGTCTTTTTTTTTTTTTTAAAGAAAAGATTGTCACCCAAACACCAGGTATTCTCATTATTAATACTTTCCTAATCCATCCTACTGTGCTGAAACCCCAGAGCTAATTCCTGAGAAGGTGAACATAATGGTTTTGCCACTCATCATAATGAAGCTTTGCATCCCGCCTTCACATCGCTCCCCAGCATCATTCTTCAAATTCAAACACGAACCAGAAATGACAAATGATTCTTGTAATATGCTCTTTGACACAAATCATTTTTGATTGTTTGGGACCCCGGACAACCTTGAGTGTGCACAATCAAAAGGAGAAGGAGATGTCTTAGAAAATGAACAGCTTTGACTTCTTGCCGATGAGAACCCTCTGCTCACGAGGCAGCAGTGGTACGTCCTGTTTCCAAACGGATCATTTTTAAAATTAGGCAAATCTGTCGGGGAGGGGTCCGTGCAGTGACATGTCTCATCTCCCCACCTCCTAAGCAACCTTCGAAGTGTCTTCTAATGCTGGTAAGAAGACAGACATTCACAGGTAAGGGCTCGCTGTGTGTGACGCTCTTGTATATATATATATGATGTCTTACTCATCCTCCCAGTGAGCCTGGATAATTATTGTTCTCCTCCCTCTACAAAGGAGGGAAGGGAGGCTTAGGGGATTCCAATAACTTCGCCAAAGGACCCAACGTGTTATGTTAGATCTGGTCTATGGCTCCCTGTGCACCACGGAGCACCTCCAAGGGGCAAAATTCTTTCACAGTGCTTTTGTTATTTGGCCTCATTCTCTGTGGATTGCAGATGAAAGCTTGGGGTTGGGGGGGGGCATACATTGATGTGATATAGGGCTTGTCTGGAAAATACTAGGGGTGGACAGGTGAGCATAAATATTCCTCTTGGTTCAAATGTATTGAGTGTGGCAGAGGGCAGGCCATGTGCCTTGCAAGTATTTCTTTTCAGCTGTACAGAAGCCCTAAGAGATAAACACTAGGATCAAGGAAACAGAGACTTAGAGTAGTAGTTAAGTAACTTGCCCAAGGCCAACCTGGGATGGAGGACCGAGACAGAGCTGAATGGTTGTCCACTAAGGATTTATGCCCGCCTTCCAAACTGTGAAGCTGTTGCTAAGAAATGGTTACCCAGCCAAGAATGGCACCTCTCCTACAATAGATGAGGCCATGCTGATCAGTTCTTAGCAATGAGTATGTGGTCATAAAGATGCTACCTCTTGGTAGAAGTGGTTACAAAGGAGGCGTGCCTTCTCCTCTTTCTCTTTTTCCTCCTGCCAGTGGAATTCATCCCTAGACGAACTTCAGAAGCTATATGTTGGAGATGGTAGAGCCTCTACCAGCCTGGATCCCTGACTGACCGTGTGAACAGTGTTCCCACCTCCATTCCGGCCTCCCACACACTGCTGGCTGCACTTTACATAAGAGAAGCCTGAACTTCAGTTGGATTTAGTCATTGAGATTGGGAGTTATTTGTTATAGCAGCTAGCATTATCCTGACTAACACAGAGGCAAAAAAAAAAAGAGTCTCATTTCAAGGGTGCATGTTCTTAACTGCTACATCATAGAGTGGCCCCAGGATCGAGTAGTTTAGGCACAGTGTGGAAATGTTCCCCTTGTTCCCAAATGAAAGAGCAAAGACATGGTGGTATTACTTCCCCTGTGAAGCCTGGAGAATAAAATGGAGTGACATTCATGATGGCTTGACAGTTTTCTCGGTCCTTTCATCTCAGTCAATGGCACCACCACCTGACAGATTATCATTCATCCTGGATTTGTCTTTCCCCTGCTTCCCATCCTTTAACTATCAATAAGTCTTGTAAGCTGTACCTTAAAAATACCAGCAATGCTACGCTGAAGCTGGTTCATAGCTGGTTCAAACCATCAGGAATATTGCAAGCTGGTTGACACTGTGTTTGCAGCATGAGGCAGTTCATGGTGGGGTTATTTGCACCATAGGAATTGGCAAATGCTATGAATCAGGGTTTTCCTCCTTCTGGAGAGCAGATTATGAAGCAGAAGTCAGGGTCTGGCAGGAGAGCTGAGTGGGCTGACTATGACCAAAGATCAAGGGGCAATTGGGGAACCAACAGAAGAATCCAAATAAAACAGAAAATTCTAAAGGATACCTGGAAGAAGAGTGAAAACTGGGTTTCAGGTCAACATCCCTCAATGAAGGACCAGAGCCAGCGGGTCAAGGAGGGGCAGTTGGAAGAGAATCTGGATAGATTTATCTAAGGCCCCTTTGTTAGGGCATCAGAGAGAACCAGTTCCTGTCTATAACTTTCTAGCTGTGTGACTTTGGGGAAGTTACTTAACCTCTCTGAACCTTGGTTTCTTCTGTAGAAATGGATCTGTGATATCCTCCATGGCTGGTATGATCACTAAAGGAACAGATGTATGAAAGCCTCCAGCACAATGTGTGGCATGCAGTAAATTTTCAATTAAAGCTCAGTAACTGCTGATTTCCATACTTTTTCCTCACCTTGCTACCTGTGAATGCTGCTCCTTTTATTTCCTGTATTCTTTAGTTGGAACTTAGAACCAGGAACTGTAGGGTATCAGAGCTCAAAGGGACTTAGTGATGAAAACTCTGGGTGTCTGGGGCTCCTTGCCTCACCCAATAGGCAGAGTGGGGATGGGCAATGAGGTCAGGGGGCATCAAAATCTCCACCTGGATATGGCCAAAGGGAGGGCCTGGGGAGGCTCGGGTGGGTGCATAAACTACAGCTGTGAAACTTGTCTTGAAACAGAAATGACAGTCCCTTATACCTACAAAGTGCTTTTCAGTTTTCAGAGCCTGCTCAGACCCAGGTTTTCATTCATCTCCCCAATAAACCAGCCTGTGGGGTGAGCACAGCAGAGACTACTGTCCTCATTTGCAGAGAGAAGACTGAGGGGAAATGACCACCTCTGATGAGCCATGTGGCCTTAAGCTGGAGTCTGAAGGGAGGTGACTATTAGTTACTGTGGTACCCACTCCTGCCACCTGAAGATGGAGCCCACAGTCACCCCCAAAGCAGCTCATTTCTGACTAGCAGATTCCTTCTCAGATACCCAGCAGGTGCCTTGCATTTTAATGGGCCCTGGCTGCTTATTACTTGCAAAGAGGTCAGGTTTCTAAATGGACAGCCAGATGGAGAGGCCTTCTGGACTTTCCCTGGGGCCAGGCGAGGCTGCTCCTCCTTGCTGGCTCCTGCCTTCCTCGCCCTAGAATGGTTTCAGCACCTTCCATGCTAACAGCTTACTCCTCCTGAGCCCCCTTTGGGGCTCTCCGGCTGGATTCCAAAGTAGAGGGGAGAAAGGCTGGAAACACAAGCAGCACAGCTCCAAATATAAACATCTCAGGGCCCAAATGCAAATTCTTTTTTCTGTCTGCCAAGAAAACACACACAGACAACTTTAATATGCAGTGTCTTGCAGAAGCGCAGCAGTGAGGACTGTTGCCTACCTAATCCAGCCTTGGTTAGGACACAAATAACCAAACCCAGTCTGTGTGCCCAGAGCTTTCTGGCTTGCAAAGCACATTCACAATCAGCCTCTTACTTGATTCCCGTAGGAAGCCCAGCTCAACATACTGGATGGGAGCAGGTGTTTACTGAGTGCTGTGTCCTTAAGGACCTCACCATCCAGATGGGGAGACAGGACGTACCCGGGAATTACATGAGGGAGTGTATGGCACAACATGAGACCCGTGTGGTATGTGACAGGGGACTGCACTTGGGGAGGTGACATCCAGGCTGGGGAGGAGTTGGCCAGGTGAAGGGGTGGGCAAAGAAGGAAGGAACAGCGATGTGAGATCCGTGCCTTGTATTAGTGTCCTGGGGCTGGCGTAGCAAAGAACCACCAACTGGGTGGCCTCAACAACAGAAATGTACTGCCTCATAGTTCTGAAGGCTAGAAGTCCAAAATCAAAGTATTAGCAGGGCTGGTTCCTTCTGAGGGCTCTGTGGGAGCATCTATTTCAGACCTCCCTTTTAGTCTCTGGTCACGTCAGGCATGCCTTGACTTGTAGATGGCATTCTCCCTGTGCCTTTATATCATCTTCCCTCTGAGTGTGTCTGTCTCTGTGTCCATGTGTCCCCCTTTTAATAAGGACATAATCATACTGGATTGGGACCTGCCTTCATGACCTCATCTTCATTTGATCCTCTGCAAAGACCCTATTTCCATTAGGTCATATTCAGGTACTGGGTGTTAGGACTTCAACATCTTTTGGGGGGACATAAATGAACTCATAACAACACTACTCAAAGGACAGAAAGGGGTGTAGAGATTGAAGAGGGGATGGAAAGGGGAGATGAGCTAACTGTGTCTACATGGGCCTCTCAGGGAGGGCTCTTAAAGCATGGTGGAGACTTTGCCTTGTATGACAAGGGCAAAGAGGAATCCATCTTTGTTGCCCTCACAAAGAGTTAGTCACTCTTTTGGGTTGGTGGGGCCTGATACAGCTCCCCAAGAGCACTTTCTAGGTCGGTGGGTGGATGTAGGTTTCCCCACTCGATGCTGAATTCTTTGAAGGCAGGACCCAAGTCTTATTATTTACTAGGACCCCCAGCACAGTGATCAGCCCAGGGGACCTGCCTAATAAATGCTCATCAATTGAGCGAATTTAGTTTGTTTCTCGTATCAACTGAGTGCAGAGTCACCTCTTAATTTATATGTGCTCTTGATATATTTTACATCATTGTTGCTATAATACACAATCCCTTTTGTACATCTTTATGCATGTTCTTGATTTCTCAGATTGAAATGTTTATCTCATCCTCTTAGAACTGGAATCCTTTGTTATGTTCTCCTAGAATCCCTTATCTTATAATATGTGCTTTGCAAAACAGATGTGACTGGGTGTTTTGTTAGTCTCAGGAAAAAAAAAATCAATAAATTATTTGTGTGTCTTTAATATAGAGGGAAGTAACAGGATTGGTTTGCCATCTTAAGGTTGACAAGTTGACACTTAAAATGCAGTCTATCCAACCCCAGCATTGTTAGAGGTTGTAAGTTTAATGATCTACTTCTAGGATTTAAGATCCGAGATTTGCCTGTCTTTTCTCTTTCTCTCCCCCCTCCTCACACCCCTCTCAATTTGACTCCTACAGGTTTGTTCAGAGAAAAGCAGGATTTTCTAGCCCTGGCCACAGTCTTTGGACTTCTGAAGGAAGGGGGATCAGGAACTCCAGGATGCCTCCCCCAAAACAGAGCCACTGAATGGCTAACAAATCCATTGACATGCAAAAAGGAAATGCAACTTGCTACATTACAGCATCCAACTGGAAAGGAGCCCAAAGAACAACTAGATCTGCCTGCCCATTTTACAGACAGGGTGAGAGAGACTCAGGGAGGAATGGGGACTCCCTGGAGAAGAGCCAGCAGGTAACAGGCCAGGGAGATATTCAGTGGAAGCTCAGGCCATTGCTACAAAGGGCATTGTTACCTGCGCTCAGGTGAGGATGGTATTGCCAGGGCTTCATCTTTCTCAGGATTTCGGAGCTTGCTGGCCCCCTGAGCAGCATTGTGGTTTGAAAGAGTGAGGAGCCTCCAAAGATTGCCCAGGGCTGCTCTCAGTGAGGGAGAAAGGAATACAAAGGTAGCTAGGTCCCAAAGCATAGCACACCCTTGGCCCTACATCCACAGGCATTAACCTACCCGCAGGGACTCTAGTGCAAGTGCTCTTTCCTGAGGCAGCCCTTTCTCCAGCTCACCACGCTGCAGGTACTCCATATCCAGGGACAGGTCCCCAGGTGCTCTACTCCCATTCTGCCCTTGTGCTGGGTTCCCAGGTCCTTCACTTGGGCTAATGTATGACTAAGACCCACTGGACCAGGATTTTAGGGTGTGAATCTGGGCCCTAACTAGCTGTGACTTTGGACAAGTCCCTTTATCTCTCTGAATCTGTTTCCTCATCAGTTTCATGGAAATGATCATAGTTTCTACCTCACCGGGTTCTTGTAAGAGTACCAAGTGCAATGTGCTTAACATAACCCCTGTTATATACAGAATACTTGATTCATTTTGCTGTGTGTAGATGACTCAAATATTAGCAGAAAGCAAAAGCCAATTCAAGTCAACCTTTGCTGTGTGTGCCAGGGCCTGTGCTCAGCCTCCCAGGTGTCTTTGGGACCCCTGCTCAAAATAACTTTCACCCAGTACTCTCTCCCTTTCTGTAAAGTTTCTCAGAGTGAGATGGATAGCATGAGCAGGGGCAGAGAAGGCTTGAATGCACATACTGTAAATAGCTCAGGCTGGGTCTCCCTGGAGCCCCGATTTCAACACTGTTTTGATCAGAATGATGGTTTCAGCCGCAAGCAATTGATTGGCCTGTACAATTCTGTCATCCCAACAACTTGATTAATTCCTCAGTAATGAAACTGCCTGGGGTCCCAGCTAGCATGCAAGCTACATTATTGAGCATTTACTCCTTGTCAAGTTCTCCAAGTACTTTACATATATCATCCCACTTAGCTCTCACAGCAAAGCCCTACTGAGCGGGCCTTGTTATCTCCACCCTGTGCCTGGGGAAACTGGTGTCAGTTCAGAGAGGTTAAATTAGCTGCCCAGGGCACACAGCAAGTAAGAAGAGGAGCTGGGGTTTGAGCTTGGGTCTTTTTCAATCTTTCAGCCCCATTTAATAAAAACCCCAGGCTTCCCAAGGTGTGATTTACATACAACAAAGTTTATACTTTTCAAGCAGACAGTTCAGTGAGTTTTGACAAATGCGTACGGTTGTGTTAATCACCATATAATCAAGCTATAGATAGCTCTCCAACCCCAGAAGTTCCCTCTTGGCCCTTTGCCGGCAACCTGCTCCTACCAACCCCAACCCCAACCCCAGGATTTATTTTCTGTGCCTATAGGTTTACCTTTTCTGGAATGACATTAGAAATGGAATCATGCAATCTGGAGTCTTTTGTACTGACTTCTTTCATTTATCACAATGCTTTTGAGATTCATCCCTGTCATCACGTGCTTTGGTTTTTTCCTTTTTATTGCTGAATACTGGTCCATGGTGTGAATGCACCACCCTTGGTTGATTTATGCACTAGTTGATGGATGGATTATTTCCAGTTTGTGGCTATTACAAATAAGCTGTGATAAACATTTGTGCACAAGTGTCTGCGTGAACATATGTTCACTCATTTCTCTTACACCATTTCTCAAATACCCATGAGTGAGAGTTCCCGAGTCTCAGGGTAAGTGTGTGTTCGACTTCAAAAGAACCTGCCACACTGTTTTCCACACTTTCTGTACCTTTTTGAATTCTCACCAGCATGGCGTGGAAAATATTTTCAGCTACATTGAAACATCCCAGGCTCAACATCTACCTCATTCTGAGTTGCTCTGAGTTGAGAATGATGAATGTCACATTTCATCGAATCTAAGGGGCCATCCATTTTAGGATGTACCATTATTTTACGTACTAATAAGAGAAAAAGATCTGACAAACTGTGACACAATGCTTTCTTATCATTCAGAAAAATACTTTACACTTATTACAACAGCCTATATATCATTCTTCCATAAAATGGAAAACAAATGGTTAGGGTATTCCTAGAACGTATCCACTTTTAGAATTTCCTGAATCTTCACTGGGGAGGGTGTGTGCTCTGGTAAGTGCTGTGAATTGTGCAAGACTGTTGAATCACAGATCGGTACTTCTGAAACAAATAATACATTATATGTTAAAAAAAAAAAAAGAGGAAGATAGTAGGAGGGGAAGAATGAAGGGGGGAAATCGGAGGGGGAGATGAACCATGAGAGACGATGGACTCTGAAAAACAAACTGAGGGTTCTAGAGGGGAGGGGGGGTGGGAGGATGGGTTAGCCTGGTGATGGGTATTAAAGAGGGCACATTCTGCATGGAGCACTGGGTGTTATACGCAAACAATGAATCATGGAACACTACCTCAAAAACTAATGATGTAATGTATGGTGATTAACATAACATAATAATAATAATAAAAAAAAAGAATTTTCTGAATCTTGGGGTGCCTGGGTGGCTCAGTCAGTTAAGTGTCTGGCTCAGGTCATGATTCCAGGGTCCTGGGATCGAGCCCCACGTGGAGCTCCCTGCTCAGCAGGGAGTCGCTTCTCCCTCTCCCTCTGCCCTCCCCCCTGCTCATGCTTGTTCTCCCTTGCTCTCTCTCAAGTAAGTAAATAAAATCTTTAAAAAAAAAAAAAGAAAAGAATGTTAGAATTTCCTAAATCTTTTTTTGACTGTTCAGTGTCCGTGTTTTTCCCTACAGGATTCCAACTCTGTACCATCCACCTATTGATGATGTACTCTTTTTGAAAAAGAGTGCTCTGTTATTGTCCCCAGGATTTTCTTTCGAGCAAATCTCAACACTATGAACTTTCTTATTTGACTACGTTCACATTTGACCCCCACTCCCCAGTTGTATCACAAAGTTAAACATTTTCCATTCAAACACAGTAAAAAGAATTTTGGTCAATGGATATTTGATGCTTTTTTTTTTTTTTTAAAGCAATGTGACAATTTCTCCTGCCCTTTAGTAGTTGTTGGGTTGACATGTGGAGGAATGCATAGAACCTGACTGGGGTTTTGACAGTATTAGGGACCATGGCATTGAGTCCACACATGTGTGGGCTATGATGATTTTCTCATGACTTCCTGCCTGCCAGTGATTGAAAAATGCCTTCATGTGTGGGAGACAGCCTGATTTTAGGGATGTTAACATCTAAAAATTGATAAAATACAGCATATTTTACCCAACACTTGGATGTCTGCCATGCTCTGTTTTTTATGTCCCCCCAAATCCTTGTCATAGACAACAGAAACAGCTACTTCATCTTCAACACCTCCTTCCTCCCCAACCACTTCCAATCACAATGATTCTCCTTTTCTTTCTTTTTTTTTAAAAGATTTTATTTATTTATTTGACAGAGAGAGACACAGCGAGAGAGGGAACACAAGCAGGGGGAGTGGCAGAAGGCGAAGCAGGCTCCCCGCGGAGCAGGGAGCCTGATGCGGGGCTTGATCCCAGGACCCTGGGATCACGACCTGAGCTGAAGGCAGACGCTTAACGACTGAGCCACCCAGGCACCCCTGATTCTTCCTTTCTTACCCACTTCTGTCACTTTGATTCAACACTCTGTTTTCTCTCCCTCAAGCTATTGTAAAAACCTTGCATTTATCTACTTGCCTTCTAGCAATTTCTT
Source organism: Halichoerus grypus (assembly GCF_964656455.1). Lineage (NCBI taxonomy): Eukaryota > Metazoa > Chordata > Mammalia > Carnivora > Phocidae > Halichoerus > Halichoerus grypus. The sequence goes on from NC_135713.1 coordinate 170,709,648, forward strand.
CTCCTTCAGTCAATCCCATTCATTACCCCCCTAGTGATCTTCCTATTACACAAGTCTGAACATGTCATTCTCCTTCTCAAAACTCTTCCCTGGATCCCCATTATTTGAAGAATAAAGCATGAACCCCTTACCCTGACATTCAATTTCTCCTACATTCTGGGCCCTAGCTATCATCCCAGTATTATTCTTACCACATCCCACTCCAGGCACATCTGATTATTTGGTGTTCTCCAAAGATGCCTTGGACTTTTCCCCTTTGGGATCTTGCATATGCTTTGTCTAGAAAATCCTTCTCTTCCTTACTCTTATTGAAGACTATTCATACAAGTGAAGCACAATGCTTACTTGGTCATATCAGCATGGCGTATTTATGCGTAAAGTTTTCTTTTTTTGAGTTGCCCATAATGGAGGATTAATATCATGTATGTAATGTATATATACATATACACAAATAGACATAGATATACAAATATATACATATACATGCATTCAACCTATTCATTCTTTATTATGATGCCTTGTACTCTCTGTACTCTTTGATCAAAATCTTCAGTGTTTTCTCAACGCCTGCTTGGACCTTCAATTGTATTATCTTTTGCTGTGAGATGGATACAGAAGGGCTACCTGGGTGTAGTTTAAGAATAATCTGAGAGTTCTAGTATTCTGGAGGCATCTGAGTGTAACAAAACAGACCTAGAACTTGGCATCAGGCAGTCCTGGGTCAGGCTGCAGCTCACTCAGTTACTCTCTCTGTGATCTTGGGCACACAATGGAGCCTCTCTGACTTCAGTTTTCTGATGGTCCTGAGCCAATGTGAGCCTCCAGGTACCTTATAGAAGCCCCTTTTCCAGCAGAGAAGAATGCTGGGAAACCTGCCATGAGCTTTTCTAAGTGTCATGGGTATGACAACTCTGGCCACCTTCTTTTACCCTCAGACCCCTGTTTCATGTTCTGTGGCAGAAAAACGTCTTTTCTCCTCTTCTGTATCATGTACTTATATTTGGGAAGCCGCAGGCCAGCATGGGAGCTCATTCTCAGCCCTTCTGGCAGCTAAACATGGCCATATGACTAGCTCTTACCTAAGCTATGGGAATGCTGTTGAGATCAAGGCTTTCCATCTACAGGTGCCTCCTCCATGCTTTTTTTCCACTTTGGCTGGCTGGCTGGCTGCAGATGGCAACATGGCCCTAGACCAGGGGTTCTCAAACTTGAGAGTGTGTCAGAACCACCTGGAAGGTTTGTTAAAACATAGATTTCTGGTCCCACCCTTAGTGTTTCTGATCCAATAGGCCTGGAGAGGGGCCTGAGCAGGGGCATTTCCAACAAGGTCCCAAATGAGGTGCTGATGTTGTTGGTATGGGGACCATGCTTTGAGAAGCACTGGTCGAGGAGACAGCATGCAACAAGCAAAGAGTCTGGGTGCGTAAGTGGCCTTGGAAGTCAGGCAGAGCAGCTCTTTCAGTCAGGGACAACCACCTGTGACTATTAAATGAACAAGAGATAAACTTTTATTGTGTTTGGGAGTTTATAGATTTTGGTGAGTCATGTACTACTCTGTAGCAGGTTAATCTATCCTTAAAAGCACCATTCCAATTCCTCAAGGGTCCAGGTCCCAGACTCATTGCTTGGCTGCTGGCTGCCTTTCCCAATTCTCTGGATCCACCTTTGGCATCCCTCACCTTTCCAAGTATCTTATCTGATCGCAACCGCCATCACTCAGAGTCTGAGAGTCCCCATCCCCTGCAAGTCCTCCTGTTCCCTGCTGCCTAATATATGGACAGTCACTCCATCCTGTAGAGGCCTAGAGTTGCCTCTAACCCCCTGGACTTGGTAATGAGGGCTTCTGGCCTCTCCCTGCCTGGAACAGTTCATCCCCTCTGTCCTAACTAATTACCCCTGGTTGCTGCTCTGGACAGCTACCTATCTTCCCGCCTGTGTCTGGGAACCCCCAGCTTCCTTGCAACAGAGGACAGAATGCGAGAATAGGGCCTCATCCACTCTGTACCCGATTCCTCAGTACCCAGCACAGCTCCTTGCACAGAGTATGTGCTTAATGCCTAAAATCAAAGCCATAGTGACCAATTTCTCTGAGCGAGAGATTAGGACATGTTGCAGAGTGAGAGAAGGCAGATGGCAGGGTATGCAGTCTAACCGGTCAGTGATCAAAGCTAGAACAAGATACGGTCAAGTATTTCTCCAGCCAAGTTCCCGAAGCCCCATCTTGTCAGAATGTAGTCTCTCAGACATAACAGCACAATTGTGTGATAATTATATAAAAAGAAGTCTAGCAAGTATTAAGAGATCACTAGTTCAATAGGCATATGAAAGCTCAAAGCAGGATTCATGCCATTAACTCAAATTACATGAGCCGTAAGTCTGCCATCGCCTTCCTTTTAACCAGCACATCAAGGAAAAGAGGTACTTTCATTGGATTATTAAAAGAATTTAATTAACATGGACTATTTCACAGGCAGACAACCTATGACAGAATAATTAAAATATAGTTTGTTGAAATGCACATTAATTGGTTACTAATTATCATGTTTCATTCCCCTTTAAGGGATAAAGATATGCTCAGGAGTAGACACTGCTCTATATAGAAGCATCTTGCTCTGTTCATTTGGCTCAGCATTTAACTAGAAGGAAGGGAAAATTCCTTCACTGTGCAATTCTAGAAAACTGGAGCAGAAGTCAGAGGGTGTGAGGGAGAGGTGTCACTGTCTACTGGGCATGCGGTGTGGTGGTAGACTGGGAGTCTGGAGGCCTGGGTGCTCCTCTCCTGCTCTGCTCTCAATTCACTATGTATCTCCCCTGCTTAAAACTCCTCATGGCTCCTCTTACCATTACATAAATTCCAAATCCCTGCTGCCTGGTAGGTTATGGTCAGGCATTTGACTCTCTTCCCAGGATTCTCTGCCTTGCCCATTCTACTCATGCTGACCTACTTGGTATACGTCAAGCAAATCAAGTTTGTAATCACCACAGGACCTTTGCACTTGCCATTCCCTCAGCCTGGAATCTCTATCCCTGAATCTTCATATGGAGCTTCTCCCCATCATTCACATCTCAGTTCAAACAACTCCTCAGAGGCCTTCCCTGATCACCCAGTCTAGAGTTGCCCCCTTTATTCTCTATCACATCACACTATTATCTTTTATTCACAGATGTAGCACTATGGAAATATCTTAGGTATTTATTTGTTCACTTCTTTATTGTTTGTTTCTATTGACTATAAAAGCTATGAAAGCTGAACCAATTTGTCTCCTTGGTGCATTGCATTTCCAGCACCTAGGACAGTGCCTGAAAATTAGTAGGCATTTGACAAATATTTGCTGATTGAATGAATGGAAAGTCGAGTACAAAGCTTAAAGGGAGTTGAGTACAGAGATCTTTGAGGGCCCATTCAGTTGCAACATTTTAGGATGCTTCGAACTTATGCAGAACCAGGAGAGACACAACGGCTGTTAAAGACAGAGTATTTCTTAACTCCTTTTTGAACCTCCCTCCTAGCCCTCAGCAAAGCCTTGCCCATGATGGTCTTTGAGGAGGTGCTTCTGGATTGGGGTCCATCCAGATCTGCAATTTTAGAGCAAAGCCTCTACGATTGGCTCTGTGACTCCTGTCCACTTCCCATCTTCAAAGTTAAAATCATGAGGGCACTACTTTAAAAAACTGATCTTCTCCCTTAATCGCTCATTACCTGCTTCATCAACCTGCTTCATGGGATGCTAGCAAGACAGAGACTCTCCGTTTGGGACTCACTCTGCACGCTAGCCTGGATCATGGCTGATGCATGCTGCCTGTGGCTATCAGGTAGGCATTCTTGTTTGTAAGATGAAGAGTCCAGATCTTGGCACTAGGATAGTACTTTCCTGGGTTATGCCTCTAGAGTTCTATCCTCCCCTCCTATAGGGGAGTCTGTGAAATGCAGTGGATGCTAAAGCAGGTTTTAAATCTTCTTCCCAAAGGAGGCAGTAGTCCTCTCTACTAGCGCTTCAGCCTCTCCCCTCCCATGGTGTGTGATCACATCTTCTTCCTCCACCTCAGCGACTAATGAGATCCACCACCTCCCTGCCCTATGTGGACCTCCTCCACACGGGGTGCCATGGGTGGGGCAGGACTGATCATACTGGACAACTGCAGTGATGTGAAGGGCGCCTCATGGTTAACCACATTTGGGGACAGTTCTTGTTTATGCTTTAGGACAGGTAGTATCTGTCTTGAAACTCTATTGTGTAGTGGTTACATGGCGAAGAATATAGAGCCAGGCAACCTGGATTTGGTCCTGGCTATAACACCTACCAGCTCCTCTTGAGCATTGGTTTCCTCATCTGGAGATGGGGTGAGTTGCATCTCTCATAACCTAGTGGAGGTGAGGTAAGAGGGAAGTATTAACAAGTGCCGTGAGCTCCAAGTGGAGGAAACAATCTCTTCTGAGTGAGGGGATTAGGGTTTCTAGTAGAGGTACATTTGAAGTGGACCTCAAAGGATGACTAGGAGTTCGGTAGGAAGACAAAGCTATGATGAGGATGGGGTGTGGGTAGGAGAGGAAATGATGGCAGGAGGAAGGGGAAGGGGCTACATTTGGAGCAGGGAACAGCATGTCTGAAGCCTCTGTGTTGCTGGCCTGTGAGCGGGAGTACAACAGGGGTATTAACGGGCCGGTCTAAGCTCTGGATGAGCTTAATGCAAGGCTCAAGAATCCGGGCTTTATTCTGTGCAGAAGGATTTTTCTTTTTTATTTTCCAGGTGATATTTTTATGTCTAGAAAAATAAACAATATTTATCTTACACTCTGTGCAGAAAACTTGAATACCAAGAGTGCAAAGGAAAAGCAATCACATGTAAACCCACTGCACAAAAAAATTGCTGTTCACATCTGGTCGTATGTCTTTTTGGGACTTTTTTGGTGAGGAGGTATGTTAGTGTAGCTTTGCAAAAATGTCATCTGAGGCATATTTTTGAGCAGGCGAGAATCACAATCAGGCTCACATTCCTAAAAATTCTGGTGACCGGTGTGGGCAAGAGGCTGGCAGAGACTGTGTCCCAAGGTCAGATGCTGTTAGGTCTCGCTCTGGTCCAGGGGAGAGAGGAAGAGGGCCTGGGTCAGGACAGGGCCAGTGGGACCAGGGAAACAGGGACAGATGCCCTCCTGGGCGGAAACACTCCAGGAGAGAAAACTGCTACTTTTGTGAGGTCAAAGCCAAGTCAATGACTATAAGATTCTCTTCTCTGGGCCCCTGGTCCACTTCCTAATCAGACGCACACAGCCTGGTCTTCCACCCTGGACAATGCTCTTCATCTTGAGAGCAATTAGATTATAGATCTCCTCTCCTGGCACCCCCAGGTCTCCCCCAAAACTCAATTCTGCCTCTTGCATAATTCCATGAAGATGTGCAGACTGTCAGTCTGAGATGTCCCAGCCATCGGGACCCCTTTGACATAAAAGTCAGATATTGTCCTCACAAGGAAGCTTCCCGGTGGCCTCCCTGACTCGGCAGGCATCGTGCCACTGGTCTCTCTGACTTCAGCTGCCCGGCAGACAGCCACCGCTTTCCTGGTCACAGTCCCTCCACCATCAGCAGCGTCTGCCGCTTCCAAGCTCCATACAGAAAATGAAGGTTATGGCAAAGGCTCCTGAGGCTGGTCTGAGATAGGAAATGTGCTGAGGGTGGTGGAGGAAGATGGAGAGACCGGATAATTGAGGGTCTGAGCACAAGGCTCTGCAGACAGCCAGGATGAGCTCACAGTGTGGACCACATTAAAATCCCATCACCTGGGGTGCCTGGGTGGCCTCGGTTAAGCATCTGCTTTCGGCTCAGGTCATGATCCCAGGGTCCTGGGATGGAGCCCCTGCATTGGGCTCCCGGCTCAGTGCGGGGCCTGCTTCTCCCTCTGCCCCTCCCCTCCACTCGTGTGTGCTCTCTCTGTCTCTCTCTCTGAAATAAATAAATAAAATCTTTAAAAAAAAAATCCCATCAGCCACCACTTCCCAGGGCCTCAACTGCCTTGTTGCAAGTGCTATTTTATAAGCAGTGTTTTCAGAGAGTTAACAAATCTGGAGGGGCCCTGAAAGAGAAAGGCCTCTGTCGAATAGCTTTTCTCTTACCAGAGGAAAAAAGAGATGATTTTCCTTGTAACCCAATTTCCAAAGCCTATTATTACAGAGCATTGGGAAGATTTGTCTCCTGCCAGGCTGAGTGGGGCGGGCCAGCTGTGAAGGGGAGCTTAGAGATCAGCTGGACAGCTGCTGGGGGAAGGGAAGGTGGTCAGGGGGATGGGGTCAGCACCATCTCCCCTCAATGCCACAAGGGCTTTTCACCAACTCGCATGGTTTGCCCTGATTTTCTTTTCTGATCATGAACTGGGAGGTAGCATGGTGGGAGAGCGATGGCACGGGCTTGCTGTCCCACAGCCCCAGGCCTGGTCCCAGCTCCTATTCTCTCTTAGCAGCCACCTGACCTGCGCTTTCCCCATCTGGACAAGGAAGGACTGCACCTGTCTCAAAGGTTGCTGTAAGTGGAAGTGAGGCAATATGTGCAGAGTGTCTGGTGCAAGTAAGCTTCAACAGACTGGGTTCTAGCCCTCTCTTGTCCATCAGGGATCCTTAGAACATTATTTAGCCAAAGATCAGCCAGTGTGATCTGCTCCTTTTTTTTTTTTTTTTTTTTTTGGTTAGGTAATGACTGTAGAGCAGTCAGGTGCCAAGACTCACCCAGGAAGTTCTTGACAACGTCGGAAGCTAGGTGGTCAGTGGAATGCCACATCAGGTGTCCCAGTGGTAAGACAGGCATGGTTGTTGACTTTAGAAATGCTTCCCCAAGGAGGTGCTGATGGGCCCCCTGGGACTGCCCAAGAGTTGGGTAGGGACATGTACTTGTGGCCTGTTTCAGATGCCTCTGTGACCCATGTCCTGGGCCCACTGGACAGTGTCTCCAAGGAACTGGCTCTGAGCAGCAGGGACATTCAAGTCACTTGTTCTGTGGGGCTTGGGGCTGTCAGGAGAAAGGGTCTCCTAGAGCTTCGGCAACCCCACCCCACCTTGGACTGGCAGGGGTCATGGTGGAAATGGGGTTCTCTCAGGGGTAGATGAAATCGATCACTGCAGCAGAGTGGTGCATATGACCCACAGGGCAAGGGTTTCTCGGGGGGCCATGGAGGGTCTGCTAAGAGGATGAACAGAGTAAGTGCGTAAGGGCAGGTGGTAACTGACTATGTGGTTATTTGGGGCTCTAGCATAATAAGTGATCAGAAAAAATAACCAAGGAGACTCTTTCTCCTTCAGAGCCCTCCGAGGCCCCAAGACAATCATGTCGCAAGTTAAAGTGAGGAGTAAGCCTGCCATGTGAGACTCACAAAGGGAGTGGGAAAAACTGCCTCATGACACTTAATCTCTTCCCCCTGAGAAAGGAGATTTTTGGGGAGAAAAATCCTTTATTTTTTTTTCAAAGATTGTATTTATTTATTTGAGAGAGAAAAGAATCTGAAGCAGACTCTGTGCTGAGTGCAGAGCCTAATGCAGTGCTTGATCCCACGACAGCGAGATCATGAACTGAGCCGAAACCCAGAGTTAGATGCTCACCCGACTGAGCCACCAGGCACCCCTTGGGAAGAAAGATCCTTTAATATCAGCTAACCTTTACTGAGTTATTTCCATGTACCAAGCACAGTTCTATGTGCTTTATATCTTTAACCCAATTAACTGTCACAACAACATCATAAAGTAGTAGGTATTATTATTTTGATATAGACAAGTACCCTTAGGCTGAGAGAGATAAAATAACTCATACTCCTGTCTCAAATATACTTGTGAGGCTTAAACGAGTATAGGACGCACCTTACAGAGGAAAAGAACCCAGTAAAGGCTTCTTGTCATTGTTCTGCATGAAGTCAGTGGGAGTGAACCCCAGTCCCCCTTTCTTTTTTTCCTGCAGTTGAATTTGCTTTGCAAGCACAATGCAAGCATCCAGAAGCACAGGAGCTACCCAACAACAGGTAAATTGGGTGGCAGTGCTGACAGGCAGTAGGGCTAGGGGGACAATTATAAATTCTATAAGGTGGCCATGAAGGCCCAGTTGAGACAGTGCCTGAGGAAACGCTTCACAGATTGGAGGCTGATGCTTTAAACTGCCTTGGAGAGTTGCCTGTGGGCGAGGTAGTCCTGTTTGGAAAGTGACTTTAGCTGGGGGCAGTGTTCCTTGGTTGGGTTTGATTCTACACAAAGATGACACAAAGTTTCCATCCTAAGTGAGTTTGTGGTTTGAGGAGGGGCGGGGGCGGACAGTCATGAAATTAAACCATTTTAGCATAACCAAGTGTGTGCGTGTGTGTGTGTGTGTGTGTGTGTGTGTGTGTTGTGGGGACTGATTGAAGGCATAACTGTGGAAGCCTGGGCTAAACTAAAATAAATAGATGTCACCTTACAGAAAAGAGGCTGAGGGGAGAGACAACATTTCAAGAAGTAGGAAGAGCATATGGAAAGGTGTGAAATGGCCTGGGGTGGCCAATTCAAGACTATCAACCCAATGACACTGAATCCTTCTAGTGTGTATAGCTGGGATCACTGTTCATGGATCCTCTAAATTCTATGCTTCATGTGGAAGGGGCTGATGGGCAATGGAGGTGGGGTCTGAGAAGAAGGAATGACCAAACTGTTGAACACAGGAAGGGCCACCAAGAGGGTACATACATTCCCCCTACCAGGGAAGACTGCATGTGTGAGGCTGGCCAGGGACCAAGCAGGCAGGAAGTAAGGCTAAGTGACATGTCAGGCCTTGCCTTGCTGAGACGTATCTACCGATGGGACTTCTGAGCCTGAAGCACATCTGAGATTTACTAGCAGCTTCTGTGGGCCATGAATGAAAGGGAGAGAGTCTACTACATGTCAAGTAGGGACTGGGTATGTTCTTATCCTAATCTTCTCAATGGCTCTGTGCGCTATCTATTATTATCTCCATTTCTCGGGTTATCAGGAGGAGGCAGATCTGAAGATCAAATGCAGGTCTGTCTGGCCCCAGTGTCTATGCCTCAAATACTGATCCTCTTCCTTTCTTTCCAAACATTTCATACTGACTCCAGTTGTCTCTAAAGGTTGTGGGTGTGGGGTAAAAGAATGAGGTTATCCAATCCACAATTCTCCAAGTTACCCTTGGAGCTCTCTCCAAGCTACATCTGCATATGCTTTAGGTCTGCCACTGATTACGTGAATGGGGCTTGGAAGACACCCATTTTCCAATCTGAGGGGAGTAGTCCAAATCCTGATAAGGAAAATATATGTCATTATATTCACAGCTGACACCAAAATCTCTCTTAGGAATGGAACTTTTCGTTTGGAATATACCAGGACATATTCTCAGGACTGGAAAAAAAAAAAGAAAAAACTGGTCAGGGATATGTGTATAAAGGGAACTGTTCTTTGAGAGGCAAGGAGAAAATCTGCTTGTTACTCTATATAAGGAGTATATTAGCCAGAGTTTTCCAGAGAAACAGAACCTATAGGGGATAGATAGATAGATAGATGATAGATAGATAGATAGATAGATAGATAGATAGATAGATAGATAGGAGATTTATTATAGGAATCGGTGGCTTACATGGTTATGGAGACTGAGAAGCCCCTCAATCTGCCATCTGTAAGCTAGAGAACCAGGAGAGCTGGTGGTTGAATTCGGTGGAGTCTGAAGGCCTGACAACCAGGGGAGCAAATGCTGTAACTACCAGTCTGAGTTCAAAGGCCTGAGAACTTGGCGGGGTGGGGGTGGGGGGTGTTGGTGTAAGTCCTGGGGTCCAAAGGCCTAAGAACCAGGAGTACTGATGCCCAAGAGCAGGGGGAGATGGATGTCCCAGCTCCAGAAGAAAGAGAGGGAAAATCTGTTTTCCTTTGTTTGTTTATTTGTTTTTGCCCTATTTGGGTCTTCAAAAGATTGGATGATGCCCACCCACACTGGTAAGGGCGATCTTCTGTACTCAGTCTACCCTCAGTCTACCGGTTCAAATACTAATCTCTTCTGAAAACACAGACACACCCAGAAATAATGATTTACCAGCCATCTGGGCATCCCTTAGCCCAGGCAAGTTGACATATAAAGTTAACCATCACAGGGAAGGAATGAAAAGAGGAAAAAAGAGAGGTCATAGGGGAAAAGAGATGGTGAAAAGCTGAGGGGTACATGACATGACAGCTTAAACCTTCAGCAGACTAACTCCACACAATTTTTAGCCCAAATGGCTCTGCTGTAAGCCTACAAAAAGGACTGAGCTTATGCTCCATTCCCTTGGGGCAGAAATCAGACCTCAGGTGTGACTATCAGGAACAAAGATAAGGAAGTCCACAAGAGTATCAGTAGTCAGGGATTCACGGAGATCAGGGAAGAACTCTGGACTCCCAGAGATCTTGATTTGATCTGGGGGTGGGGGGGTGAGCAGGCTCACCTACATCTGCAAGGGATAGAGAAATCAGACAGGCACTTGAGTTCTACCAAATTGAGCTTCTAGCATTCTCCAGAGCAGAGCGAGATTCAGTTCACATAAAAGCATTGTGTTTTCAGGGACCTAGAGTCCAGGCCTGTTGTGAAGGCTAACAGGAAGGCCTCTGTTGATCACAGATAAAGACACCTCATGGAAAAGACACCCGTTTGGATATTTTGAGGATGAGAGCTGCCCATTCCTACAATGAGATGCCTCAGCCGTAGGAAACACTGGTTTCCCAGGCATTTCATCATGAGGTAGATAGGCTTAGTAACTGAGGGTAAAAGGCCACAGCCAGAGGTTAAGGTCAGAGGGTGGTCATGGTGTCACTGCTTTTAGGTTGTCAATCAGCCTTGCACTTGCACCAGAAACCTGGGGAGAGAGGACAGCATTAAAGAGAAAGTTGCACAATGAGCTAAATAGCTGAAGTTCCTGGAGGGGCAAAGGGCATGAAGCAGGGAGGCTCTGGAGCTCAAGGTCACCGACAGAGTGCAGACACAGCTGCCTCTCCATCCACCTCGGCTGGAAGCTGAGAACCAGTGGGAAGACTTGGGAACTGGAACAATGTGAAAGCCAGTGTCTTTCCTGTCTCTATGGCCTTGCAAAACGTAGAGGCCATTGGATGTATAATTATTTATCTAAAGTTTAAATACATTTACATTCAGAAAATTAAGCAGAGCCTTCTTCTAGCTGCTTCAGCAAAATTCCAAACATTTGTGAAGCACAACTGAATATCCTTTGCAAACCCAGAGTTTTATGGCTGCACCAGACTTCTGCCCAAATCTGGGAGGAAGTGAAGCCTGTGGAGCCAGGAAGCTGTCACAGTCATCTTTGAGGGAAGGCCTATCCTGAATTTGTAGGTCCATGTACTAGTAGTATTTACACATCAGCTGACTCCCATTTTCCTTTTTATCCTCCCGTTAGTGACCTACACAGAAAAGCACCATTGGTCCCCTAAGCATATGCCCAGTTCCCACATTACGCTAAGTGTTCCCATAAGCACGACTTAGCAAGGTTGGTTGGACAACCGCACATGTCCTGGGCTGTGAGGGACGTGAGTGCAGGTGGGGAGGGTGGTGGGAGCCTTCCTGAAAGCCTTCCTGTTCTGTGCAAATGCTTCTGGGGCAGCACTGGTCTGTTCCTCAACATCGTCACATCAGCTAACATAGACACATCAGCACTAGCAAATACTTCAATGGGACAGGCACAAGAAAGTGGTCTTTTGAGGGGGAGGGGCAGGCTCCATTTTACAAACGTTAAGTCATTTATCTAAATTCTTGGCAAGTAAGTAGAAAGCTAAGCTTTTTAAAATGCTTTTTTTGGTGGGGGGGTAGGGGGGGCATTCTGTCCAAGGTCAAGGCGTTGTCTCAACTCCTCTAACTTCATAGGATGCAGATTACAAAATCCCCTGTGGATCTTGTTGAGGTTTGTGTTTAGGCTTTAGCAGAACAGATCTAGAGAAGTTCTTACTCTAGGATTGAGGTCAGAAAACTTTCTTAAGGGCCAGATGGTAAACATTTTAGGTGTGTGAGCCATATGATCTCTGAAGCAAATAACCAACTGTGTCACTGTGGCTTGAATATAAACAAATGGGCTTGGGTATATTCCAATAAAACTTTATTTACACACGTAGGTGAGTATGTTTATAAATTATATAATTATATATTATAGGAGCCATAACTTGCTGATCCCTGCTATAGGGCATGGTCCTTACTCCTAAGGCATAGCCTTTCCGATGTCTTAACTAGATCCCCAGGTGTTAACAAGGTCTCTACACTCTGGCTGGGCCAGAGCTCCACCACCTCCTAGAACTTCTCAATCTCAAGTATTTCCATTCCACTCCCATCCTTGTAGCAGCCCCTCCTGGTAAACTTTGTGTAGACTTTTCCCATGCATGTGCAGCCTGCCCTCCTACCACACCGAGTTCTGGGGACATACCCTCTTGCACAGCTTTCTTCCTCTATGATGGTATGCCCCACAGATTCTAGTCCCTTCTGCAATCCCCTGTATCCTCTGACCCCTTTATCCTCAGGTCAATGGCAATACCATGCTCTATTTGAGTTCTACTTCCCTACGTCACATTAGAAAATTGTCCCTAGACAGAGAACTGAAGAAAATGAGACCTTACTTCATGATTTTCTCTTTTCTTCATAGGTCATGGTCTTGCATTGCCCATTGACAAAAATGACAGAAAGCACGTTGCTTATATATGCCATCCATTTATACAGCTATTTATGGCCTGGAGTTAGTCCAGTGCCAGTTTTCCTATCATGGGCAAATGCAGAAATCCCCACATTCACACCTGTCCCCTTCACCTATTCTCTACTCTGTAGCTGAAATGATCTTTTCCATTTAAACATCTAATCATCCCCAGGGCCTTCCCTAAAATGGTTCAATGATTCCCTATTGCTCTTAAGATAACATCTAAGGGACAGGATCTCTTTTTGCCCAGCAGTGAATCCAAACACACAGCATGGAGCCTACCCTATGCTAGATATGTAATAAATATTTTTTAGTAAATGAATGAATGAATGAGAAATGACATTTTTGGCAGAGAGAACACATAAGCAAAGGCAGGGAAGCAAAAGACAGCATGGGGATTAGTGAATTATTCAGTAAAATCCCAATGCAGGATGCTGACTATAAATGACTCAATGGTTTCATGTGTAGAAAATATGATAATTGAAGATCAAGGCATTAAATTGCCATTTTTAAATTATGCAAGACCTTAAACCTTGTCCTCAGCATGAAGTTCTTTGGTTGGATAGGGCTGTCTAAGCAAGACAAGGAAAGTTTTCCTTGGACCTGGGATGGCTGTGCTCACAGACAGACAGACAGACAGACGGACATGTGTGCAGGCCAAAGGAATCATCAGTTTGCTAAAAATAATACCCGAAACAGTTTTTCATGGAAACCTGAAAAGAGGAGAAAACAGATCGATAGCGAGCACACCATTTGTGCAATGTTGACATCCTGCCCACATCAGAGCAAGTGAATCACCTTGGAGACCAAGTTCTTTCCCAGACAGGAGAGGAAGTGACTAAGGGAACTGGTACTCTGGAAGCAAGTAAGGTCCCAAAGTACTCATGAGTTGATGAAATACATCTGATAGCAAATTTTAGATACAGAAAATTGGCATTTGTGATATTCAGGAAAGGGAAACACAGGATTTGGGCAGAAATGTCCCAAAACATTTTAGGAGGTGAAGTTCAAAGAAGTTCAGAGGAAAGAAAGGCATAAGCCTGTGACTTGAGGCTGGAAGGAAGAACTCAAGGGCATCTGAAGTCCTCTAAGATGTTGTTTTAACTGTGCACTAGCAAATACTCCCAAGTGAGAAAGCCAATGACCATGACGAAGGAAAGGGGGAGGCTGCTTGGGCACTCCCTTAGGAGGTCTAAAGAAGAGAACAGAAATCCACATTCATTGAATGCCCTTGGGGTGAGGGCACACTGCGTAGGGCCTTCATAAGTTAGCTTGTGGTACCTTCATAATAACCCTGTAGGTTAGGTCCTATTATTTCCATTTTAAAAGCGAAGAAACTGAAGCTTAGGTAAGTGGAAATGTCTGAAGTCACAGACCTAATATACAGCAGAGTTGTGATTTGGACAAGTTAGATTTATCTAATTCCACAGCTCATGGTCCTTTCCAAACACCTGATTGTCTCCCTGGTGTGCTGTGTCTCTATGGGGTAGGCGGTACGTTGGTGGGCAGTCTATGTTTTCAGGACTCAGGTCTTTCTGCTTCCTGGGTCATAGGGCATTGAATGCAGTGTCACCGACAAAAAGGAGGTTCACAATGATTGCGTGTGTGTCATTTCAGAAATGAGAATGTTAGTCCCACTCCTTTACTGGTAAGAATCTTTTCCATTCCCTTCCTCTTGAGTATCAACTTTAGAATTTATGTATGAATGTATACATGTCATAGTTAAAGACCAAAGTCTGGCTGTACCCATGGGTCCTGAAGGAACAATTACACCTCCATGGATGTGTATGTGTGCTCAGCTGGTTGCACTGGGGTTTTAAACCAATTAAAAGAAGCTTTGGGGGGCGGAGAAAGATGATGGAGGAACAGGAGACCTGGATTTCATCTGGTCTCAGGAATTCAGCTGGATAGGGATCAAACCATTCTGAACACCTACAAACTCAACAGGAGATCAAAAAAAAGAATAGCAGCAACTCTCTGAACAGAAAAGCGACCACTTTCTGGAAGGTAGGATGTGCGGAGAAGTGAATCCGAGGCGATATTTGGGAAGATAGACAATGGGGGAGGGGGCCTCTGTCCGCCAATTCTGGCAAGTAATAGAGCTGTGGAGCACAAAATGAGAACTTTTAGAAGTCTGCTCCGCTAAGGGACATCGCTCGAGTGCCTAAGCGGGGGATGGAACCCTCGCGGGACAGTGTGGTCCCAGGATCCTCGGGGTTACAGAAAGACCGGGGGTGCCTGAGTGCTGCAGAGCTCCCAGGTATCGGAGCAGGGAAGCCGGCTGCAGAGATGGAGCCGAGGTGCGGGCTCTCAGCTCGGGGTTGCCATAAACCATGATCCGCAGCACAGTCGGGCCACTGCTCCTCCAGCAGGGACCCGACAAGTGGCAGATCCGGGGAGACTCCCCTTCCTCCCCCCAGGAGAAGCGGCACGGGAGTGCACCGCAGGGATCTGCTGGGTTTGGAGACTCCACACCGAGTCAGGTGCCAGAGATAGAAACGCTCGGTCACAGGCCGGGTGAGCACGGAGTGCGGCCGGAGACCGGGGAGATGGGAGTGATTGACTGCTTTTCTCTGGGGGCTCACTGAGGAGCAGGGCCCTGAGTTCTCAGCTCCTCCAGGGAGGAGATTGGGAGGGCGCCATTTTCACTCTCCTCCTCCAAAGCTGAACGGAAAGCTTGCAGGGAACAAAAGCTCCCGAGAGCAAACCCAAGCAGATTACTTAGCCTGGACTGGCAAGTGCGGGGCAATTCCACCTCCGGCAAAGACATTTGGAAACCACGGCAACAGGCCCCACCCCCAGCAGATCAGCAAGAACAGCCAGCCAAGACCAAGTTTACCCATCAATGAGAATGGCAGAACTCCAGCGCTAGGGGAATACTGCACGTAGAATCCATGGCTTTTTTACCATGATTCTTTGGTCTTTCAAAGTTAATTTTTTTTTTAACTGTCTTTTTTTTTTTTTTTTGAATTTTTCTTTTTCCATTTTTCAACCAACATCTTATCAATCCCTTTTTTAAAAAAATTTTTATTTTTCATTTTTAGAGTCATATTCTATCCCTTCATAGTAGTTACCCTTATTTTAGGCATATATATATAGGTTGTTCTCTCTTTAAAATTTTGAGATAGTTTCTTCTAACAGATCAAAATATACCCTAAATCTCTAGTGTATGGTTTTGTTCTACTCTCCTGCCTGATCACATTCTCTCCCTTTTTTTTCTTTTTCTTTTTTAAATCCTCTTCTTTCTTTTTTCAAACAATTTCTTATCAATTCCTTTTATAAAATTTTTTATAATTTTCATCTTTACGGTCATGTTCCATCCCTTCATCATAACAACCCTTATTTTTTTACATATATAAGTTTTCCTTTCTTTAAAATTTTGGGAGGCACTTTCTTCTAACAGATCAAAATACACCCAAAATCTAGTGTGTGGCACTGATCTATGCACCAGCCTGATCATATTTGATCATACTCTGTTTTTTTTTTGTTTTGTTCTGTTTTTGTTTGTTTTTATCTTTTTCTTTCTTTTTCTTTTTTCTTTCTTTCCCTTTCTTTTCCCCTGGCTTCAGGTCTTTTCTGATTTGTTTAGAGTATATTTTCTGGGGACGTTGTTACCCTGCTAGCATTTTGTTCTCTCATTAATCTATTCTCCTCTGGACAAAATGACAAGATGGAAAAAATCACCTCAACAAAAAGAACAAGAGGTAGTACCGACTGCCAGGGACCTACTCAATACAGACATTAGTATGATGTCAGATCTAGAGTTCAGAATCATCACTTTAAAGATACTAGCTGGGCTTGAAAAAAGCATGGAAGTTATTAGAGAAACACTTTCTGGAGAAATAAAAGAACTAAAATCTAACCAAGTCGAAATCAAAAAGGCTATTAATGAGGTGCAATCAAAAATGGGGGTGCTAACTGCTAGGATAAATGAGGCAGAAGAGGAAATCAGTGATATAGAAGACCAAATGATGGAAAATAAAGAAGCAGAGAAAAAGAGAGATAAACAACTACTGGATCACGAGGGCAGAATTCGAGAGATAAGCGATACCGTAAGACAAAACAACATTAGAATAATTGGGATCCCAGAAGAAGAAGAAAGAGAGAGAGAGGGGCAGAAGGTATATTGGAGCAAATTATAGCAGAGAACTTCCCTAATTTGGGGAAGGAAACAGGCATCAAAATCCAGGAGGCACAGAGAACCCCTCTCAAAATCAATAAAAATAGGTCAACACCCCGACATCTAATAGTAAAACTTACGAGTCTCAGAGACAAAGAGAAAATCCTGAAAGCAGCTTGGGAGAAGAGATATGTAACCTACAATGGTAGAAACATTAGATTGGCAACAGACCTATCCACAGAGACCTGGCAGGCCACAAAGGACTGGCAGGATACATTCAGAGCACTAAATGAGAAAAATATGCAGCCAAGAATACTATATCCAGCTAGGCTGTCACTGAAAACAGAAGGAGAGATAAAAAGCTTCCAGGACAAACAAAAACTAAAGGAATTTGCAAACACGAAACCAGCCCTACAAGAAATCTTGAAAGGGGTCCTCTAAGCAAACAGAGAGCCTAAAAGCAACATAGACCAGAAAGGAACACAGACAATATACAGTAACAGTCACCTTACAGGCAATACAATGGCACTAAATTCCTATCTTTCAATAGTTACCCTGAATGTGAATGGGCTAAATGCCCCAATCAAAAGACACAGGCTATCAGATTGGATAAAAAAACAAGACCCATCGATATGCTGTCTGCAAGAGACTCATTTTAGACCCAAAGACACCCCCAGATTGAAAGTGAGGGGGTGGAAAACCATTTACCATGCTAATGGACACCAAAAGAAAGCTGGGGTGGCAATCCTTATATCAGACAATTAGATTTTAAACCAAAGACTGTAATAAGAGATGAGGAAGGACATTATATCCTACTTAAAGGGTCTATCCAACAAAAAGATCTAACAATTGTAAATATCTGTGCCCCTAACATGGGAGCAGCCAATTATATAAGGCAATTAATAACAAAAGCAAAGAAACACATTGACAACAATACAGTAATAGTGGGGGACTTTAACACCCCCCTCACTGAAATGGACAGATCATCTAAGCAAAAGATCAACAAGGAAATAAAGACTTTAAATGACACACTAGACCAAATGGACTTCACAGACATATTCAGAACATTCCATCCCAAAGCAACGGAATACACATTCTTCTCTAGTGCCCATGGAACATTCTCCAGAATCGATCACATCCTAGGTCATAAACCAGGTCTCAACCGGTACCAAAAGACTGGGATCATTCCCTGCCTATTTTCAGACCACAATGCTTTGAAACTAGAACTGAATCACAAGAAGAAAGTCGGAAAGAACTCAAATACATGGAGGCTAAAGAGCATCCTACTAAAGAATGAATGGGTCAACCAGGAAATTAAAGAAGAATTTAAAAAATTCATGGAAACCAATGAAAATGAAAACACAACAGTTCAAAATCTTTGGGATGCAGCAAAAGCAGTCCTAAGAGGCAAGTATATAGCAATACAAGCCTTTCTCAAGAAACAAGAAAGGTCTCAAGTACACAACCTAACCCTACACCTAACGGAGCTGGAGAAAGAACAGCAAATAAAGCCTAAACCCAGCAGGAGAAGAGAAATAATAAAGATCAGAGCAGAAATCAATGAAATAGAAACCAAAAGAACAGTAGAACATATCAATGAAACTAGGAGCTTGTTCTCTGAAAGAATTAACAAGATTGATAAACCCCTAGCCAAACTTATCAAAAGGAAAAGAGAAATGACCCAAATCAACAAAGTCATGAATGAAAGAGGAGAGATCACAACCAGCACCAAAGAAATACAAACAATTATAAGAACATATTGTGAGCAACTCTATGCCAGCAAATTAGATAACCTGGAAGTAATGGATGCATTCCTAGAGATGTATCAACTACCAAAACTGAGCCAGGAAGAAATAGAAAACCTGAACAGACCTATAACCACTAAGGAAATTGAAGCAGTCATCAAAAATCTCCCAACAAACAAAAGCCCAGGGCCAGATGGCTTCCCAGGGGAATTCTACCAAACATTTCAAGAAGAATTAATACCTGTTCTTCTGAAACTGTTCCAAAAAATAGAAATGGAAGGAAAACTTCCCAACTCGTTTTATGAGGCCAGCATTACCTTGATCCCAAAACCAGACAAAGACCCCATCCAAAAGGAGAATTACAGACCAACATCCTTGATGAACATGGATGCAAAAATTCTCACCAAAACACTAGCCAATAGGATCCAACAGTACATTAAAAGGATTATTCACCACGACCAAGTCGGATTTATCCCTGGAATTCAAGGTTGGTTCAACATCCGCAAATCAATCAACGTGATACAATACATTAACAAAGAAAGAACAAGAATCATATGATCGTCTCAATAGATGCAGAAAAAGCATTTGACAAAGTACAGCATCCTTTCTTGATCAAAACTCTTCAGAGTATAGGGATCGAGGGTACATATCTCAATATCATAAAAGCCATCTATGAAAAACCTACAGTGAATATCATTCTCAATGGGGAAAAACTGAGAGCTTTCCCGCTAAGGTTGGGAACGTGGCAGGGATGTCCACTATCATCGCTGCTGTTCAACATAGTATTAGAAATCCTAGCCACAACAATCAGACAACAAAAAGAAATAAAAGGCATCCAAATCGGCAAAGAAGAAGTCAAACTCTCACTCTTTGCATTGATATGATACTTTCGTGGAAAACCCAAAAGACTCCACCCCAAAACTGCTAGAACTCATACAGGAATTCAGTAAAATGGCAGGATATAAAGTCAGTGCACAGAAACCAGTGGCATTCCTACACACGAACAACAAGACAGAAGAAAGAGAAATTAAGGAGTCGATCCCATTTATAATTGCACCCAAAACCATAAGATACCTAGGAATAAATCTAACCAAAGAGGCAAAGGATCTGTACTCAGAAAAGTATAAAATACTCATGAAAGAAATTGAGGAAGACACAAAGAAATGGAAAAACGTTCCATGCTCATGGATTGGAAGAACAAATATTGTGAAGATGTCAATGCTACCTAGAGCAATCTACACATTCAGTGCTATCCCCATCAAAATACCATCCACTTTTTTCAAAGAAATGGAACAAATAATCCTAAAATTTGTATGGAACCAGAAAAGACCCCGCATAGCCAGAGGAATGTTGAAAAAGCAAAGCAAAGCTGGCGGCATCACAATTCCGGACTTCCAGCTCTATTACAAAGCTGTCATCATCAAGACAGTATGGTACTGGCACAAAAACAGATACATAGATCAATGGAACAGAATAGACAGCCCAGAAATGGACCCTCAACTCTATGGTCAACTCATCTTTGACAAAGCAGGAAAGAATGTCCAATGGAAAAAAGACAGTCTCTTCAACAAATGGTGTTGGGAAAATTGGACAGCCACATGCAGAAGAATGAAACTGGACCATTTCCTTACACCACACACAAAAATAGACTCCAAATGGTTGAAAGACCTCAATGTAAGACAGGAGTGCATCAAAATCCTAAAGGAAAACACAGGTAGCAACCTCTTCGACCTCAGCTGCAGCAACTTCTTCCTAGAAACATCGCCAAAGGCAAGGGAAGCAAGGGCAAAAATGAACTATTGGGACTTCATCAAGATAAAAAGCTTTGGCACAGCAAAAGAAACAGTCCACAAAACCAAAAGACAACTGACAGAATGGGAGAAGATATTTGCAAATGACATATCAGATAAAGGGCTAGTATCCAAAATCTATAAAGAACTTATCAAATTCAACACCCAAAGAACAAATGATCCAATCAAGAAATGCGCACAAGACATGAACAGACATTTTTCCAAAGAAGACATCCAAATGGCCAACAGACACATGAAAAAGTGCTCAACATCGCTCGGCATCAGGGAAATCCAAATCAAAACCTCAATGAGATACCACCTCACACCAGTCAGAATGGCTAAAATTAACAAGTCAGGAAACGACAGATGTTGGCGAGGATGCGGAGAAAGGGGAACCCTCCTACACTGTTGGTGGGAATGCAAGCTGGTGCAACCACTCTGGAAAACAGTATGGAGGTTCCTCAAAAAGTTGAAAATAGAGCTACCATACGATCCAGCAATTGCACTCCTGGGTATTTACCCTAAAGATACAAATGTAAGGATCCGAAGGGGTACGTGCACCCCAATGTTTATAGCAGCAATGTCCACAATAGCCAAACTGTGGAAAGAGCCAAGATGTCCATCGACAGATGAATGGATAAAGAAGATGTGGTATATATATACACAATGGAATATTATGCAGCCATCAAAAGGAATGAGATCTTGCCATTTGCAATGACGTGGATGGAACTGGAGGGTATTATGCTGAGCGAAATAAGTCAATCAGAGAAAAACATGTATCATATGACCTCACTGATATGAGGAATTCTTAATCTCAGGAAACAAACTGAGGGTTGCTGGAGGGGGGGTGGGGTGGGACGGATAGGGTGGCTGGGTGATGGACACTAGGGAGGGTAAGTGCTATGGTGAGTGCTGTGAATTGTGGAAGACTGTTGAATCTCAGATCTGTACCTCTGAAACAAATAATGCAATATATGTTAAGAAAAAAAAAAAAGAAGAAGATAGCAGGAGGGGAAGAATGAAGGGGAAATCGGAGGGGGAGACAAACCGTGAGAGACGATGGACTTTGTAAAGCAAACTGAGGGTTCTAGAGGGGAGGGCGGTGGGAGGATGGGTTAGCCTGGTGATGGGTATTAAAGAGGGCACATTCTGCATGGAGCACTGGGTGTTATGCACAAGCAATGAATCATGGAACACTACATCAAAAACTAATGATGTAATGTATGGTGATTAACATAACAATAAAAAATTAGAAAAAAGAAGCTTTGGTCTAACATAGGACTGATAGCACTTGAAGGTGTCCACTAAGCTTAGTTCCTTACAGTGCAATGCAACCTTTATAAGATTCTTTCCACCTGTAGTAAGGCCAGCCCACTGTTCAGTTGCTAAGAGTCCTCAGCAAGGAAGTTTGCGTTAATGATCAGACATGGAAACAGAAACAAAATGTAGAAACCCATGGACTCTTCTTCTACCATCTGCATCATCTGGAGTGCCGTAATTTGTAGATCATCCATTGTCTTGTTCGCTCTGGTGGGTTTTTTGTTGTTGTTTGTTTTTTTAAAGACTTTATTTATTCATGAGAGACAGAGTGGGGGAGGGCAGAGGCAGAGGGAGAAGCAGGTTCCCTTCAGAGCAGGGAGCCCGATGCGGGACTCAATCACAGGACCCTGGGATCATGACCTGAGCCAAAGTCAGACGCTTTACCGACTGAACCTCCCAGATGCCCCCACGCTCTGGTGTTTTTATTCAGGAAGGCATAGGGAACATATGCTGGTGAGTCTGGGTGTGTGTGCTGAGAGGAGAGCAGACAGGAACCTGGAAAAAAATGTGTGCAAATGTGGCAGGGGGCAGAAAGCCCAGCAGGGATTGCTGGTTTCCTAGCAATCGATGACCAATTTCCCTCCGGGACTATTCCCAGAAGTGTAGCTCATTTTAAAAATAGATGCAGGTCCTGGTTCAGTTACTGACACCATTCTACCCGAGGCTGTGTGCAAGAGATCCCTCCCAGAAGATCTTAACATCTTGGATTAGGTTTTGGGGTTCACATTCCTGGGTCTCCTTTTAGAAGTTTGTTCCTCGTTTGCCAGACTCCTTGGATTTTATCTCAGCGAAGCAGTTCCAATCCGTGGTGATTTAAAATATTTTTTCCCCAGGGAATCAAATAGGGGCAATTGTTACTCTCAGGAGAATCAGACCATTCTCCAAGACTCAGCTCACACGCCACTTCTTTTGCGAAATCCGCTCCAACTGGTCTAGGCCAAATGCCCTTCCTATCTTCCTCTGCACTCCCAAATTTGATCTGCTCTTATGGCACATATTTTTCTAGCCAGCCATTTTTGTGCTATCCTTCCCAATGGACTGGGCATTTCTCCATTGCATCTTATTTGTCACTTTCCAGTGCCCAGCAGAGACCTTGTATATAATAGGGCCTCCAGAATGCTTAGTAAATGACTGACCAAGTAGACAGAGTCCTAAAGATTTCCCATCTTCCCTCAGACTGCCCTCCCCATCCCTAATCATCAGCCCTATCTTCTGCAACCTGGGTAAGAGCAGACAGCAAGACCACACTGTCCAGGACTGCAGATGTCATTGCTGCGCTGACACAGAAACTGGGATGATCCAGTCCTGGAGGGCCACACCCTGTGTGTCAAGAGTGAGTCTTGCCTGAAAGAGGACATCATTCTTGGCACCAAGTACCTGGGGATGAGCTGCTTCTCAGACCAGAGCTGGTATCTGTGAGCCATTGGGCTGCCTGTAGTAATGGGGTTCTCTAAGCTTAACCTTGACGAGTAATGAAATATCACGAGGCACCTCCTGGGTGAGCTGGTGCCATCTATTTGGAGTCAACTCAGAAGCTAGGAAGTGAGATATCAGGGAAGGGGCTGGGATGGATGGCTGCCTCCAATGGCATGTGGATCCCTTACTGAAAGCAGAGGAGAAACTGAGTCTGAGTGTCTCCCTCTTTGTTCATTCTCTGCCTTCCCTTAAGATTTAGTCAACTCCCCTGCATACCCTATCTCCTCCCAGTAGTTTCACTGGGGAGCCACAGGGTTGATCTGAGACCAGGCTTGGGCTAGTGGGCTTTGGAAAAAGCTAGTACAGGGAGAGAGCTCAAAGGAATAGCTGGAGCCAAAGGAAACCACAATTGCAAGGCCAGCTGCCCCTCACATCCAGAAGCTTCCCTTCCAAAGTTTAAACCCTCTGGGTTTATGCCACTTAAAATAAGTTTTCTCTGCTTCTCAGAACTCAGCCTTCTGAGAAGCTGGAAGGTAGTGATGTTTCAACTAGCACAGGATGAAAGGAAATAACCCTTACTCAGTATTTGCCCGTATCAGGCATTTTAGATACTCATCTAATCTAATATACCCATCAGCCCTGTAATGTAGAGAGTCTTCTGTTCATCGTATAGCAGATGAAGCAGGTCTAGAAAGAAGTGACCCCTCACAGGACAACTGTGCAGCAGAACTAGGCATTGGATCCAGGCTTCCACATTCCTAATCTTGGTCCCTTTGGCTTCCTACATTTGAGACATCTACAAACATGCATTATAGAGCTCTCCCCAGAGCCCGTCTCAGGGGCATTTTTCACTAAGTGCTGGAGGCACATTTGACCTTTCCCCATTCTTTATCTTTGTGGGCTCCGTGACCCCAGGTCTGCTCCTGAGTGACTCTACCAGACCCTCAGAGTGCCACAGGCTGAATGAGAAAAAGCCCTCCACCCTATCCCATCCTGCAGCCGATGCTCCCAATCAAAGAACTAGCAGGGGAGCTGAGCTGGAAAGGATCTCAGAGCCCAACTAGTGGAACCCCATTATTTTTAATACGGGGACCCAAGACTATGGAGAAAAGTGACTTGTTCAAGGCCACACGTGGTAAATGGGATGGGTGGGGCACTGGATCCAGGCTCCCCAGTCGTAGTCATCTACCTTAACTTTTGCCTTAGACAGCTAAGGTCCAAATCAGGGATATTAGGGCTGCCACTGGAGTCACCTGCTCCCTGCAGAAGGTCAGGCCTGACTTTGGGGGGGTTGCTGCGCCAGCTCCCCGACAGGGCAATGCTGGACCCGTGCAGGCACGGAAATACTGCATTGTCACGTGAAGCTAAGATTAACTGGATAAAGGCACATTACTCCAAGACATGGAGATAACTGCCCTGTCTCTGTCTGCCTTTTTCTCTCATTTTAAAGCCTGTGTCCCTATGGTCAAGTTAGCAATCCAATTAACTGAGATTTTTGAGGAAAGCCACAACAATGAAAAATGAAAATCTTGACTAGGGAGGCCTGCCCTGCCTCATTAATCCACTGGTCAGTTTGCAGTGGACCGGGTTGAAGTTGGCTTCCCCACCATCTCCAAGACAGTTCTAGAATGCTGATTAAAGGAGCTCAAGCCCTCCATCCTAGAGATAAAGATCTTTGCTGGCGGCACCAGCACAGTCCCTGGGTGGGTGGAAAGTCACAAAAGGTACACCACTCTGCTTGGGTCTCCTGAATTATCTCCGTCATTTGGTGTCTTTTGGCATACAGGAGTATCCAGGGGTTGAGAAATGCATTTATGTTCCCGAGGAGCAGTGTGAAAAGGCACTGCCTGCCATTCACACCGAGAGGTGCCAGCAAGCCACTCCTAGCCTTCGTCCCTGGCCTGCCCTTGACTCTGACTTTGCAGGCTCTCTCTCATTAAGAATAACAGACTTCCTCACATGAGCTGTCACACTCCCCAGGCTAGGAACCTCTTCTGCCTCCATTGTCTTACTTGGGTTTTGAGACAATTATAGGAGATCCAAAAGCCCATTTTACAGGTAAGTATAGTGAGATTCAGTGAAGATGTAACAGTGGGTGGCAGAGCTGGGGCTTGAAAACAGAGTTTCTGCCTCCACATCGATCCCCTTCTTTGGATATGATACCACCTCTTTACTTCCTGTGCCATATCTTTTCCCCTTTGTTGTTCTCTGGAATGATCTTTAGAGGTGGAGTGGACACTTTTAGTCTGCCTTCCCAGCATCCATGCATGTCCACCTTCCTTCCCAAGAGAACCCGGCATCTGTTCAGACATCCATCCCTCCCCAGCAGAGGAAGAAGGAAAATGAACCCCACCCCTACACTGGTCTAAGGGTCGTCTCATTTCTCTTGGCAATAGGAAGGGTCAATTGCCCCAATTCAGGCCAACAAGAAGGGAGGCAGAGTCTTTGGAGAAGCTTCTGGTAAAATCTCTCTTTTTTAAGAGAAAAGGAGAGGTTCCCCTTTTTCCTCTGGACATCGTCCTGTTTATGTGTGGTACCCAGGACTGCTGCAGACATCCTGCTACCAGCCTGAGGGTGAAACCAGTCCTTGAGCGGAGAGAGGACTAGAGTCTGGGTCCCTGAGGGAATAGTGAGTGCTGACTGTCACAACTCTGGGGCCCAGCTGAACTCTGCACTTTCTGGTATGGGCACTCTGAAGGGCCATACTGTTCATGTGGGTGCTGGAGGGACTTTCTGGCTCTTGGCGCTGGCAGCATCCTTACTAACTCGGGTCATCCTGCCTCCCGACTGATAGCCTTCCTCACTCCGTGCTCACCTCCCTTCTGCCTCCCTCTGCCACTGCCAGGAGTCTTACCATTACACAAAAAGAGCAACTTGAAGTAGAGAGTATCTGGGCACTCTCCTATCTCAGGACAAAGACTTGGAAGAATTGAGACAATTACGATTTTGCTTTTAATTTTACTATCACTTGTGTTTTCTGGCCATATATATGGTACTCAACAGCCTCGGGAGTGGTGAATACTCCTCCTCCTATTCAAGGAACGACTCTGTCCATGGTCCCTGCTGGGGACAGGGAGGGCCAAGGAGTCATGTTCATGTCCCATGACCTTCTTTCAAACCAGGCCACAATTGACTGAATAAGGCAGCAATACTGGACTTAAGAGAGAAGCATTCCAGCTACCAGCTGGCCAATAAAACATGGCCTCTCTTAACAGACAAAACAGGAATCAATTAAATTTCTTTTTGTCTGAGTAATCTGAACTAAAGACACAGAACAAAGTCACCAGCCAGTAGAGGAATGGACATAAACACACCTGGGAGGGGTGTGATCAGCCAGGTTATGTTACATGACAGCAATGCAGGAACTGAAAGGTTTGCAAACTCTTGGGAGCCACCTGGAGCCCTGAAGCTCTTTCAGCTCTAGGCTCAGTAACCTCTATCTCCAGGATCCCCTTTTCCACTCCTTGTGATAATCTCCCATTATCTGAGATGTCTTCTTGCAGCCAGAGCTCCCTTCCTTGGCAAAACTCACAGGGCCCTCAGTGATCTGCCTCACTTTGCACACCACTATGCTCTCCCAGACACCTGTGTCCTCCTAACTGAGTTGCCTCCATTCCAGCAGATATGCTGTGTTCTTCTACATCTTTGGTTCATGCTATTCTCTCTGCTTGGAATGTCTTTATTCTTTGTCCACCTGTTGAGATCATAATCATCTTCCAGAACCCAAAGCCAGCAGCCCCTTGGTTCTTTCAAGCATATATGTTCATTCCTTCCCTGGTGTCCTCTTGCAGGCATTCATTCAAACATTACTTGTTTAGTACCTGTCTTGTGCTCTATGTCATTACTATGAAAGAATGTTGGATAAGGAGATTGTAGTGGGTTGAGGGTGGTGCTATTTCAGTGAGGGCATCATGGACTGCATCTCTGGGCAGAGTCTGCATGTAGTGAGGCAGTGACCTTGTAAAGATCTGGGTTGGGTGTGGGGGAGCAGTTCTGGCAGAGCGAACTGGCAGGCAAAACCCTAGGGGTGGGAATATGTCTGGTGGGGGAGAAAGCAAGTGTGTATGGAGTGCAGTGAATAAGGGCCAGAGCAATGGTTAAACAACGGGGCAGGGTAAAATGATGTAGCCTCTGTGGGTCACTGCAAAGAATCTGGATTTTGGTCTAAGCATAAAGGGAAGCTTTGGTGTTAGGGGAATGAGAGAGGAGTGGGTACCACTGTTTGATACGCATCTTGAAAAGGTTGGTCTGGTTGCTTGGTTGTGGGGACGTGAGCAAGGAAGTGGTGTTCCTGGCAGAGATGATGGTGGTGGCTGTGAGGGTAAGGAGCTGCAGAACTGGGATCTCCTCTGGAGGAAGAGCCAACAAGACTTGTTGGTGGATTGGATATAGGAGGAGATGGTGAGGGAAAGGGCAGAACTGACTTTCAGATTGGGGCCTAGGGAATTTTGGTGAATGGAGGCACCAGTCATGAGAGGGAAACAAGCAGAGGAATGAGTTTGGAAGTGGAAATCAAGAGTTGGGTTTGGGTGTGGCACTTATCAACCATATTGCAAGACTTGGTTACAAATCTTGGACTCCCTGAGGGGAGGGGCTGTGCATTTTTTAACCTCTGTCTCCTCCACTCTACTAAGCACAGGTCCTCACAAACAGTAGATACTTGACCCATTATTGATGAATGCTTTGATTGCCACAGTGTCCTTATTCCTAAAAATTTGCAAATGGCACCCAGATATCATTGCTTTCATTGGCTTACTTGATGACCACCATGCCATTTCATTCTAATTTTTGATGACTCTTCAAATGGCGGTGACCATCACTCTTTAGTTCCAAGTCTGTCTGATCTCCCCACTTACCTGTCCCCGCCATCAGCCCTTTCATGGTCAAACAAAATTGAAATAGGTTCCAGGAGAGCCCTCAGGTTAAAGACACACTTTGGTAAATTCTCTATTAGCATGCCTTGGTTCGGGGAGGTGTTATGGTCTGTTCCTGCTGGGTTGTGCCAAATTGGCCAATCAATCACCACTCAGATACTGAACACCTATAATAAGCCCTTGCAACTGCCTAGCACTTTGTAGCTTACAAAGCATTTCTATATATCCTCTCATTGGACTTGCACAACCAACTTCTGAGTTGACAGGGCAGATCACTGGATATTAAATTCCCTATTTCATTTTAACTTCTGTAACTTGTGGCCAAGGATTTTAACTAAGACTGTTCCTTCTGCCTGAAGTGTCCTTGTTTCTCGTTTGGCCTGGGAAACTTCCACTTAACCTTCCCGAATCATCTTAACTGTGAAATGACACCTTTCCTGACACTCAGGCAGAGTTAATCACTCATCCTTTCCTCCTCTGTGTTACTTGGGCCACGTGGGTGTGCCTATCTATTTAGTTATTGTGCTGTACTGTGTAGCTATAGATAGCCATAAAATGTATAGTACATATCTAAGTATCTGTCTCCTCAAGAGGTAATAGATAATATTCTCCTTGAAGGGAGGGGAGGTATCTCATTCTTCTCAGGGTCCCAATGCCTGATATATTCTCTTACACATAGTTAGCAATCAATACATGAATGACAATACGGTTATTTTAAAAGCTTGAGGTCATATTGTGGGGGACTTCTGCATATTTTGCTAAGGAATATGGATCTCAGCCTGTAGGCAAAAAAGAGCCAATGGAAGCTTGATTTATATCACAAAAGGCAGATGGCAGGCTCATTTCATAGGATTTATTTCCCTGAAAGCTGATGAGGTCTGATTTATATCTTCTCTTGAAGGTCAAGTGATGGACTGTTCCACTCACTCTGTCATTCTCTCTAACAATGGCTTTCATGAAGATGTGATGGTGGGGATGGTGTCAGTGATACACAACCTGTTTGTCCTATTCAGGGGACTTCATGAAATTTCATTTCAACTCATCAAACTTTTGTTGAGCCTGGCAGTGTGCTCAATGCTGTGACAATAAAGCAACGTGGTTGGGAACTCCCTTTGCCAAAACTCTGGAGGAGGGGCCTGTGAAGCATGTAGAAGTGTGACAAGTCTGGGTCTTGGTTCCCTGTCTTGCAGCCTTCATCCCATGCTGCTGTGATTTGCTCCCAGAGGAGTTGGAGCCTGGCTGTGATTGATGAGCTCCTGTCACCCTCATGACACACTCTCCTGAACCATTGCACCAACACTCAGGTGAACCTGCAGTACCAGGCTGATGGGATGGGCCCCAGGGAGTGGGGCAGTGGAAGGCAGCAGCAATGATGAATTTAAGTGTCAAAGCTGCTCACCAGAAAACTTAATTGACTTCCTCAGGCTCTTCCTTCTGCCACATAATCATCCATTCACCCATCTATCCATGCATGCATCCATTCATTTATTCATATACCCATTCATATCTTTATGTTTAAAGTGCATATCTGTGTGTCTTCATTATTATATATTCATCCATCCATCCATGCATCCATCCATTTCTTCTTTCATCCATTCATTCATATCTTTGCACTTAAAATCACATCTGCCTGTTCTTGTTGGTGTAAATTCATCTGTTCATCCATCCAACCACCCATCCATTCACTTAAATCTTTATCGTTACAACATGTATCTTTTTTTGCTGAAAAATCGTGAGTGACTTTCATGAGCCACAATCTAGAAGTAAAGTCCCTTATCTAAGCATTCACAATTCGCCTTGATTTCCTGATCATATGTACATGAGCACTCCCTTAGCCAGATGGGTCTGCCCATCGTCCCCTGGCAGGCTGGATCTTGCCTCCTCTCTTTTTCCCCTATCACCCTCCCTTTCTAAGTGCCCTCCCAGTCACTCCTATCTACTTCTTGTTTGTTGCTGTCCAACTCTTTATCTGCTCAAATCTTCACCCCCTCATGAGACTGTCCACTCTAATCCTACACCAACTGTTTGTCTCCTGGCTGGTCCATCCCTTCTCCAAACTCCTAAATCTCTTAGCATCTGACCTACCCTTTGGGCACTTGGCCCCTATATCCTTATATTTATCTTTTTATAAATGAAGACTTTCTCCCCTGAGAGGTCTGCCTTTTCTCAGTACAGCTGACCCTTGAACAAAGCAGGGGTTGGGGCACTGACACCCTGCACAGTCGAAGCTCCACTTACAACATTTGATTCCCCAGAACTTAACTACTAATAGCCTACTGTTAACAGGAATCCCTATGGATAACATAAACATTTGGTTAACACGTATTTTGTGTATGTGTTATATACTGAATTCTTACAATAAAGTAAGCTAGAGAAAAGAGAATGTTATTTTGAGAAAAGAGAATGTTATTAAGAAAACTATAAGGAAGAGGAAATACATTTACAGTACTGTACTGTATTTATAAAAAAAATCCATGTATAAGTGGATCTGCACTGTTTAAACCCACATTGCTCAAGGGTCAATTTCAGTACTAAAGGCCAATTCCTTTGACCCTGTCCCACCTAGCCCTGAACCCATCAGGGCTCAGAAGAGTTGGGAATAGTCTTGTTACTCCAAGCCTTGTGCCCATATTTGCAGGCCTGAATCCTGGGCACTTTGTGGGACTCTGGTCTGAAGCCTCCATTCTCAGACCTTCAGGACATATAAGGATAGTGCAGGGTGGGTCTCACATAGAAGCCAGCTTGGCCTTGACATCTGTGTCACTCTTCTGGGACCTAGCACTGGGATGGAGCCTGCTTCCCTTACTCCAAATCTGATGAGTACTTTCTGTCACTGACTGGTCCCAGGGAGCCATGCCATTGCTGTGTGTATGTCCTTAAGTGTCACCTTCTGTTAGTTACCTATCGCTGCACAGGCACTTCAAAACTTATTGTTTCTCATGATCTTGTTGGCTGGCTGACCGGTTCTTCTTCTGGTCTTGCTTAGCTCCATTCATCTAACTACAATCAGTGTTGGGGTTTCCTGGATGGCTCGGCCCATATGTCCTGGGCCCCAGCAGGGGTGACTGGAACAGCTTCTCATACTCCACATGGGCTTTCTCCATATGGCATCTCCATCCTCAAGGAGGTCAGAGTAGGTTTCTTCAGAATGTGGCAGTCTCAAGATTCCAGGAGTGTGAAAACAAAAGCTGCATGACCTCTTGGGACCTTGGCTCTAGAATTAACTTAGTATTTCCTCCATCACATTCTACTGGCCAAAGCAAGCCCAGATTCAATGGTGGGGAGAGATGTCACTTCCTGATGAGAGGAGCTCTAAAATATTGGGGCTGGGTTTTTCAATCTATCCACTTCATCTCCCCTGGCCCATCTACCACATTGATTTCCCTCAGGTGGTACATTGTTCCAGATTAAGCCTGAGTTCATGATTTTTGGAAACAGTATACAATATCATGGACTACTACCTCTGGGTCCATCCCTCTAGCTGGGTGACCTAAAGCATCTTCCTGTTATGATATTCCCAACTCGAGTATATGGTCTAGGAGCGAAGGGACTGTGTGTGGGTCCCAGTCAGTCTCTACAAACTATCTTACTGCATATTTTTTACAGTAGTTACCACTATCTAAAGTCTAGCTTTTTTTATTGCATGCTGCTTTGTTTTATTTCGTTTACTTGCACATTGTTTGTCTGTTCCACCAAAATGAGAACTTCATGTAGGAACTTTGTTTTTTCACTGACAAATTATCAGCACCTAGAGGCATACTTAGCCCATGGTAAGTGTTCAGTAAATATTTGTTGAATGGATTCAAGCCCCCTGAAGATTGTGATCAACACTTACACCCCCCCATTCATAGCCCCTCTCCCAGCTCCTGTCAGTAGAAGATGCCCATAAACATCTGTTATTTGAGGATAATTCATTCATTGATTATGTATAGTATGAAATGTCATGAAGATTCCAGAGACCCTCTTTATGTCAATTTTACAAATTCTTCTAAGAGTCTTACATTTGTCCTGAGAGGGTTCTGATCATTGGAAGAGTATAATTTCTTTGGTGAGACAAAATTTGAACATCTGGAAAGACAAGAGGATGTTGTCCATTTCATGCAAATTCCTTGAAATAAATTCATCTCAGCCATTCAGATGTATGTTGGGTGGACATTCAGATGTATGCTTGGTAGACATGAAAAATAAAAAATGAAAACCCCACCACCACTATCCCTCAAGATTTCCTAGGTTTCGTTCAGATGGGGCTGTTCATTGAGGTGAAGTTCCAGGTTATAGGAGACATTATGTGGAAGAGATTTTTGGTCTTTTCTCTGGCAGGAGTTGGAGATTGTGTTCTATTCCCCCCTGAGGCTAGAGAATTCAGTGCTCAGAGTCTATACTAGCCAACTGACCACATCGAGCAATGTGTTCCGTTTACACCAGCCAAAAGATGGATGGATTTGCTATCACATGTACTAGCAGGGTTTTGTTGGAGGCCACTTATCACCCCTATTGAATGTGGTTTCTTCACCCAGGAGCTTGTATGGAACCACTATTGGTTTAGTGCCCAGAAGGCCTCGGAGAGATCCTACATGGCATGGCAAGGAATGGGGAGCATAGTGAGCCCACTGCCTTTATCACATCTCCACCCCTAGCCATAAGTAGAGGAGTTCTAAAACTGAGGGTAGGAAGTTCCTGACTCCAAATCCAAGTGATGATAGGACCAGATTTTCAGACTTATCTATAAATCAAATCTTATTACACGAGGCCCAACTGCTCACCTGAATTAAGGCTGAGTCAATGTGAGGGAGCAGCACCAATAAGCATTTCTATGTATGACAGGAGATCACCCTTATGGAGATCCCCATGGTGCTGTCCAGTGTACCTGCTCCATGTTTTCCCAGAACTGGCATAGTTGCAAGCTATGGTCTCCAGGAATAATCCCATTCTCTGCCCTCCACCTGCTTTCAGCCATCTGCATTGCCTGTGCTCCATGATTGGCCCACTCCACCTGTCACTGCCATCCCCAGGGAATGTTACAAGCATCTGCATATTAGATCTTGAAGGTGACTATGAAATGACCTGGGATCCTGAGTCTTAATTCTTCCAGAGAAATAAATTTGCTCTCCGAGTCTGAAACTAAGGCCTTCCCCAAACACACAGATGCCAATCTTCAGAAGGGCCATAAAATTCATCACAGAGGTGAAATATGGGCTTCATGGCACACATTTGCATGGATAAACCATGGTCACATAAGGGATTCAGAGTAAGAAGGATGGCAGATTTTCCCCTTAGGAGCCCTCTCTTGAATACCCTGCACCAACCTGAGTTAAATGGGCCCACTAGACCATTTAGAAGACACTGCCATTTCCTGTGGCATTTTGTTTTATTTATATTACCAATATACAAAAATATAGAGAATAATAGAATACCCACCACCCTCCTTAGGTAATGAAACTTTATATATACAACAGGAACTGACTCTCCTGGATGTGATTCCCTCCCACTTTTCCTTCCCCAGAGATATCCATCATCTTGAAATGGATAGTGCCATGCTGGAATGTATGCTTCTAGTGTAAGTGTGATAATAAACATCAGCTTTGTTAACAGTTTTGTTTGCCAGCATTAAATCTTTGTATGCATAAATACTCTTTCAGGATTCATTGTAACTTTTTCTTTCCTCAAGCTCTTGCTATTTAACCACGTTGATGCCTGCTATTTATTCATTTAATCATCTACTTCCCTTTTGATGGAATGGTAGTTTGTCTCTAATTTTTCACTACTAGAGTGCTGCCATTAACTTTCTTGCTCACATTTCTCTCTGCACCGGGAGGTGGAGTTGTCTTGGGTAGACTTGCTCCATTTAGTTATGTGAAGCTTCAATTTAGGTATTGCCAAATTGCTCCCTAAAGTGGTTGTACCTGCATTAGCTTGGGTTCTCATTACTCTACAACCCAGCCAGCACTTGGTACTCTCGTGCTTTTTACTTTTTTTTTTTAATTTTTTTTATTGTTATGTTAATCCCCATACATTACATCATTAGTTTTAGATATAGTGTTCCATGATTCATTGTT
Organism: Halichoerus grypus; assembly: GCF_964656455.1. Lineage (NCBI taxonomy): Eukaryota > Metazoa > Chordata > Mammalia > Carnivora > Phocidae > Halichoerus > Halichoerus grypus. The sequence goes on from NC_135713.1 coordinate 170,743,638, forward strand.
TGTGTATAACACCCAGTGCTCCATGCAGAACGTGCCCTCCTCAATACCCATCACCAGGCTAACCCATCCTCCCAACTCCCCTCCCCTCTAGAACCCTCAGTTTGTTTTTCAGAGTCCATCGTCTCTCATGGTTCTTCTCCCCCTCCGATTTCCCCCCCTTCATTCTTCCCCTCCTGCTACATTCTTCTTCTTCTTTTTTTCTTTCTTAACATATATTGCATTATTTGTTTCAGAGGTACAGATCTGAGATTCAACAGTCTTGCACAATTCACAGTGCTTACCAGAGCACATACCCTCCCCAGTGTCCATCACCCAGTCACCCCATCCCTCCCGCCCCACCCCCCACTCCAGGAACCCTCAGTTTGCTTCCTGAGATTAAGAATTCCTCATATCAGTGAGGTCATATGATACATGTCTTTCTCTGTTTGACTTATTTCGCTCAGCATAATACCCTCCAGTTCCATCCACATCATTGCAAATGGCAAGATCTCATTCCTTTTGATGGCTGCATAATATTCCATTATATATATATATATATATATATATATATATATATATATATATACCACCTCTTCTTTATCCATTCATCTGTTGATGGACATCTTGGCTCTTTCCACAGTTTGGCTATTGTGGACATTGCTGCTATAAACATCGGGGTGCACGTACCCTTTCGGGTCCCTACTTTTGTATCTTTGGGGTAAATACCCAGGAGCTGCATGTGTTTTCTGATGTCTCTGTGCCTCTGTATGTTTTTGGTAAATGAAAAGGGCATAGGTTTAGAGAGAACCCAGTTCACATCTTACTTTCAGCACTTTCCAGCTGTGTGACTTCAGGCAATGGACACTCTTGGCCTAAGCTTGTGGCAAAGAGGTATTACTTGTGGTTAGATGGATGGAGCCCACAGTCTGGTGCTTAGCATAGAGCAGGCACCCTTTTTCCCTCCTGGGCAAGCTTGGCATCTTTTTTTTTTCATTCCTTCTTAACTCCTGGCAGGAAAAACAGGATGGCATATAAAGGGTAGGCGTTGGAACCAGACTGCCTTGCCTCAAGCCCTGCGATACTTCTAACCAGCTGTGTGATTTCAGCTCACATTGCTTCAGTGTCTTCAACTGGAAAATGGAATGACAATGGGTCACAGGGTACTTGTGAGTGTAACTGAACACTTAGTAAAAACTCAGAGCATCCCAGTGTTCTTGGTATCAGCAGGGATGACACGGGGGTTGGGGGTGACTATATACTGCCCACAAGCACCATCCTGGCACCTGCTGAGAAAGGAAAGGGCACCTGCTTTTTGAGTTTAACACACCTGAACTGGAATCACATCAGTTCCCACCAGTGTGGTCCCGGAGACGGTACAGAACGTCTCTGGGCTTCAATTTCCTTGTCTGGAAAATAGGAGTAATAATAGCACCTAACCCCAACAAGCTGAATGATCTGGGAAGCAGAACACCCCCCCTCACTCTCCAGAGTCTCCAGAAAGAACCCAGACCAGCTGATAGCCTGATTGCAGTCTTTTTTTTTTTTTTTTTTTTTTTACCCTGATTGCAGTCTTGTGAGACCCTACAGCAAGGCCACTTGGACTCCTGACCTATAGAACTGTGAACTAATACATGGGTATAGTTTTAAGTCACTGAGTTTCTGGTAATTTGTTAAAACAGAAAACGAACACTGTCTACAAGATCGAAGATGCCACTTACTTAGGGGAGGGGTATTGAGGAATTGTGAGCTCCTGGAGGGTAGAAACTGGTGTCCCTTATTTGGAGCCTCCAGCACCTGGTATACAGTAGCTACTCAATGAGCATTTATAGATGAATCAAGGAATATATTTTTTTAAATGAGCAAAAAAAATCCAGACTCAGTCTATAAATAAGTAACTTTCCAAAAAGCTGCAGATGCCATAATGTGCTCAACCAAGAGGCAGGATAAGTGAGAAATGAGTGCTTAAAGAGCATGCATGATGTCTGGAGCTTGAGGTCTAATCTCAGCTCTGTCTGCTAGTTGTGTGATGTTGCGCAAGTTACTTAACCTCTCTGTGCCTTGGTTGTCCATCTGCAAAATGAAGATAAAAATAGTAACCACCTCACAGGGTTCTCAGAAGGATTAATTAAGGGAATGCATAACAAGCTCTTAGAACGGTGGCTTGACTGTTGTAAGTATTCAATAAATATTTGGTATTATTTCACAAATAGAGTCAGAATCCTCCAAACTTAAGCTTCGTTTTTCCAACAATGTGCATGATTCATCTCCATGCCCCATCCCTTTATACACACTCCGAGCCTTGTTTTTCTTCTCTATAAAATAAAGAGGTAACCTTAAAAACATTCTCCAATCTTAAAACTTCTATCACTTTAAAGAGCATCAGACACTTATTTTAATTTAGGCGAATTCCCTTACTTCTCCCTACTGCTGGCATTTCAAAGTGCAATTCATCAGCAGACAATAAATATCATAACGAGAGGGGTGGACTCAGGGTTGTCTGGCTGTAACCCCATTTCCCAGGTGTGACTTCCACAAAGCTAAAGGCCCAGACCAGCAGTGGCTTAACCTGCACCAGGCAAAGCTTCCTTCTCGATGGCCTTATCGATTAGCTGAGCTGGGAGGAGGGGAGGCTATTAGTTTTGTTGCGGTTGTGTTTCTTTATTGGACCCACAGTGCCTTGAATTCCATAAACCCGTAAACCAGAACTGGACATAATCTATTCTTAGTTATACAGGGACAGCTGATCTGGGCTGCAAATTGTCCATAGCAAACCTTGCTCCCAAATTATTGACAAGATTGTCACTTACCCTAAGTCTATTTTGGCATGAATGGCCCTATTTCTGACTGTGCACATAGCCTTATATTAGAACTATTTTGGGTGTGGCTATTTCTCTGTCTCCCCACCTAGAAGACTTCAGAGGGGGCACCTGGCTATCCGTCTGTCAAACTGAGTTTGATTTTATGCCCCGACCATGACCTTCCTTCCAGTATGGAAGAAGGGGGCTGGCTCATCATAACTATGTCCATATTATACTCAAAGCATCAGGACTCAAACTCCAGCCCAGTGCCTGCTCTGCTTAGGCTGGTGCTTTGCATCAGGGTCCAGGGACAATCTCAATTTCCACATCATCCTGAGCCAGGTCTTCAGCATGTTGCTTCCGGAACCTGCCCAGACTGTTGTGAAGCCCAGAGCAATGAATGCACCAAAGTTCAAGGGTAAGCACTCAAGCAGCTTGTGAAGCCTCGTGCAAATCACATAAATAATAGTTGGCTGCCACTTGCCAGTTTTATTCAAGCACAGCATGGACAATTAAGAACAAACTGTGTTTGCTTGCTCTATGGCTGAGAAAGGACATTGATGAGGGCACAGCTGAGTTGCAGGTGTAAGGCAGGCATGTTCTGGGCTCCTCGAGCAGAGTGGGCTCGGGTAAGCCTCTGCTTGGGCTTAGCTCAGCCAGAGCTATGAGCCCTTCAGATTCTTTCCTTTCCCTTGCCTCAGCCCTGAACCCTTGGCAAGGTGCGGGAATGTGTTTCCATAAAACCAATTTACTTTTCCATTTATTTGATTAATTGAAATTGCTAATACTCTGGCCTCAAGGTCGTAAACACTGGGTAATAAAACCCCGTTTACCTCTGTCCAGTGCTTTAGTGTTCGTTAAGCACTTTCACATCTATTATCTGATGTGACCCTTAGAACAGCTCTGCAAAGTAGGCAGGGAAGAGATTATAATGGCCAGTTCATAGAGAGGGAGATGTGTGTTGCCAATGGTTACACAGATGTGATGGAAGAGAGGTGAGACCGAGGCTGGTTCTTCTAGTCTATGTCCAGTTCTCTTGTCAGGTGACTGACCATCCCAATCTACTCAGGACTGTGGGGGTTCCCAGGGCCTGGGACTTTTTTAAAAACTGGAAAAGTCTAGGGCAAACTAGGAGGAGTTGGTCACCCTACTTCAGGACCCCAGGCTGTCTCTCATGATGGAGTCCTGTCACCCTCACCAGGTTCAGCTGATGGAAGTGTCCTGTGGCCTGGCCCAACCAAGGTAGATGTTGTACCTGGATGAGTCATCTGGGGGTGCAAGCTGAGAACAGTCAACTGTGAATGACCAATGACCCATCTGAACCAGATCTTGGGCTGGGGATGTGTAGGTGGTGGAGGGACATGAGGCAAGGTCTGGACATATGAGTGACACTTTCTGCCTGGGCTGCTCATGGAGATAGGTCACCAGAGAAGGATCCTGAGAGCCTAAGGGTGCTTGGCCAGAAAGGGGACAATAACAGGAACTGGACGATCAGAAGGACCTAATATAGAAACACCAAAGACCTAAACAGAGATGCGGCCGAGGCAAAATGGGTTGATGGGACAATGGAGGGGGAGGGAAAGGATCAGAGGAGGAGTGGGCAGAGGGAGGGGTACACATGAGGTAGTCTTAGCCAGAGATGAATCTTGTGGCCACCAGCTGACATCCACAGTATCTCTCACCTTTGTGGGCTGTAGCTCCCTCCTAGCCTAGAAGTCAGCCCCTTCCTGATAAATTAGCCAATCCCATTTGGCTGGGAAGGGAGGAAAGGGGAAGTGATTTGCCCAAAGTGGCCTGAGCCTGAGCTGGGTACTGAGTACTCCGGTACTCAAGGCATCTAGCCTTGAACCACAGCAGGAGCCGGGATGGCCACCCCTGGCTTGTTTTCATCAATATGCCCCCTTGTTCACTTTGTTCTGGCCTTGACCCTCTCCCAGGTCCTCTGTTTCCAGGAACTTGGCCATGTTCCCCTAGGGCTTCAGGATGAGAATCTCAAGTCTTGGTTCCGTTTGCCTTGCTTATTAGCATTTTGACTTAAGTAACGTGAGTGAATTCAAATTTGATTGGGAAATCATTGAGCTAAACCAAACCCAGCACAGAGCAATTGACTAGAAAATTGTGAATACCAGTGGCAATTTTCCCTCCCTGCCCAGAGAAGGAAAAACACCCCTGCTGGGGTCACTTCAGAGTCAGGCAGGGAGAGAGGGGCCCTCATCATGGGCACCTGCACTAGCTGTGTGTCGATCACCACGTGGCTGACAAGAAAGGCCCAAAGGATGGAGTAAATATGGGGAACCATCCAGTGCTGGTGGAAATATTGTAAATAATACAATAGGAACTAGCAAACAGATGGGGCTTCCCAGCTTTAGTGCCGGCAACCACGTAGGATGTTATAACCCACATTTTGGCTTTCTCAGCTGCCCACTTGATCTTTCATCTGATTTGTATTTTCCTTAGGCTTGATATATTGAATATATATCTTTCTATTTTATTACCTGTCTTTCTTGAGGCCTGCTTCAAATCCTCAGTGGGACAAAGTGAGGAATAAATATACAATCCAAACAACCCCTCCACAGATGTCTTCTTGGGAGTCTAGCGCTGTGGTGTAAGCCTAGGGAACAGGGGAAGCAGGATGGTGGGGTAGTGACTGCATGCCTCACTGATCCCCTATACCGGCCAGGCTGCAGCTGGGAGCAGTTGGCTACCTCTGGGTTGTGTCCCCCCTTCCTTGTCTCAGAAGGACCCAGCAAGTGTTCAAGCCACTCTGTGAGCTGCCAACGGGTAGAGAGGTCAATGGCAGCTCTTGGATCATGGTACCAGGTAACCCTGTCCCAAGGTCTTATTGGATCATGGCATCCTGAATATCTTCATAGAGAAGCCAGTCTATCTTTCTAGAACTTTCTTTTCTGGTCCTTCCCAAGTTTTCCCCCTTCAGCCTATCTCTACCATCTCTACAAATCCACAACTTGAGTGAATTGAGACAGCCATTGAAAATTCTTGGGCCGTTGAGATACCTTACCTTCCTAACTGGCTCTCTGCTCCACTCTTGCCCCCCTGCAGTCCATGCAACAGTCAGCCTGCTGGTTTTAAAGCCTAAATCCTTACTCTACACTCTGCATTGCTCTGGGTGTAAAATTCCTGTTTCTTCCCAGGCCTTCCAGGCCCTGCATGCTCTGGCCCCTGCCTACTTTTCTCTCCCTTGTTCATGCTTCTCCAGCCTCCCTGTGGCTTCCTGGATGCGCCAAACTGAGCCCTGCCCTCAAGCATCCAGTTGCCTGTTGCAGGATCTTTCTCTTTCTTCACATAGCAAGTCCCTTCTCATTCTTGAGGTCTCAGATGCCATGTTCCTGGAAATGCTTTCTCTCACTGGCACATTTCAACTGGGTCCACCCCCATCGCTCTGTCCAACCTCAAAACTCAATCACATCATTCAACATGCACCACAGCCCTTTTCATAATCTGCAGTAATCTTCCTTATTTATTCATCTGATTTGTACATGTCTCCCTGAGCAGTGCATAAGCTTCACAGGGCAGAGACCTGATGTTTTCGTCCCTGTTATATCCCTGGCACCTACAACCTTGACTGCAACATAAGAGGTTTTTAACACATATTTGTGAGATAAATGTATCCACAACCGAAACCAGGAGTTGGCAAAATATGGCCTGTGGGCCAAATCTGGCCTACCGCCTGTTTGTGTAAATAAAGTTTTATTGGAATGCAGCTTAATCATTTGCATACTGTCTATGGCAGACACTGAATACTTGCAACAGAGATCATTTAGCTTACAAAGCTGAAAATATTTACTATCTGACACTTTTTTTTTTTAAAGATTTTATTCATTTATTTAATTGACAGAGAGAGAGAGACAGTGAGAGAGGGAACACAAGCAGGGTGAGGGGCAGAGGGGGAAGCAGGCTTCCTGCAGAGCAGGGAGCCCAATGCGGGGCTCGATCCCAGGACCCTGAGATCATGACCTGAGCTGAAGGCAGACGCTTAACTGACTGAGCCACCCAGGTGCCCCACTATCTGATACTTTAGAGAAAAAGATGGTTGACCCCTGGCTTCTACCATAATAATAGCTTAATCCATATAGACATTCAGAATTTCACTTACCCAGAAAACAGAGACAGAAGGATTCAGGGTTGGCTTAGTGGCTCAGTGAGGTCATCAAGGACTCACAGTCCTGCTTTCTGTCCTCTGCTTAACAGTGAAACCTTCCCTCAAGGTTCCAAGATGGCTACCACAGCTATGACCATCAGATCCTTGCACATCCAAGCTCCAAAGAAGGAGTGTGATGGGAGCAAAAATTGGCTTTCTCCTTCCCCAGGGAGAAAATCACCCGAAAAGATGCCAAGTGGACTTCTCCTTGGCTAGAACTGGGTCACATGCTCATTGTTGGACAATCACTGTAAAGGGGAAGAGGACCACTATGACTGGCTCAGGCCAATGATGTTTCATGCCTTGAGGTTGGGTACATTGCCTCCAGGAATCAGAGAAAAGGGGGGGATGTCTATAACATATATGAATGAAGCATGCCCCATTTCTTCACACTGGAGATGGTTGTGATGAAAGACCAAAGTTTGTCCACTCTTTCCCCTCAATAGAACTAAAAACAGATGGGCACATTATTACTCTTTTTCCTTTTCTAGCTTTCAGGTAGATCTTGCCTTTCATCTTTTACCTTTCCACCATTTTTTCTCCCACCAGCCACCAGCCTTGGTCATAACTTCAGGAAAGCAGGTTTCAGCTTACTTTATGACAATCCCACTTGATTCAGATTTTCCTAAAAAAGCCAGCCTAGTCTGATGATAAGTATTTGAGGGACACCCAGAGCGAATGTAAAATGCACCCCATTTTATTCTCCACCAGTCAAGTCCAATGTTGTAAACCCAGTTATATAAAAGACATCTTGGTTTAATGCTTTGTTCTCTAGAATGCCACTGTTAAAATGGATGTTACTTTCAAAAGGCCATGCATGGTGAGTTTATGACTTAATCCCAAAGGTATGAGGTCAGACATCATCTTGGACAGCAGAAATACTGACCTTGAGGGGAGCAGGGAGCAGTGTTATAATGGAAATAGAACCACCAGCCAGTATACCTAGATTCTAGTTCCCTTTGTCTATTTATTTGCTATGCAGCTAGGAAAACTCACTTTCTCTCTGGACCTCACCTTCCTCATCTGTTCCATGAAAGGGTGGATTTAGTGATCTGTAGGAACACTTCCAGCTGGTCAAACGGGATCAGCTATGCACCCTACACACTTTCATGCCCACATTACTGCATTCATTCACTCATCATTCCTTTAGCCAATCTTTCAATATATATTTATTGAGTACCTCCATATACTAGGAATTTTGCTAGATGCAGTCCCTGCCCTTATGGAGCTTACTGTCTGGTGGGGAAGACAGAAGGAGTACACACGTACATATAACATCCTTGTGACAAGCACAATGAAAGGAAAGATGCTGGCTCAGGGCGGGGATAGTAAATGCTACCTGACATAAGAGATCAAGGGGGCTTCCCAGAGATGGTGATGTCTATATTAAGACCTAAAGGAGGAGTCCAAGTTAACCAAGCTTGAGTGAAGAAGAGAGGGAAGAATTTCTCTGGTAAGGGTGTTAGCACATGTTGAGAACTGTTAATAAACTGTTTATCATTTATTCCACGTCTGAAGTTCAGTCTTTTTCCCAATAAATCCACTTGTCATGTTACCTTCTTAAAATTATGGTGGAAAGAACAATCAAGTATGTTTAAAAAGAATTTGAGTCAAGTTTATCCAACCAACCACTATTTTGATAGTAGTTGGGGTCTGTTTTATTTATTTGAAATGTATGATGTTCATTTCAAACATGCCATATATATGTCAGATCCATTGATTTAAAACAGAATTATCAAGTTTTCACAATGTGCTAGGCACTTGGCTTGAGCCAGAGATATAAAGTAGAGGAGGACACAGTCCATATTCTCTAGGAGCTCACACCTTAGTGTGGAGATAGTCAAGTACATTAATGATCAGAGTACAATGTGTCCTAGGTGCATGGAGGATGGTGTTCCAATCAGGCTGGATCCAGGAAAGCTTTCATAAGGCTGTGAGCTCTGAACTGAATTTGTTTTCTTATTTATTCATTCATTCATTTTTTGCTGTAAAATACACACACATAAAATTCACCATTTTAAGTGCACAATTCAAAGACATTAAATTCACCCACAATGCTATGTAAAGACTACCACTGTCCATCTCCAGAACCTTTCATCATTCCAAATAGAAACCCTGAACTTATTAAACAGTAAGTCTCCATTCCCCTCTCCTCCAACCCCTGGACAACTTCTCTTCTACCTTCTGTCTCCATGAATTTGCCCACGTTAAATACTTCATATAAGTTGAATCACACAATATTTGTCCTTTTATTTCACCCAGCACAATGTCCTCAAGACTTATGCATGTTGTACATGGATCACTATTTCATTCCTTTTTAAGGCTGAATAATATTCCATTGTATGTATATGCCCCACTTTGTTTATCCATTCACCTGTTGGTGGACACTTGGGTTGTTTCCACGCTTTGGTGAATAATGCTGCTATGCACATTAATATTCAATATCTGTCTGAGTCCCTGGTTTTAAATTGTCTGAGTATGTACCTGGGAGTGGCATTGCTAGATCATACGGTAATTTGAACTGAACTTTGAAGGCCAAGAAGACGAGCAGGAGGAAGCATGGATTAAAGCCAAGGAAGGGCACACTTCTCTACCCATCACACAG